>NC_071354.1:229370275-229678265 GCF_943734655.1 Sabethes cyaneus
CTGGAATAGTGCATTGCTCGAGGCATGTTCTGATGCTGGGATAAGCGATATTCTGTGCCACGAGTATTCAACCCCCTCAGCTCTCCTCTTCTCACAAGATAAAATATGATGAAAAACTGCTTAATGTAAATTTTATCTGCCAAAAATCCAAATGCACCAATAGCTCAAACCAGTAGAACTGCAGATAATGTAGATAAATCCACTTTTTTAATGGTACAAAACTATTTTATTTCGCAATGGTCGTATCCAGCAACTTCATTCGTCTACGGTCTTACCGATCCATAACTTTTTATTAAACTATGGTCGTATCGAAGAATACACTTCATTTAATAATGATTGCACCGAATAATTTTACTTATAAATGGTCGTGCCAAAACATTTAATTCATCTATGGTCGTACCGAACCAGGGAAGGAAAATCAGTGATTTTAATCAAATCTGTGAGTTATCGCCACACGCACAGATCGCGATCCGTGCAGTACATGACAGACAGTGAATCTTTAGCATTGAACACAAGATTTTGTTCTCTAAACAGTCTCAGCAGTCGATCACCTAGCTGTGAAAAAAAGGTTACTCATGTATTGAGGTTCATACGAGGGTACACAATAACTGGTTTGACGGCGAATGTCAACAAACCGATGGAGATAACAGAAGGAGATGGAACGGAAGTTACCCTAGGAATGCCTGCATACAATAACAGTGTGACGGCTCCCGATTTCGAAGAGTTTTGGCAAGAAATCGGTAAGCTGAACAGTAGTAGAGTTGCCGGAAAGGACCAAATTCTGACAGAACAAAAATGGCAAAGAACCACTAGCAATGGCAGTTCACTGAATGATTTGGGAGGACGCAAAACTACCAGAGAAGTGGATGGGGGATGTGGTTTATCCCATCTAGAAAAAATGCGATCTGGTCGATTGCTGTAATTATCGCGACATTACGCTGATAAACGCCGCCTACATGGTGTTCTCCCAGATTAGGTTACATCGTCTATTTCCAAAAGCAAGAGAACTCGTATCAGGCAGTATCAGGTGGGTTTTAAAGAAGGCCGTGCTACTACAGATCAAATTTTCACTCTACGACAAACCCTTCAGAAATGTCGGGAGTACAACGTGCCCACGCATCATGTTTTCTTGGATTTCAGGGCAGCATACGATGCCGTCGAGCGCGAACAAATTGAACAAAGCTACCGACGAACGAGGGACTTGCGTCTTCAGGGGCTACTCTCAAGTCCTTTCGAATCGCGCAGAGGGTTGCAGCAAATCAATGCGTTGAAAACCAAATATAAAGAAGGAAGAAGCTCCAGAGAAAATAACGTTCGCCTCCCACGGACAGTGAATATTGACGGCGATGTGGACTGGATGTGGTTGACAAGTTCGTATATTTGGGATCTCTGGTCACCGCCGACAGTAATACGAGTAAGGAGAATCAACGACGCGATACACACATAGTCCTCTATGGCAGCGGTTCCCAACCTTTTTCCGGTTCGCGTACCCCCTGACGGATTTCCCTATACTGTTCTGTAGCGAACTAAAGTTTTGGCGAACCCCTGGGGGTTCGTGAACCCCCATTTGGGAACCGCTGCTCTATGGGCTTGAGACAGAAATTTTTTCTTACGGAAGACATACATGCACATGCCGAATTTGAACGATAGGTGTTGCGAACTATTTTTGGCGAAGTACAAATTGATAGCGGAGGGAGGTATGAACCATGAATTGCAGGCACTACTTGGAGAGATTCCCAAGGTACCCCTGGCAAGCAAAAGTTGAGAGACTACGGTGGGTCGGTTACGTCGCAAGGATGCCGGACGACTGTGCAGTGAAATCTATTCTGTTCAAGAACCCCACCGGTTCCAGCAATAGACGGGCCCAACCTGCTAAATGCTAAATTGGCGTCGAGTAGCTACTTTTATAATACACTTATGATTACACCACAGACAAACAGACATAACACTCGTTTTCCATTCTTCGTACCGATTAAACCGTCATTTCAAATTTGAGCTTAGTTGGGAATGCCTCCGTTTTAGTTAAAGTGGCGCATTTTGACGAAAGAAGATGAATTCCCCATAAAAAATACTTGCTACTTCGAGGGATACTCCTGTTGCTATTTGATATTTGGGAATATCTATCATAGATGGTGCTGGTGTTCAGGCTAAATGTGAGGTACGATAATTTTTGTTGATTTTTCTTCCAAGAGTTATGTCTGTTTGTCTGTGATTACACTTTTATAATTCGCAAATGGGCAATGTAGACGAGCAATTGATAACACTTGGGGAGATAACCCCAAATACATACACTGGCACTGGTCGTACAGGGTCATTTTCAGACCAATACTAACGTTTGCCTTGTATGGTGGCAGAATGAGGCAGTTGTGACTTTCAAGACAAAGCTAAACCATCTTCAAAGAAAAGTAAAACCTTGGGTATAACTGTCATTAAGATATTACTCTTCTTCATAGACAGACTTTGCAGCCGGTTAGTAGAGTACAGGACAATTACAGGGCCTGACTGTATAGTATTACGAGGCACTGATATGTGCTTATCGTCTATCATTAGATTGGCACTTGGCAGTCTGTGGACGGTTCCATTGGTCATACTCGATTGTGGTCGCAAATTGTTGCTGAGGACAAGTTTGTTTTTACTCCTAGCGATCTAACGCTCATGCGCACTTTTCCGTATAGGACTTGCTCAAGTAACTTTCCTTCTAGAGAGAAAAGTGGCTGTCAGGCTACATGTAAAGGAAAATTTCCGACTATGTGGCCTGTTATACCAATGGTTCCTTGTACGAAGGTCGTACGGGTGCTGGTGTTTACTACCGTGAACTGGAATTAGAGGAAGCCTATTCGTTGGGTAGTCACTGTAAGGGGCCATCTATAAAGTACGTCACGCTTATAGGGGGGAGGGGGCTGGTCTAATCGTGACGATTTGTGACGTAGGGGGGAAGGGAGCTGTGAAGTTATGTGACGTCACAAGAAAAAAATTCAAATGGAAAATTTATTCGGGGAATTAAATTTAGCTTTCATTTTAAGATACAACGAGGGGTGGTCTGTAGCCGCAAGATTACCGAGTCTGCTTTGACAAGCGAATGGTCGTGGGTTCGAATCTTAGTAGAATCAGGCCATTCGATGTCAAAGTGACTTTAGCATGGGTTTATTCTCTGGCCCCTCATCACCCTTCCTTCATGCTGAGTTCTACATTATCCCGAAGACGCTTCTTATGGTTAGTATACTGGTATGAGGACCTAATGAGGTAATGGTTTTGAACCTCAGGAGGACTCACCAGTGCTAATTATAACGAGGCGAAACAGGTTTGGTATAGTAGGACATGCATCGAAGCATGGGTAAAACCCTCAACACATAAGCACGCATAAAAAAATATAAGCTTATCGTTTACTCAATAACGATAAAGCACAGAAATGCAGTGCAGAATACAGCATACACCCGGGCAACATTACAATAGATCAATAATGTTGTGGTCAAAGTGATAAGCCCATACAAAAAAAAAGATACAACCACAGACAAACAGACATAACTCTTAGAAGAAAAATTAACGTACCTCACATTTTGCTTAAACACTAGCACCATCTATGATCGACATTCCCAAATATCAAATAGCAACAGGAGTATCCCTTGAATTAGCAAGTGTTTTTTATGGGATATTCCCCTTCTTTTGTTAAAAAGCGCCAATTTGATCAAAACGGAGACATTCCCAACTAAGCCCAAATTTGACGGTTTAATTGGTACGAAGAATGGAAAACGAGTGTTATGTCTGTTTGTCTGTGATACAACTATTGAAGGTTTCAATAGCAAAATCAACATACTGATGGATTTTAAAACAAATAGTAGATGAACCTGATGAACCTTTTTTGATAGATTTGATCTGTGCTGCCTCCAGCGTCTGCTCTGCAGTGACGGGCATACAAGTGCGTAACACAAAGCTCTCAGGCAGTATGGCTGGAATGGAATGGATTTCTCCTTATGAATCCTAGGTTTTCGTTTGTTTGGGAAATTATGCTCCTGTAGTGGTCCTGGATTATTAGTTCGGTATCCAATAGAACACCAGGATGCTTAATGACCATTATACGTTCAATATTCTGGCTGTTTATGGAATATCTGTATTGGATTGGAATCTTCCTCCGGCTATAACTGAATCCGGAAAACTTGGTAACGCCGATGCTGAACCGGTTGCATACACAGCTTTTGTAATGCGATACAATCAGCAACTGAGCGAGCTGGCTGCATATTAAGATTTTGAAGCCATCAGTATTCTGCTTCCTAGAGGAAATATAATGCAAACGTCGTTGTAATATAGCGAAAAAAGCCGAAGTCCGGCTTTGCTGCCCTGAGGAACGCCTAAGGTACTCCAGAAGCCGCAAGACTCAATGTTGCACAGGGGTCAACAAAGACAAGACTCAATGTTGAACTGGGATTAAAGACAGGGGTTTTTAGGGAAGGATTTCAACCATCCAACAAAAGCAGCAGAGGTACCGAGATGTTTTATTTTGGCTAGCAGTATGGTGTGGCCAAACCTCGTGTTTTTTAGTCTTGACCTTGAAATGCGGTCAAGCATATGTATTAATATTTTTTTGAAACGGTGGTCCTACAATTGATAAAGGGGCGGTTGGGGAAAGTAATGAAATTTTTTTGGAATGGAGGCGAAAGAGCGGAAAGGTGGAACGGAGCCTTTCCCCGAAAACCTGCGCTGAGAATCGCGACTAACACGCTGACAGACGACCAGCTTAACACGCAAGGGCCTGCATAGTGTCGTCATCCCGCCAATAAAAACAAGGTTAGATTAAAACTTCTTGGTCGGTGGTTTCTACAGTAGACGGACGAAGAGTCACAATTTGTGTCTAAAAAAAATCCATCCAGATTCGTCGCTACCTTAATAAGTGGGTTGTGCAGTTTCCTTTTGTCCAGCGCCTCTACGGTTCAAAAGTACATGGGTACCAGCGAATCACATGCCCTGGCGGGTGTTGTGGGTTCGAATCCGGTTATAATTTCAGATTATAGCTTGCTTCGACCCATGCACCTTCCAGCACTGGACAAAACCCTACCGTCCCTTTATCAATTGCAGAACCACCGTTTCAAAAAAATATTATTAAGTATGGTGTGGTCAACGTGATCGAACACAGCTTAATTATAGCGACACTTTCCTGGCAACTTCTTTTCACAGTAGCTCACGTACGGGTATTTCGTCAAGTAACGATCGTTCTCCTGGTTAACCGGTGTTATGCCACGGTAGCTGTTACAAGGTTACAAGGTGTTTAATTTAGAGTAGCCATTTGTCTCGGTATTAATAATCTCAAATCTTCCTCTTTTTTCATGAAAGAACCTATTTCAATAAGTCTAGTCGTGTCACTAATGCTTTTACCTTATTTCAAACGTTGAGTTGATTAGGTAGGAGATATCAGCATACCAATCTTCTTTAACTTTAATTCTTCAATTCTTTGTTAACTTTAATTCTTCAAGTTGTTACCATGGAAAGTTGCTATTAATAAGCTAAACTTGCGATTTTCTCCGTAAAAATTCAGTCGTTGGAACCCATTTTAATCAGCCCGAACACATTTTAATCACCACAATTCTTTTTTAAGCAGTTCTGAATTTTGCTGACATGTGCTGACATAACAGTGATAATCGTGAAGCTTGTGACCATGACCTCAAATGGCGCAAGCGCCCACATGTCTACTACAATATGGTATGTTAAATTGAGTGCTTGACTTTTAGAAATGCTGTAATCAGTGCTCAAAGTAGCGAGGTGGAGATCCTTTTCAGCAGTAGCAAGTTCGCGCTTCAGCAGTTGGAAAACTGCAAGTTTTTTGGATTTTTTTCAGTTTATCACAATTCTTGTCGAAAACGCAGTAAATTGTATTTGTATGAATACAATTTATAGTTAAGTGACTCAAGATGATGTTCTTACCAAATGATTCTGAAAATATGGTCAAAATACAGTAATGTTCCGATTCTGTCAGCCCCATGTTGAATTTTGAGCTGACAAAATCGGGAAATTTTTTTTCGAATTTTTTTTCAAAATTCGAGACTTAAGACCTGCAATATCGAAGACTTCCGGTCAACCGAAAGCTGAATGAAACGGGCACAGCACACTCCACACTCGTCCAGAACCATTTTTGGTGCGCATTAGCTTTGAGCGGGAAAACGTGATGTTAGGTTGATGGTACCTTTGGAAGACACTCTTAAAATTAAAAGTTCTATCGGCTAGCGCAATTCAAATTTTGATTAATCCCCCTAAAAGTGAAATGAAAAATTTATTTTTCTTCAGTTTCAATATAACACATTGGTGTGTTCTGCAAAGTTTTACATCGTATTATTACAAGAAATTTTGCTGAAGACAGTAACCTTCTATCTCTTCACCAAAGATATAAAAATCCTATTTCTCATAAATGAAAAATCGTTAAAATCAGTTTTTCTATTATAGCTGTTTTTATAGTTGTTGTATGACTTTTTCATGTTTCACAAAGTTGTACAAATAGTAAAATTACACAACATTACTGAATATAGTATACCTCTATCTTTGCTTGTTTAGGAACTATAGAACTTTTTCAATGAAAATACCCTAACCTAGCCTACATCTTTTTACCTATATATTTAAAAATTAATAATTGTTTCATTGTGATCAATCAACATAAAACATTTCGATATCTCAGCGGTTCCAACTCTTATAGCCTGTACTGTCCCACCGGCAGAGCGGTGCACAACTCCGCGTCACCCAACAACGCAGTTCCAGCAAACGGGCTCTGGCTGGATTAAGGCTTAAGAACAAAGAACCGATCGCATAAAATGCGATACGATACCCACCTTCTTCAGCAGCCACGCCAAACCGGCTGCTCCCTCCTCGGCCTCGCACACACAGCACCGGTTCCTGATTCTGCGCGCATTTTTTCACCTTCTTCGATTCCTTCACCGCTCACCTCAACCTCACACAACCCCACTCATGCCTAAATGTAACCGTTGTAGGAGTAGGAGTATATTTTTGGCGTTGAATGCGTTTCGCTTTGTGGTGTGTACCATTATCATCATCATCGTCATCATCAGCATCATCATCTTCGCCTCTTCTGTTGAACCTTCCCCTTTCATTCATTCACGACGTCATCAAATTCGCTCATTTCGATTCACGGCGTGTTTGGGTGTAATTGTGCTGCAGCACACAGCACAGACACGCGGTTCGGTTTATGCTCGACCATGCTCTCCAGCCATTCACTCGCTATTCCGCGAGCGTACGAAATAATGCTCTACAGAGCACTGATGATGATGTGCACAGAAAGAAGGAATCGAGAAAAACCGATTCAAGTTGAATGCTTTTGTTGTTGTGTTGTGTTTCGTTTGATGATGCTGCTTGGGTCGTCGGCGCGCGGTTTCGGGCAAAACCTTCCCAGCCCTGCTGCTCCTTCTTTCCTGGCCCACATGCCATGCTATGATTCCATTGGGGCGCACTCCGAATGTTATGTTGTTGTTGTTGTTCGATGGTGGTACGTGCGCTAGGATGCAATCTGCGCTCGCGAGGGTGAACCCGCCGTCTTCGACGGCTCTATCCGATCCGTGGTCGCAATGGACGAGGTGAACGTGTACATTTCAGTTTCCAATCCGCAGCAACATTAAAGTCGGGACGAGGACACAAGCGCGCACGCGGATGGAGGTTTCCATCTGAAAAGCCCTTTGATAAATGGTCTAGCTTTCAACTTGCTCGGCTCGAACAGTGACTTTTCCGCTGTGTTGCATACTTTCCCGTCTGCTGCTGCTGCTGCTGCTCTAACGGGGATCCGTTTGGTTCCCCCTCCCCACGACGACGGCTTCCCGTTGTGTGTTGCTTTGCCCCCTTTAAATCGGCGCTGTTTATGCGTGGATTATGAGTTTTTTAATTCCCATAGCAAACACATCATTTCCTCTCGCCTAATGAACTTGTGCCGGGTGAATGTTCCGGTTAAACACACGATGAAAGAATCCCCCTTTTTTGCTCCGGACTTACTCGTATGTTTGGTTTGGATAATGAAATCTCTGTCTGTTTGGTACGGTCGCCGAAAAGCGGTAGGAAATGAGATCAAGAGGTGCACAGCATAGCTTTTTATGGTTGTAATTTTCTTGTTGCCGCTTAGGTTAACTGCCTATTTAGGTTCTAGGAATTTAGACTACCCCACAAGGGAACCATAGGAGATAGGAGATTTGATTACAATTTGAAGATGTAACATTAGGAATTTCACCCAGAAGCCGAACCATTGACGAAGAGCTTTTCAAATTTTGTGCTGCTTTGATTTCGGAGATAGATGAGGTGTGCGAGGAGGTAATTTAATCACCTTTCGTCACGCCTTTAAACGATTTGAGCAACACTCGAGCGTAACAAAACGGTCAATAGTTCGAATTCAAAGCGAGTAATGCCACCGTTATTCAACTTTTTAGGTGAATTCTCAATTATTCACGGAGTTCGACATGTTCTCGTACGTTCAATTTCAAGGTAGCAATCCAAGGTAGTTCCCGATACAATCAGTCTAATTTTGCTTTTCATGCTTGTTGCTCTGCTTTTGTCTAAACGAGTTATCTACAAATGAATGGTTAATTGGAAGCGTGCTCTTCTTTTCTGTGGGATTAAACCTTTCGTGACTTGCATTGTGTCACTCGTGATGGATTGCTTCATGCTTCATGAATAAACCTAGATAAATTTTACATAAAATTAATCCACAACATTTAGAATTGCATTATCTATCTCTAGCTGTTGAGTTAATTTCACGTAGATTATGTTGAATTCGAGTCGCAATGAAAGTCAAAATATAAATAATTCGTTGAATGAGAAATTGTGGATGTAGAACTATTTGAAACCATCTGCAGTTGAGAAACGCATAATCTAATTGATCTTTCCCAGTTTGGCTACAATTTAATAGTATAATAGTTTTATTCGGTTAAACCCGCAGCAACCCTTCTCATTACGATTGGGACGCATCTGTACACTCTTATCAGGCAAATATTAGCCAATCGCTTGCAGTACAACACCTTTACCGGCTGCATTATGAAATGAACCGGTAAATTCCACTGTTCCGCAGGTCCTTGACAGTGTGACTGGGATCACTAACCACACAGTGAATCATCTTTAGGCGCACCGAAACCAGTACGTTGGAGAAGTTAATCCGAGACTTGCCGTGCGACCTTCGGCAACGTACTGCTTTGCTTCTTTCTCACTGACCGAGCAGCTCGATGATAGTCTATAGTCTATAATAAAGACCCTTCTTTCTTGAAAGACTCCACAAGCGGTTATTAGAGTACAGCGCAATGACGGGACTAATACCTTCTGACCCTGGCTGCACCGTTCAGCCGAGATTCGAACATACGACGACTGGCTTGTTGGGTCAGCATCCGTACCTCGAAACTTTCACAGACATCGATTTGCTCAAATCTTAGGTAGGGTTCGTGTGGGTATTTCCAGCCCATTAAGCAGTAGCCTGAACAATGTTTATGAATTACGAACAAACTATGTTTATTCGAGACACTGTAATTCCTTAGTTGCGCAATTAACAATAAAGTTGATTTTTGGCATATTGTTGAGGCTTATCAAAGGTCTGTCGCCTGCCAAAAACCAGCTACATATATTTCAAGAAACCTGAGAAATTACTATGAGCAAACTGCACCGCCCGGGGGCCTATTCGGTGGAATGCTGTACTCCAACAGCAGACCAAAAGGGAATCAGATGGTTTATGTGTCGATGTTTTTCAAGTGCTGCCTGCATACCGGCAATATAATGGATCATTGAACCTTACTAGTTATTGCATGGACTAAAGCTTGCTTTAAATCTAGTGCCAAAAGCAAGTGGTTGTCACTCTAAAACGAGCTATCATCAATGATCCATTAATTTAGTATGGATTATTACTCATAATGCTAGGAACATTCTTGGCGCCTCTGCCTCGCACATTTGTAGTTGTGTAAGTGATGACCTCAGTTTGTTTAGGATGGGATTAACAACAAGATAAACTTTCAGCTACTGAATGAAAATTGATTTATATTTTCATATTAGAGGGAAATTTTTGTGTTCCTCTTTGATAAAAACAAGTAGAATTGTTCTGTGACACTGTATTAAAAGCCTTGGGCTTAAACGTCCCTTCTAAGCTTTGACCCTTCTTAATTGACAGACTTCTCCGCCGAATACTAGTGTACAGGGTAGTTACAAGGCTAGTGCAACAATCCTACTGATCCTATGTAGCAGTACCGCCTATCCGGAATCTGAACATACAGCGAATGGCTTGTTAGACTAGCATCGTACCTCGAAACCAACTAAGCAAGTGACACTTTATTAACAGCAGTTTAATTTCTAGAACAAGTATGGTGTTTTCATGTATCGGTCTTTTGTGATTCGGCCAAATAGGGGTTCGACCTTTCGTGAATTGGCCAAACAGATTTTCGGCTATTTGAGATTAACGAAATGCAAGAACTATTCTAAGAAGAAAGATGGTAGAACTAGATTAGCCACCTCTTCAAATTTGATGAGCGAATTACAAAGAGCTGAAATCCAAATGGCCGAATTTCAACAACCAAAGGCCGAAATCGTACTTGGATGAATCATGAAAGGCCGAAACCCTATTTAGCTGAGTCACGAAAGGCTAAACATAAAAAGACTTTTCGACCGAACATGACATTTGGCCATTCGTGTTTCGGTCATGTATAACTCGGGCATTTGTGATTCGGCCATTTGTGTTTCGGTCATTCATAGGTAATCCCGTGAAAGTGCTCGGCAGGCACAGAACGGCCAACGTGCAGCGTGAGAGTGCCAACTTCAACACTGCATATAATGGGTATAAAATGGCCCTGTAATTAATATTAAATACATAATATAGTGTTTTTACTTTACCGAAAATTATCAAACAATCACAAATTATAATATCGTGGTGATTTAACGTTCAAACCGAATGTATTTATGCCAAATGGTCCCTTATGGTTGTGTCAAACGAGCAAATGACGTTGTGCCAAACAGCCTTATGCCAAATAACAATGCTAAATGGGCGGTCCCAGTTGTCATTGTTTAAACACAGAGCGATGAAAGGATCAAATACCTATGCAACAGTAATGCGAAGTTAGGTAAATAATGCCTGATATTCCATTATGCCTATCGTCCATTATGCCTAACATCCGTATACCATTTGTCGCGCACCCGAACTTTTGCATGAAGAAGCTTGAAAAAAATGAGACTTAGAAATGACTAATGCGAGTTGTGTTGTGTAGTGTAGTGTAGAAGAGAGGTGAGTCGAAAAAAGGTATTAGTATAATGAAGTGAATAGCAATTAGTGAGCAATAAGAATTAGGTATAGTGTGTAGTACCGTTGAGTAGCGAAAAATAAGATTTTTTCAAAATTATCGGGTGTCAGAATTACATGAAATTACGCAGCAAATTCAAAGAGGTTTTCTTATTTTCTCTGGAAAATGTAAGGGAGATTTTCCGATTTTCTCGGACCTCGCTTATTTCAAAAGTTCATAGTTTTTGAACTACGTATCGTTGAACTACCTTATGAAAATACAAGAGCAGAATTTTATGAGCAGTCTTGAAAAAATATTAGGTGGAAAAAGTTTTTCGCAAAATTTTCCACCACCCTGAAAAACTCTAAGCAAATCCCTTTTCGAGATTTGACCCGCAATTTTTGATAAACAAACTTCGCAGCCAGCTGTTAGAGTACTGCCATCCGGGGTGAGATTGTGCCAAAAACCAAAAATGTTTATTTGTGAAAATTTATTATATCTACAGAAACTGGTGACTTAAATTCAAAATGATGATGAACTTAAATATGTTAACTTCATAACTCATGTATAACTTCGAATGGAACACAGATAATATTAGCAAACTATTTAGCCTAAACAGGGTTTCAAAGTTCGCGATCAAAAATACGGAATAACGCTTGTAAAAAATGTCCCGCATAAACCAACCCAAACAAGAAATCGCATCAACTTGCTATCTTGAAGGTATATAAACTAATCATTTACAATGTATTGAAAGGTTATTAAGCGTTGGATAAGTTTTGATAATGAAAATAATATTTTTCGAAACTTTGTACTTTTCGAGCTTCACGGGGGTGAGATTGTGCCAAGCCATAATGATCGATCCAATTTGTGGATTTCACATACACAACAAAAATTCGCCTGTATACACCAGCATACTCACATTATTTACTATTGAGCACAATATTTTGACAGATCAGATTGCATCATCCATTTTGGAGCAAACAGCATCATAGGTCTGCTTAAACTAATTTTTACTTTTTCTCTGGAAATTTCAGATACTTTGAATAAACACTCTAATATAAGACGAATCTATTATACCGTGTATAAACGGCCAGTTTTAAGGTGGGGGGAGGGGGGTGGGATAGGCCACATGTTCTGCGGCCGCGGGTTCTCGAACGAAGTAATGGTTACTTTTGTTAAATAATCAAATAGGTATGCCCCCTTAGGATACACCCCTTCATATATCTCCCCCTTGTTAGCCCTAGAAACGCTACTGGCTATATAAAGGCTGTCCATTGACTACGAACTCATTTTTAGTTATTTCAGACCTCTCAGGGTTATTTTCGTTTATACTTTTTGCATGGTGCGTTGTTTTTGGCCGACCCCCTACCCCCAATAGTCCACGTAGTTCATGGACGGCCCCATGTGAACTATTTTATACTGATATTTATGTTTATATTGTTTATAAACAAGCTGATGTTCACTGTTTAGGTTTTTAGCCTAACTTTATGTTTTTGGCACAGTGTCACCCCGTAGAAGGGGTGAGATTATGCCAAAGTTCATGCACTTCCAGTAAAATTAGGTTTCATTGTAACTAAACCATCTCTACGGTAGTTGTTAATTGAATAATTTAGTATATATTGACAGGTTGAAATCAACTTAGTTCCTAAATTGTGTGTATACTGAGCTAAAGAACAAAAATATATGCTTTTTTGGCACAATCTCGCCCCGGATGACGGTAGTCATACAAAAATAATATCATTGCATGGAAAAATGTGTGACGCGTATACGGGGAGTGATAGAATTGGGAGAACACAACAAAATTAGACATTAAACTACCTAATATAGCTATAGTAGTATAGTTAGTAAAACATTCGGATATCAATCGATGAACGTGAGTGCTAACCCCACCTGCCCTCGCACCGATATATATCGAAATTTTCCAGTTCATTCAGTTAAACATTCTTCGCATTTGATACTTCCTCACTTTCCAAATTTGTTGTTAGTTGCAAGAAAAAAGCAATGCCTTGGGTATAACCGTCTCCCGACATTACCCTGTTTTATCGATAGACCTTGCAGCCGATTATTAGAATACAGGACAATCACGGGGCTAGTGCCACGATTCTACTGACTCTGGTAGAACCGCCTAGCCGGGATTCGAAGATACGACAGCTGGCTTGTTAGACCAGAATCGCACCCCGAAGCTAACTGGGCGGGCTAGCTCTAATCGACTCAGTTTAAAAAAGCGTATCATATAGGGTGGGTTGAATTACCTTCGAATGGCCGAATGTCATAGAAAATATTCACGACCTTCGATCTGCTCAAATGTTAGGTAGTGTTCGTGTACGTATTTCCAACCTATTAAGCGGTAGCCTGAACAATATTTATGAATTACGTTAAAACTATATTTATTCGAGGCACGATTTTCATACCAATTGGCTGGATAAGATTTCCTGAATATCTGAGTGCATTTTGGTCTTAATAAAACGCTATTAAAGTTGAGTTATAGTCGCGAAAAATGATGAGGTTGATGCGACCATTATAGGCCTATTTTTTATTGTAGCGTTTTCACGGAAAATCTTTTCGTAGAAAGTACCATTTCGCAGGGGTGGCCCAACAGAGGGAAAGTAATAGAGTAGATCTAGGAAAATAAATAAACCTAGATAGAGGTGATCTCTACGGGGGGCTGCACCCCGCAGTGGCCGATGCTTTCGAGGCAGGCCGCCGGCAATACTCGCGGCCTGTGTGCGTCTCGCCCTGAATCATCTAATATTACTAGTGATAGTTTCTGGTCGTCTGTTATTGACTAATGTTTTATGAAAGAGTCCTAAATTTCTTGAGTTCGATTAGTTTTCGAGTTACACAAAAATTTCTGTTTTATTTGTATGAGAGTCCTTCCTACCACCTATCCCCCTACCACAGGGGTGAGGGGTCTCAAACCATCATAAAAAACTACATGGTATACAGCCCTAAGGGTTGTACGAAAGGGTGACGTAGGACTATATCAGATCATTAGATTAAAGAATCTGTGAATGCCATTGTTTAAGTGAGAAGAGCGAAATATTCAATTCTTCATTGAATGCAATGGTCGCTTTGAAAATACGTGGACAAGGGTTCATAAGTACAACGCCTGCAACCATTGAGACAGAGATTTCTTTTAAAAATCACTTGTGTACATAATAAAGGTTGAAATAATAATGAATGACCAGCCCAGATTATTGTATTAAATATGATTATGCGTAGCTTGACACGTTTCAATAATCTTACTTTCTCACTTGTGGCCTTTAAAAGGGTCAGTGGTTACAAATAACATTAAAGCCAAAGCACGTTCATCGCACGTGGCATCTGACGTGCCATTCGAATGTCCTTCTCTTTTAACACGAATGGCAAAAGGCACGTAAGTTAGCGCCGTCGATTCACTGTCTTTTGCTCCGAGAAGATTTTACTAGTTTTTCTTTCACAGCTTACCGCTTGTTACATAGCAGAAAATATGGCACATTCGCAAAAATTTCTGTTTCATTTGTATGAGAATCCTTATCCTCCTACCACAGGGGTGAGCGGCCTCAAACCATCAAAAAATAAATTCATGCCTCCAAAAACCTCTACATGTTAAATTTGGTTCCATTTGAATGATTAGTACTCGAGTTATGAGGAAATTTGTATTACATTTGAATATGAGCCTCCCCCTAGAAAAAACTCCCCCGTTAAAAGACGGATGGGTCTCAGTACACCATAGAAAAAAACCCTGCCTTCTTAAACCCCTGCATGCCAAATTTGGTTCCATTTGCTTGATTAGTTCTCGAGATAAGCGGAAATTTGCATTTCATTTGTATGGAAGCCCACCCTCTTATAGGGGAAATGGGTCATAACTCGCTTTCTAAAGAGGAGAGGGGTCTCAATTCACCATAGAAAAAAATCTTGCCTCCAAAACCACTTACATGTCAAATTTGGTTCCATTTGCTTGATTAGTTCTCGTTGTTTTTCATTTGTATAGGAGCCCCCCCCCCTCCTAAAGTGGGGACGGGTCCTAATTCACCATAGAAAATATTCTTGCCTACAAAAACACCCACATGCTAAATTTTGTTCCATTTGCTTGATTAGTTCTCGAATTATGAGGAAATTTGTATTTCATTTGTGCAGAAGCCCCCCTCTTAAAGTGAGGAGGGGTCTTAATTCACCATAGAAAATATTTTTGCCTCCAAAAACCTCCACATGCCAAATTTGGTTCTATTTGCTTGATTAGTTCTCGAGTTATGAGGAAATTTGTATTTCATTGGTACAGGAGCCCCCCTCTTAAAGTGGGGAGGGGTCCTAATTCACCATAGAAAATATTCTTGCCCTCAAAAACCTTCACATGCCAAATTTTGTTCCATTTGCTATGGGAGCCCCCCTCTTAGTGGGGGGAGGGGTCTCTTACCATCACTAAAACCTTTCCTGGCCCCAAAAACCTCTACATGCAAATTTTCACGCCGATTGGTTCAGTAGTTTTTGATTCTATAAGGAACACCCCGACAGATAGACAGACAAAAGTCCATTTTTATATATAAGATTTCATCTGATATAAAAATTGTCTTAATGAATAAAACTTATAACAAATTATACCTCCTCAATTTCTGTGCAAACAAGTGCGATGGTTCGTCGAACTCAAATAGTTCCTCCACCTTTGTAAAAGGACGAATGCATTCCGTGATTGGTTCGTTATATCCAAATGCCGTTCGATGAAATGGAGTTTGTAGTAGGCCCGTCGATCGTAATGGTCGTTGTGATACCCGGAAATTCAGCAACGACAGCAGTTTTGGAGAATCAATTTCACCATTGATTAGTTTAGCCACAAATATCGCCTGATGCATTTTGTGCCTGTGGTCAAGCGTGTCTAGGTCGATTAAAAGGCACCGGTTTGCCTACGGTGGCAAGTCATCGGGATGATGCCAAGGAAGATGTCGCAAAGCCATTCGAACAAATCTCCTTTGCACACGTTCGATGCGTAGATTTCAAGTGATCTGCTTGGGAAACCAAACTAAATTACGGTTCGCCAGCAGTGGGCGTACTAGCGCGCAATAGAAGGATTTTAAACAATGGACATCCTTAAAGTCTCGTCCAATCTTAGAAATAAACCCAAGCTGTCGAGATGCCTAAATGTTAATTTAGCGTCCTGGGTGTCTACCCAGGTCCCTAACTCGATCCACTCTGCGTAATTCAATATGGTCAATAGTGTAATTAAAGCAAATAGGATTTTTGATGCGGTGGAAACTATTAACTTCACATTTGGTATGCTCACAATGAGGCAGTTCTATCTACACAAATTGGAAAATAAATTCAGTAAACCTTGTAATCGACGGCAGTCGTCTACATCATTAATCGCAGCGTATAGTTTCAAATCATCGGCGTAAACTAACTTGCTGCCGGATTCTAGTAGTAACACCACATCGTTAAAGAACAGTAGAAAAAGCAAAGGCCCCATGTTGCTGCCTTGAGGCACTCCAGATTTATTGGAAAGCATCGAGGAAATACTGGGTCCGAGTTTCACGTGTAGTACTCTACCTTTGAGGTATGAATTCAGCCATTCAATCATTTGTTGGGAAGCACCGAGACGAGACAGTTTCCGTAAAAGTATCCCGTGGTCAATTCTATCAAAAGCCGCTTTCAGATCAGTATAGATGACATCTACTTGTTTTTTGTTTTCCATTTGCATAATACACGTCGTAGTAAACTCCAGTAAATTAGTACAAACGGATCGACCAGGCATGGAACTGTGTTGAACAGTTGAAATGTAATGCTTAGTGCGGGATAGTATTACACCACTTACAATTATTTCAAACAATTTAGATGCCGCAGAAAGCTGGTGATCCCGTGATAATTCCTAACATCATGACGGTCGCCAGATTTATAAACCGGAAACATAAACGATTGCTTCCAAATGTCAGGGAATTTTACTTGTTCGAAAGATTTGTTGAATATTAAGCTTAACGGGTTAGCCAATACTTCAACACAACGACTCAATACCACCGCTGGAATACCATCCGGCCCAGCAGAGAAGGAACGTTTTAACTTTTTGGTAGCAGCTATCACCATATCGGCAGTAATAGTAAATAAGCTCAAATCCACCAAGTCGGCGGGAACATGCGCAGCAGCAATTTCAGCAGCTTTATCAGAGGCAGTACCGTCAGCGAAAACTGATCACTAAGTAGGGCTGGTTTGCCGTTTCACAAACGGTAGATTCGAGCTCATCCACTGAGATAAAGTACTGCAAAACCATGAAGCCATTTCATTTCGAACAAACCGCTCCAATCAGTGTCCAACAAGTATTCAATCAATGCGGCGAAATCAATTTTTTCATAATTTTTTTAGAGTTATGAGGTAATTTGTATTTTATTTGTATGGAAGCCCCCCCCCCTCACTTCTTAGAAGAGGTCTCAGTACTCAGTAATTTGGTTCCTTTTGCTAGATTAGTTCTCGAGTTATGAGGAAATTTGCATATTATTTGTATGGGAGCCCCCCCCCCCCCTCCTAAAGAGGGGAGGGGTCTCAATTCAGCATAAAAAAAATTCTTGGCTTCTGAGACTCCCACATGCCAAATTTGGTTCTATTTGCTTGATTACCTCTCGAGTTATGAGGAAATTTGTATTTCATTTGTATGGCAGCTCCCCCCCCTCTTGGAAGGGGAAGGGGTCTCAGTACACCACAGAAAAAAATCCTGTCTTCTGAAACCCCCATATGCCAAATTTGGTTCCATTTCCTTGATTAGTCCTCGAGTTATGCAGAAATTTGTGTTTCATTTGTATGGGAGCCCCCCCCCCCCTCTTAGTGGGGGGAGGGGTTTCTAACCATCATAAGAACCTTCCCTGGCCCCAAAAACCTCTACTTGCAAATTTTCACGCCGATTGGTTCAGTAGTGTTCGATTCTATAAGGAACATCCCGACAGACAGACAGACAGAAATCCATTTTTATAGGTATAGATATGTTTTCCGGTAAACGACTGTCTCAGCTGGTTCGAAGCAAGTCCAATTTGCGAGTACTGCTTACATCAATGGAAGCCATATATCGGTGATAACGTGGCGAATGTCATCTGCCAAGGCATCCATCGTCTACGGCTTATTTGCGTAGACCAAAAAAATCGCTTGGCTCCACAAAAATAGTTTATTCGAGTTAAACCACATTACACAAAATTATGCATTCACCGAACATTTCTTTCCCTAAATTACAATACGCGCGATGTGGCATGTTGCGCCTTCCTGTTTAAACCACAGCTACTCCACATTGACTGCCACAAATAAGCCGGTGATCATGATCCTGTAACGGTCAGAACGTAGCAGGATTTCTTGTTTTTGAAAAATCGCTAGAGTCTCGGGCATAGAGGCCTGTCCGGCCGTACAGGACTTTCCCCTAGTTTTATGACAGTTTCCCCTTTTTATTCATCTTTTGAGAAAACATCCAAACATTAACTAATAGTGCATTCTTCTCATTTTTTTTCAGGTAAGTTTCAGCATATTCCTCTGGTAAACGACTTAATTGAATCTGTGATTTCTTATAAACGACTCCACCATAAATAAATATCAGAAGAAAATAGTTCCGCACTTTGTGAACGGAAGTTTGAAACCATTTCTATGAACCTTCGAGAATAAGTAAGTAAAAAATTTAGTTCTGATCAATATTGTATATCCTACCACAAAATCGACAAAACGAAATAATGCAATAATGACAAACGAAATCTTCAATCTAAAAAAACCAATTCTATGATATCATAAGTTATTAAATTTCCAAGTAGTAGCTATATTAATGTTCTTCTTATGTTGATACATTAAGAATATGTTGTGATTAAATATTATTGTGTTTTTACTGCAGTTGATAGTTTACTGACAAATTGATGAGCCTGTCTACTAATTTTGTTATTTCACAAAAAGAATCCATTATTCTCTGCATCATCACTTATATTTTTATTCCATCTTCCAAAGCACCACTCTTGGCAATAAAAACCCGATTTAATCCACCTAGTGGTGAAAGGAACCTTTGTTATACGGTCTTACTTGTTATTTGAGATAGAAATCGACACGTTTTCGGAACATAATTCATCTATTGGTTAACGTTGCGTAATGCGTTGGTTTACATAAAATTTTTGAAAATTGAATAAGTTTACAAATTTTGAACAAAATAGAAATATGTACTTTTAAATTTTGATAGATCCTTTTTTCATAAAATTGCTGAGTAAGGATAAGTAAGTTGTTATTAATTTGAGTAAGTGGAAATAAAAGTAACTTGTATGTGGAAATCTTATTCTTTAACATATACATTGCCTAGTAAAGGTCCTGTAATGCCATTCTATTTGATTCACATCAATAGAGTTTTCTTGAATAATTTTCATCAATTTTTATTAACCTTCAGTTACTCACGCTGTTGTATTTTGTACAACACGTGTAGGTTTTTCAACGCCATATTGTTATAAAGTTACAAATCGTTGATTAACTAACGTATATTCTTCAATAAACTTATTCTGAGCAAAATGTCATAATTATTCAATGCATTAATAATTTAAATTGTTGGGAAAATAGATCAGCATAAACCGCCATCACAGAAACGAAACAATCAGCATGCGAGGTGTACCGCAATTTACCCCAAGTGGAATTTTCTCTCGTTTCTTCATATGGAAAAATGGTGTCTGTATGCAGCAAAACTAGCCAATGTAAAATGTTAAAATATATCCGTCTGCTGGTAGTCGAGAAATTTGTAGTCAAAATTAAAATTTTTTATAATCAATGTTCTACAGTTCCTAAACAAGCAAACATAGAGGTATACTATATTCAGCAAAGCTGTGTATTTTTATCATTTGTACAACTTTGTAATACAAGAAAAAGTCATACAACAATTACAAAAAGAGCAAAAATATATAAACTGAGTTTACAAATTCATAAACAATAAATAAGATTTTTCTATCTTAGCTGCAGAGATGGAAGGTTACTGTCTCTGGCAAAATTTCTTGTGATAATATGCTCTATAACTTTGCAGAACACATCAATGTGTTATATTGATACTGAAGAAAATTTTTTTTTTTTATTTCACTTTTATGGGGATTAATCAAAGTTTAGATTCCACCAGACGATAGAGCTTTTAATTTCAAGAAACTATTCTAAAGGTTCGATAAACCTAAAACCAAGTTTTCCCAGTCAAACCTCTAGTGCGCACGTTTTCTTTGGTTTGGGGTTATAGTGCGCACGAGTAATTGTGTTACAAAAGTAGGCGCGAGTGTTCGAGGGTTAATATCTTTTGACCGGTAAAACCAATTCTTATGAAATTTTGCATATATATTCGTAGTGTCAAAACCTCTCGTTTGATATTAAAATAATTGAAATTAGGTAAATTATCTTGGTTAAAATCATTATAAATTATTGTTAATTTTGGTGTGGTGTATACGGTTGCTCATAACTTTCAAATTAAACGTCCAATCAAAAAATCATTCAATAGTGATCTATTAGGATATATTACCTTTCAAATGAGACCAATAGCGCATAAATCGGTTTGGCCATCTCTAAGAAACAGGCGATAATTATTACCTTGTCAAAACAGGTTTTTTAAGCATAACTTTTAAACTACTTGTTTGTTTTCAATTAAAAATTCCTGAATAATTTAGCTTTAATAAGGGCTTTCATTTGATACTAAGATCGTTAAAATCGGTCATGTAGTTCTAGAGAAACCCGTGTCACGTATTTTTCACATTTTTGCTTATAACTTTTAAACGAAACGTCGTGTCACGAAGCAACTCAATAGTGATCTACTAGACAATAATACCCTTCAAACAAAAGTAATAGCGAACGATTCGGTTCAGCCATCTCTGAGAAACAGACGATAGAAAAAATCATTACATACATACACACACACACACACACACACACACACACAGACATTGCTCAAATCGTCGAACCCTATCGATTGGTATATGTGACTTGGCCCTCCGGGCCTCGGATCAATTTCGTGTTTTTCGACCAATTTTTAAACCTTTGTTATAGTATAACAAAGGTAAAACGAATACAGCCTAATGGTACCCTTCTATCTCACAACATCCCATAATATATGGCCAAGCAAAGTCGCCGAGACAGTAACGGTAGACTTTGGCCGAAATTTACAATCTGCCGACAGAACATTCGTTTAGCTTTTCTCCTCTCTATAAGTCTATATCCAAAACTAATTCCAATTCGCTTCTGCGTAAGATTATGATAATTTCTTAGCGCTTCTCGCTGCCTCGGTCGGTTTGAAGCTCCACCGATTTCTGATTTAATGTATTCGCTTCGGAACGACCGAATGGCAAATTCGCTCATAAAAGCTGTTACGATAAAAATTGAATAAACATTCACTTTTCACTTGCTTTCGGTCCCCAATGCACGAGTCAGCGTGGTCGGACTGCTCGCTTTAGCAGAGCAGGGCAGCCGGCCTTTCGGAACCGGTTCGCTCTTCGTACGGCTCCAAACAGTTTGGCCGATGAGGCAGCCCCAACTGCCATGGTATTAGTAACAATCAACCGAACACCCAACAACATACATGAGGGGAGAGACCCCATCGAACTGCGTTCGAAAGTAGGCAACCGTGCACAGCACGGAGATACTCTCCGTTTCTACCCACAGCAGTGCTGCCAAGTTTCGATTCAACCTCATTGACACCCCTAGCTAACTTCTTTCAGCTCTTCTCTTACCAAGTGAACGGTCGCTTGGGACAGAGAGCCGCAACCAATTACACAAAAGGCAGAAGTTTATTCATAAAAGTTACTCGACCGTGCCGTCCCCTGCTGGCAGCAGCAGCCCAGCAAACACCAACTCGTATATCAATGTACGAAAATTATCGTTATTGACTTTTAATAAATTCATGATCGTAAATATAGTCTAATGAAACGTACATAAGTTTATATTCTATCGTATTTGACGATAGCAAGTGATTGACCTACGACTTTCAGTACAGAATTGTATAGCATAAGAAAACTAATCGCTTTGAGTCGGATCTTATCACATACAAAGACTTATAAAGTTGAATTGTTAACGTATATTTTGTAGTGCGTATATGGCCTCCAAATTAGAACGCATATGCTAGTTTTGTGCATCAGATACGATTTTTCAGGGTATATATAGGTACATATAACTCATTTATTGCTCCGATATACATATGAAAATGTTTACTGGGAGCGGCCTAAAGAAAAACATCCTCTCCCTTCGTTCGTTCGTTCCGAAGCACAGGTTTCGAGTTTCCTTGTTGTGTATTTTTATTCGACTTCCGTCTTTGCGGCGCGGCGGTTAACGAAATGTAGAACAGCGAGCATCCTGAACGGGTCGATCGAAAGGCAGAGGTACCTGTCGTGGGAAGGCAATTACGGAACGGTTGAACCGTACCATCGCCATCGACGAACATTTAAATCGAAGGAAAAATACGATGAGGGAACTTGAAGGTAGGGTGAGCGGAGGCGCTAGTCGAGTGCCTACAGTCAGTGCTCAGTGCAGTGCCACCAAGGGGAACGGTAAAGAAGAATAAAGCAACATGTGCAGTGTCGCAAATGCAATGTTCGCTGCTCGACTGCGGGAGGTTTCACCGGGATGAACGGTTGGATGGATGGATGGATGCAGTGACTTTAGTGCTACCGGTTAGTGCTGTACTGAAACGTTGCTTTGGAGTCAAAGAGACTCAAGCCGTTGAGATTATCCTCCCAATAAGCCAGGGTTGAATGGTGATGTTTAAAGAAGTTAATTTGAATGATAACAACAAATGAATTTTGGTTTCTGCGATTCTTCTCCATTGTAAACACTGTAAGGCTATCAGCTATCATGAATGTTGAACATGAACTAAAAATGAAATTTTTTCTTCGTCTAAAAATTTTGCGGGATACGGATTTGATTAAAACACTTATGAAGGAACGTAACATTGAAACAAATACAACGACACAAAAAGAACACTAATAGAACTAAAATAACACAAAAAGACACAAAAAATTGAGCTTGCGGACTGATATGAGGGCTGGTGGACGTATGAGTAAATTTTTTGATGACACAGGGGTACTCTGTTTAGCCTTAATGCCTCGTGTATGTAGTGCATGCCTTTTACGAGTGTAAGAGAGTACGGCGTATTGTTTCATGTCGTTTTCTATTGTTAATAAATATGCAGGAAAGCAACGGTCCAAGGTTACTCTCCTGTGGTACACCAGAAGCGATTTCAAAGTTATTCAATTAGTTTAAGCCCAGTTTAACACATTGGCGTTGATTGGCGAAATTTAAGCGGTCGATTTTGGCGATTTAAGTCTTATGATTGACTCTGTCAAACGCTGATTTCAAATTCGTGTAACTAAATGCTATCAACTTGGATCCCACAAAAGAACCCCAACAAGACTCAAAAATAAAAAAAAACTGAGACAGACATGAAATCTAATTCAAATAACACAATCATGAAACAAAAAAGAAATAAAGAGACTCAAAAAGGTACAAAACAGACAAGTAAATTAATAATGTAATGAAAAATAATACATTTCTGTAAATACATAAATATAAAAATGGATTAGAAAAGATACTAAAATAATCAAAAAATAATGCAAAACTATAAAAGTGATACAAAAAATAATATAGAAATAATGCAACAATAAACCAAAAAAGCATAAAAATGAAAAATTATACAAAATGTGGCATCTAAAACGCAAGAATTACAAATGATACAAAAAGTAGATGAGCAATTAGAAGGGAGGGGGCAAAAGATAATGTATATTTTTGTAAAAAGAATGAAACTTTAATTTTTACTTCAAATTTTTTCGTCAGTTCTATTCTTGACTTGGTTCTTTGCAAAAAAGTGACTCAAAAATTATATAAAAATAATAATGCAAATATGGAACAACATGGTACAAAAAAATAGATTAAGTGAACAATGAAATAAAATCAAAAAATTATGCTACGATCCTATTGACTCTAACAGCCTCTCCCAGCCGAGATTCGAACATACGACGACTGGCTTATTAGACCAGCGTCTTCCCGAGCAGGAGCGAAGAGCAAAATAATATCAAAATGGTTATTGGAAATCGAAAAAATTAATATCAAAATTTGGTCTTGCTTTGGCTGACATAGTTGGTAAAATAACAAAAAATAATATCAAAATTTTACTCCTTTAAGGCCAAAAGAATAACTACTTGTGTTATTTGAATAACAAAGCAATAACAAGACTGTATTCTGAGTTTAGAATAGCATATTTTAGTATTATTAAGGTATTGAATAGCAAATACAGTAGTATATGAAATATTAAAAAATCATTTTATAAAATATTTATAATATAAAATCTCTTTAATCAATAAAAAAATTGTATGAATTATATCGAATGTCATTTTAAGGCCAAAATAAGATTTGATAACAAAATCAGTTATTAAACTCATCTTACAACCACCATTTTAACTATCTACTCAATAACAAAATGTGTTATCAATGTATCTCCGTATCTATTCAATAACAAAATATACCATTATAACACAGTTTGATATTGTTTCTATATAATTTTACTCTTCGCTTCTGCTCGGGTTACCTCGAGGCCAACTGGGAATGATACATAATATGACGCAATAACAACACCATTCCAAACGGTGAGCCACAAGTAGAACCCCAAAAAAGTATGATCATAACAATAATTATAAGTTTGAAATACACACCAAAGTAAAGTCGAACATCACAGAAAATGCTATAAAATGGTACAAATAGGCACAAATTCATACATAAAATTCAGCGGAACAGATACGACCGCATGGTTGTGGCATAACTTTGAATGGGTTGGCGACCCTGAAAAGAACCGTTTAATGATGAGGATTTTCCGCATAACAGCGACGGACACTTTGGATGTTTTATGTATTCGAAGTTACGAATATCGACAGAATCCTCTCCGATTAAAAAATGTCAATTTAATTCTTAAATGATAAATTTTAACGATCCAGTTGAAGACTGACTGACCTTGAAATGCTTAGTGATAAACATAAGCATAGGATACCGCCCGTGTGCTGCTACTCCGTTATTGATCGGGACCGATGAAAATTGCAAAATGATGGTTAGAAAGAGCATACTTGGGACAACACACTCTTCCTCATTGTGCAATGTCCTTGCATGCTGATCAATACCGGCACCGGATACGTCCGAAAGCGGGATGCAAAGGTATGTTAGTGCAATAAAGACCAGGGAATCCTCTTCATCTCCATAAGAATTTTGGGAAAGGAATTGTTGTTAATAGAAGGGGGAGTTAGAAAAAGATTCATCTTAATGGATAATGTAATCTATCGAAAGCTACGCGCAGCTTCGGTGTGGTTTCATTAAACCGCCCGCGAAGTCTCTTAGCAACGACTACCTCCGATAATCAATTATTTCAATCGAGCTACAGATAACGTAAACTGCTTCGTCTGTCCCGCACAAGCAAAGTCAAATACGTAAATTTCTATACAGGCAGTTACGTGACTTTCAATTGAACATTATTGGAAAATACAATAACATCTATCTGATTTCTACATAAATGCACGCATACTAATGCAAACTACGTTAGTTTCTCGTAAATAGTATGGGAAAAGTAGGATGAAAAATATTCACATAACTTTTCGCGTAATTTCAACGTGAAAATTATTTTGAGTGCCGTATATGAGTTACTTATTCATGTCCGCACACGGCGTGTTGTTTTGAAACGTCATCGATATATTGGAATACCAACCTCTTCTTTAATAGACCCAATATATTGGTAACGAAAATTATTCAGCATTGTTTATTCATCAGTATAAGGCCATTACAAATATTTTATAAAGTTGTTGTGCTTCCGACGTTGGGCAACTTAAGAAGGAGGGGGGCGAAAAAACAATGAGATTTTTTTAATCACCCAAATAAAATTAATCGTGAAAACCGAATTTGTTCTTGTTTTTCATACATACGTTATTAATTTTCATGCAAAACACGTTAACACTCCGTACAGCCATTTTTTGAGTTCTTTATGCGATCAAACGATCAAACCCGCAGACAGCAGATTTTACACACAAAAATTTTACTCGCCTTCAACAAATTGTTTTTGCCTCCCGATGTCTAAAGCCAATTTTGAAGCAGAGGGGGGGTACAAAAACTTCAAAAATAATTTCCAATGGCCTAAATGACAGTAGGTATAGTATCACTAAATGATGCGTGCGCATCGACAACGAGAACTGTCCGAGAACGAGAATGAATTCGAAAGTCACCCGCTCGAAACAACACGATATCTCCCGTAGAACCGAATGCAAGGTGATAAAAGCAAAAACTATCCACGCAACTACCACAAACCATATCAATACACAGCATGGCATAATACACCATTGAAAAGTCAAATACTTATCTCAGGTATCTAATAGTTCCAAACGATTGACATTGAAATGCCGATGGCAAAACGATTGACATGAACTTATTTTGCGAGGACCGAGCAAGCTCTTTGATTTGTGAATTTCGATTCAACTTTTCCATGACAAATATTGATAGCCCTTATAAAGACTAATTGGCTTGGAAATGCTTGGCGATTGTGATTGACTTTTCATGAATTTAGTTATTCGACAAATGAACGCTTTCCAAATTGATAATTTCGTTATCTCTTCAAGGACACATTACAAGTTCATTCTGCTGCCGAAACCAAGAAAAAACCTTAAGGTGGTTGGTAACCAACGACCTATCACGTTGCTAGGTTGTGCCGGAAAGACTATGGAAAGGATCATTAACAGAAGAATCAAACTACCGAAACACGTCAACTCTTGGACTCCCGTCAGTATGGGTTTCGGCGTGGTAGAGATCTGGATCTCTACCTGGCCGACCTCGAAGGCGGTATCGATGATGCCTGGTGAACTGGTTGCTTTGGACATTAGCAAAGCGTACGTCAGAATATGGAACAAGGCGATTATTCCATAGTTTGAACGATGGGGCATCTCTGGGCGCACTATGTGCGTAGCTTCCCCAAGCAGAGATACTTCCGAGTGAGAGTCGGAAGCGCGTTATCGGACCGAATGGAACAAACTAACGGCGTTTCACAAGGTTCGATATTGGCAGTGACTCTCTTCGGTATCTATATAAACTCTATCTTCAACGGAAATGTAAAGGCAGCGAAAATCTTCGTCTACGCCGACGATATAATTCTACTCGTATTCTGACTAATTGCCAAGACTAGTAGGAGGGCGATCAAAAAGGCTGTGAAATGTGTCTCCATTTGGACGGCCGAGATGGGTTATTCTATAGCCTCGCAAAAAATTTAACCCTCTGCATGTTTGTCGCACAATGAAGCACCAAATACTCCGGAAAATTCGTCTGGACGGGAAGAGTACCCCCGAGATGAAGAGCATGAAAGTCTTAGGAGTAACGTTAACTAGAAATTCCCGTACGCAACCCACGTCAAGTTCGTCACGAAGAGGTGCAAGAATCGAATATAATTCCTGCGAACTCTAGGATAGAGAATTCCACAGTCATTCCATAACTTACGTAGCTTAATATTCTTATTGAGTCGGTTGAGGGCATAACTTTAACACTTTTTCACGCTGAAAAACTACATTTCAATATGTCTAGAAAGCGACAAAGGCGAAAATCTCGCCATTCAATTATTCCATTGGTTCTGAAAAGGGTCGATTGTTGCAGAATCTTTTATGTTGTAATAAACTGACTGTTTATTCAAAAAGAATCCGATGATGGTAGCCGATGTGTCGCCATCCAAAGCTACCGTTTGAATGAGCTGCGCACGGCGAAGATGCACTATTTTATTCACAACTTCAGAAATTGATGTGATGATTCTGGTCTTCTTGTTGTCACGAGTGGCATAGCCTGTCAGTTCCAACAAAGCAAAGCAAAGCCTTGGGTTATAAACGTCTTTAAGAATTGACACTTCTTTATCGATATTCTTCGCAGCCGGTTATTAGAATACAGGCAATTACGGGGCCAATGCAACGATCCTACTTGAGCTTCTCCAGTTTTCGTTAGGCCGCTGCGAAGCAGAAATTACGCTGGACGCATTGGTGCAGATACACCCGTCTAGGTTTTTGCGTTAGTGACAACAAGAAAACTAGAATCGTCTTATATCATTTGCAGCTGGCTATCCGTAACGGCAAACAATGATTTTTTGTGATTGTCTTTGTGATTGCCGAAGGTGATGTATTACAGAATATTTTGCTGCTAACAAAACCGAGAAGAGGGCTCAAGTTCGTAAGAGTGATTGATCAATTAGGTAGGTTATGTTAGGTTAGGTTAGGTAGCTTAGTGTAGATATTTCAGGGGGTGATAGCGGACCATATTTGACGAAAATAATCCTTCTACGCATATGGTCAAATCTCAAGCGTTGCAGAGTTATTGAACATCTTTAGTTTTCGGTTCTGTATGCCTTGAATTAGCTCTGGCACAAAAATTATGCTAGCTCAATTCGGTTACTTTCATTCCAAACCTAAGAAAATTTTGTATTTAAAATTGGTCCTAAACCTCCTACTTCATGAGATTTAGTAACTTTTTAGAAGCAAAAAGCTATGAAATAAGTGTTTCTCAAGGCGTTTTTATCGAATTTCTCCTCAAAATGTGTGATAAAACTGTTTGCTATTATCCACCAATTTAAAGCTCCGGTACCGTTTTTCAATCCGTTCTTTGACATAAAATGCCTATCTCTTAGTTTCGTTGCTATTTCATTTTAAACGTATCGTATTAAGTGTTGAATTAGTATCTGAATACAGTTCGATTTCATACATCACGCATAGCACACTAGATTTCCGCGTGCGATGAACACAGTCAGACACGTATGAAAAACAACTACCATGTTTTTCATAAATTGAGGGTTCGCCTCCACTTTTGCTTGTTATTCGGGGACCGGCAGGATCTCCCGCTACTACCCCAAGTCCCTGGTCGAACCACTTGGGACTTCCGAGGTGGACACTCACGATCTCTTTTCACTTGGCTAGCTCGATCTAGAGGGAGAGATTCTCCTTCTCGAGGTCGGCTTTATGACACCGCACACGGCGGCTTAAAAGAACTCGCAATTTATCTAATTAATTTTATAGAAAATGAAATTTACAATCTTCTATTAAACTTAGTTTTTCTTCGAATAAGGACATTAAAAAAACTAGGATATTAGAAAATACCGGAAATACCGGTTTTTGCCTTTCCAAAAGCGGTATTTCGGTATCCAAAATTTGGCCTATATTACCGCTTTCGGTACTACCGGTACTACCGGTTAGACAGCCCTAGTTCAAGCAGTTTTCAGATACTAATTCAACACCCAAAACCATACGTTTAAAATGAAATTGCAACGAAACTAAAAGAGATAGACGTTTTACGTCAAAGAACGAATTAAAAAACGGTACCAGAGCTTGGCTAAATTGGTTAATAACAGCAATCAGTTTTATCACACATTTTGAGGAGAAATTCGTTAAAAACGCCTTGAGAAGCACTTATTTCATACCTTTTTGCTTCTAAAATGTTACTAAATCTCATGAAGTAGGAGGTTCAGGACCAAATTACAGTAAACAATTTTGTCAGCTTTCGAATGAAAGTAACCGAATTGAGCTAGCTAGCATAGTCTTTGTGCCAGAGCTAATTTAAGGCATTCAGAACCGAAAACTAAAAATGTTCAATAACTCTGCAACGCTTGAGATTTGACAATATGCGTAGAAGGATTTTTTTTCGTCAAATATGGTCCTCTATCACCCCCTGAAATATCTGCACTAAGCTACCTAACAGAACACCCTACACCCTATACTTAAAAACAAAGCAAAAAGCAAAGCTCAGGTGGTACATTCCGTTATCGAAACTTAACCTTCTGACTGAGAATATATTTACAAGCATTAAAATTACATCCAAATTTTAACTATGTCGTACATCGAAACGGATCTCCCAAGGTCTGAGCACTCTAGTAAATTCGTATGTTTATCGACTGCGATTCGTGCCAACAAAATGCAATTTCTGTGCTTAATTGCTTGATTTCTGAGATGTGAATTTTCGAGGCATGCAAATCTTCCGGGAAATCTAATTTTACGGTCATGACTGGGGGACAACAAAAACGACTGTGTTTATCGTGAAATTTTCAACACTAAAAGACTACCAATTGACCAAAACCACCAAAAATAATAAATTTTCATAAGATAGAAGATTGTTGTTCCGACTTTTCTGACTGCGGATTAGCTATTGCTTTTCAGTGATGTACAACGAACCTGAATAAAAGTTCAAAATCAAAATTAATTGAAGAACTGAATTGTAGATGCATGAAGTGCATTTTTTCGTGGAAGTGTTGTAAAAACAATTTCATAAGAAGGAGAGACGATTCACGAACTTATTTAATCTTCACTCGTTGCACAGCTTGTAAACAATAAATACTAATTATTCTTGCATGGTTTCTTAATGCAACACTAGTTTTGCATGGCTTGTTAAATTAACAAAGCCTGTTTTTGTTCGGTTCTGCCGGAAAAAACAACATATCTCTCATAAAAAAGAGAGAAAAACCAGAATTAGCCGTGTTTAAAAAAATACGTTATTTTGTGGATCCGATTGAAAAAAAAATTTACCGATGACTGTGCAAAAAATAATGGGATCATAACTAAATTGTTACTTGGGGTAGCCATTGGACCAGAAGAACAGGCCTCTTTGAAGCCTATTGTAGTCAGAAGCATTAAGAACTTAGCCTCAACGCAGCATAGTACCATTTTTTCGATTTATGCGAATTTTCACTAAATTAAATAAATAAATAGTTATACTAAATGGATTTTCTATTCAAGTTCATAAAACATTGCTTAGTTCAAATATCAACAGCTTGTTTATTTTTATGTCGGAATGCTTGACGTTATCCAGCAAATTTGTTAACAACTTGTTCATACAAAAAAAAAGTTTACCCCACATTGCTTTCTATCAAAACCATTGAACGATAACGCGCCTTCGTCAGGTTCCCACGTGTTCACCCCTGTGTGCTGCGCTATTCTCTCGCACACACCTTGCATGCAGCTTGCAGCGAACCACGGTGCAGGGCACAGGTGAGAAAGTGTATTAATGGCGCGCTGTACAACAAAGTCAAAGAGACCCCAAAAATAAAACGTAAACGTTCGGCTGACTGGATGTCCCGTGTCCCGTCCCGAGCCGGGACCGCATCCAGTCAGTTCAGCCCAGCGTCGTGCTGGCGTCGTCGTCTCCGATGTTATGATGAGTCTCTCTCTCGCAATGGGACGTACAGACTACGGAATCGGGCGGTGGTTCGGTCGGTCGGTCTCGATCCGATCGGGAATGGAACCTGTGTGTGCGGGCGCTCTCGCCGGCACGGTACGGCAGTATCGCAGGTACCACGGTCGCGAACGGTTGCACCTTTTTTGTTTGTTCCATTCCAATAACGTAGCACTGTGGTTAGAGTCTCGAGTGTGCTTTGCAGAGCTCAGCTGAAGTGAGCTCAACGGCCAACGGCAGCCAGTCTAAGCGACGAACCCGCCGCGCGCTCGGAAAGGGAATCACGCTATCGGTCGTCGCAATCGACGACGACGACGGAGTCGCCGTTTAAGTCGAGAGAAAGAGCTTTTTCTGTACGTACGGTTGGGTTGCATCTACACCACACACCGACCGACCGACCGGTGCGATTACGACGACGACGACGACGACAACGGTGAAGAGCTCTTGGTTTTTGTGTATGAATTCGAAAAATTCCAATCGAAAACTCGTTTTGCCTTTTCTTTTTCTGTGTTCATAAAAGAAGTGCGCGGCAGCTAAGAAGGGAAATTACCGAGTTGTGTAGTGAGTGAGTGCGCGACTTACCAGCGCTTTTTTGCTGTGTTGGTTGATTATGATTAATAGTTGTAACTAAGTCTCTTGAAGGAATTAAAGGTTTCGTACCTTTTCATCGTGTAGCTAATCGAAGCTCGTGCGTGGTTTGGTTCTTCGTTCGTCGTCAATGGTCTGTGCGATCTGACGGTGAGCTTCTCACCGCCGACGACGAGCGATTTAAACTGGAGGAAATTCCTAAGCCGTCGCAATTGCAGTTACAGCGTATTTTAATGCTAGAAAACAGAATAGTTTGAAACTTCACAGAAACTGTTTTATGGTAATGATCATTAACGCAGAAGACGACGGAATAAGTGCCATTATGTGAATAATTACCCGGGTGGAGTGAAAAGCTGAAAACAAAAAAAAAGAGCAACAACAGAAGAAAATTATGCGGAAACTAGTGCTTCCAGCAGCAGCAGCGGTCTCTTCTCGTATTTGTCTTTCTTGTATGGACCGTAGGCAACTTATGGGTGCTTTTCAGAAGGAAAAAACGAAAGAGAACCAGAGCCAGAGGTACGAACTGTGGTTATTGTAAAAATGCGCCATCGTCGTTGTTGCCGTCTGCCGTTGCTGTTCAACAAATCGCGGCCACCTCTCGCGGTCCGGCTGCGCCGGAAAGAAGAACCACGGCGGTGAAGCCGTGAAGCAGTGCACTCGAAAAAGCTCGAAACCGTTTAGCATTCGGGTCCCAGGGAACCGAACAACGTGTGTAGCTACTTACCGATATATACTAGTATGGGGTACTTGTGTTTATGCTCATCGTGAAACAACAACAACGGAAAAAATGAAGAAAAAAAATCAACCAATCCGTATATAAACCTTCTATAAATATGCGCGCAGGCAAGCGACTCGATTGCTCTAGGCGGTTCTCGGGAGGACTGCACAGATTACACAGGAGAAAACCGCGCCTGGCGCGTAATCCACTCAGCTGGGAGCAGCGGGCTTTCCAACAAAATGAACTTCAGTAAAAAAGTTTATTTCTGTACATGTTTTTAACAAAAGAACTCAGCATTTTACATTGAATGTTATCCTATAAAGTCCTATAAAGATTGTCCTCAATTGGACAGTTGATTTGTCGAAAAAGAATGATTTCCTTCACTAAAGGACCAGCTCATTCACCTGGTTTTACCTGCAAAATCGCTTACTTTTATTTTCGAATGCAAAACGTTTCTCTAGGAGACACATCTCGGACAACAACAACTTCTTCAGTCAGTGCAGTGCAGAGCAGTGGTACGATTATTTTCGACTTATAATCACTTCCACTAGCGTGCCCAGGGATATAAACTATAGGGGGGACATCCGACTTTTTAGGAAGAACGTCTTGCCCTGGAGAAACGGACTAATCGTGGGATAGCGATTACTTATCATAAAATCACCACTCGATTAGTTTGAAAACTCCGGATTCTCGGTTGCAACCGGATTTAAAATCAAAGTTGAAATTGGACTTGAAATCGCACTTGACAGGGTGTCATTAAACTGGATTTGAATTTGGACTAATTTGAGCTTGAGGATTTACTTGAACTGGGCTGACAGAATCGGAACATTACTGTATTTATACAGCCAGTTCTCGTCCTTGTCCAACTCTTCTCCGTCTGGTTTTTCATCGTCGTCTGGTCAGTTTGTCCTCTTTTAGCACATTTTTTCTTCTTTTCTGGAATGTTTATTCTGTTTTTAACGTTTGTTCTTCGCGAGGTGAACCATCCCTTGGCTGAAAATATCGAGAAAAAATTAAATAACCTTTGTTTTTCGATTTTCCTTTTATATCCCCCGTTTTTCGTCCTTTTGTTTTTCCAGTTTTGCCTTTTTTCTGTCCCATTTTCCCTTACCATTCTCATTTTCCATTTTCTTAACTATTTGTCTTATTTGTCTGCTTTTATATCCCGTTTTCACCCGTTTTCCTTGTTTACTTCATCGATTTTCTCTTCTGTCTCTCGTTAGTCTGTTTTGATTTCGAAAGAGAAAAAACGAAAACGAGACAAATAAAAGAAAGATGGCAGAAACAAAACGTAACGTAAAAAAGGTGGGAAGTGGGAAAGAAAGCGAGGCAAATCGAGACAAGAAAAACAACGGAAACATTCGTTTTCCTGTTTCGTTTTTCATTTTTGTTGCTTTCCTGTTTCCCACCTTTTTTGTCACTTTTCTTCTGTCCCATATTCACTCTATTTGTCTCGTTTTCCCTCTTTTTCGTTTTGGTTTTTGCATTTTGCTGCCCGGTTTTCTGCTTCCTTTCCTGTCCCTTTTCAGTTCCTATTTTTCTCTTTTTTCGTCTGTTTTCTTCCATTTTCAGGCCCGCTTCTTGTCTCGTCTTCCCTCCTAATCACTACCGTTTGTAAGGAGGATTCTCCCACCTTTTCTGTCCCGATTGTTGTTCTTTTTCTGTCCCGTATTCGTTCTATAGGTCTGATTTTCTCTTTTCCCCTCCTTTTCTCTCTGGTTTTACTTTAGACTCTGTAAACTTTTTCCTCTGACTGTCAGTCTGATTTCCTCCTCTCCTCTGATTTTGTTTTTCTTTTTTCTGCGTCGTTTTTCATACTTTTTCTTCCTTCCTTTTTCTTGCTACTTTTTCTGTAACATGTCATTGCGTCATTGCCCCATCTTCATGTCTTAATGTTTTTTCGGTCCGGGTTTTCATCTTTTTGTTCTCTTTTTAATTCATTTTCTATGTTTTTCTAGTTCTGTTCCGTTTTTCTGCCCTCGCATTTTCTCCTTTTCTTTGCATCTTTTCCCGTTTTTTCCGTTTTTCCTTTTTTTTGTCCCGCTTTTCCCGTTTTTTTCCGTTTTTCCTTTTCTTTTGTCCCGCTTTTCCTCTTTCTCTGTAAAGTTTTTTCTTTTTTCCCATTTTCTTGTTTACGATCTTTTTTTTTCTTTCTCATGTCCCATTTACCCTCTTATTCTGTCCTGTTTTTCTTTTTTTTCATGGCAGTTTTATTCTATTCTTTTTCTCGTCGTTTTTCCAGTTTTTTTTTCACATTTTCATTCGCAATTCTTTTTTTCGACCCCGGTTATAGCTTTTCCCCTTTCTCTCTATACCTTTTTCGCTTCCGTCTGTTCCATGCTTCCTCTTATGATGTTCTGCTTATCTTCCTTTTCTGTCACATTCTGTTTTTCTTGTCACTTATGTTTTCCGTTTTTATTTTTTCACTTCGTTTTTTGTCTCGTTCCCTGCTTCTGTTGCAATCCTCGTTTTCTGTTTTCCTTACTTCATTTTTCAGCTTCCGTAATTTCTGCTCTTCTTTTCCTCCTTTTGTTTTCATCCTTTTCTATTTCGTTTTTCTCTTTTTCTGTTCAGTTTTCCTTCCTTTTCTCTCTCGTTTTCTCCTTTACCACTTTTTTTTCTATATTTACATCCCATTTACGCTTAAATTTGGTCACTTTTTCTCTCGCGCATTTTCTCGTTCTTTTTCTAACCCTTTTGTACAGTTTTTTTTGCACGTTTTTCTTCGTGCTGTTTTCCGTTTTGTTTCTCCTTGTGTCTTATTTTTCATAATTTTTTATTTCTTTTTACTGGTGAGCAGTAGCACTGCGGCGATACCCGATTTTGCTGAAGGAAAATCAGTAGCAGTCAGCATGCTGTGTGTTTTATTACCGAAGCAATTTCGTATCAAAATAAAAGAGAATCAAAATACACTGAAGTCGCTTTTTACGCGGTTTTTTTACGCGACTATTTTTACGCGAATTTCGGAATTTACGCGGTTTTTTACGCGATTTTCGAAATTTACGCGAATGTGCTCAAAACGTCTATTTTTTCGCGTAGTGTTGAAATCCACAATGTTTTTTTACGCAAAATTTTGGTTTTTTACGCAAATTTTGGAATTTACGCGGTTTTTTACGCGAAATTCGGAATTAACGCGGTTTTTACGCGATTTTCGGAATGTACGCGGTTTTTTCACGCGATTTTCGTAATTTACGCGGTTTTTTTACGCGATTTTCGGAATTTACGCGATTTTAGACGCGAATGTCGGAATTTACGCGGTTTTTTTACGCGATTTTCGTAATTTACGCGTTTTTTTTACGCGATTTTCGGAATTTACGCGATTTTAGACGCGAATGTCGGAATTTACGCGGTTTTTTACGCGATTTTCGAAATTTACGCGGTTTTAATTTACGCGGGACGTATCCTTCGCGTAAAAAGCGACTTGAGGTACAACAAAATGTTTGAAGGTTTTTCTCCAAGTAAATTAATACTTGTTTTAAAATCAACAACAGTACAGGTTTAACAGTACTGTGCGTCTTTTAGTATCGTTTTCTTACCGTTGTTTTGTAGTCTTTTTAAAGTTTGTTAGTCGGTTCTTTTTGCCTTTCTGGCATCTCGTCTTTTTGCCCTTTTTTCAGTAATTATTTTTTATCGTCTTAATGTGTTGTCATTTGAAATCTTATTATTTTTTTGCATGTTTGATGGTTTTTTGCCGTTTTTATCGTCTCTTCATTGTCTTTTTATTGTTACCTTTTGATATTTTTATCGCATATTTGGCGTTTTTCGTCATCTTTTTATTGTCGGTTTTTTTGTCCTCGTTTTGGCGTTTTTTCGCTGTCATTTTGACGTCTTTTCTTCATTTTTCTCGCCGTATTTCTGTTGTATTTTTGCCTGACCTGCCACTACTATAATATCGACTATTACAAAGCAAGGTAACTCTCGGTTTTGATTCAAAATTTAGCGGAGATTTTGAATGCCTCGTCGCCTCTGTAACTTAAAGTCTCTGCAGCCATTACTTTTCGCCATCTTTCCATTATCTTTTTGTCAGTTTTTTCCTCAGCCTTTTTTGCAATGTTTTCCTCACCCTTTTGATTTCTTTTCGACGTTTTCTCTTCATCTTTTGTCATCCCTTTATTGTCTTTTCTTTGCATTCGTCGTCTTTCGTCGTACTTTTGTAGTCTTCTTCTGATCTTTTTGTCATCATTTTCATCGTATTTCCATCATCTGTTTGTTCGGCATTTTTGACCTTTGTTTTTAGGCTTTTCAATGTTTTTTGAATGCCTTATTATCGTTTTTGGATGTGTATTGTTTTTTTTTCTTTTTCTTTTGTCGCGGTTTTGGCGTCTTACTGTCGTTTTTATGTTGTTTCCGTCGTATTTTTGTCTAGTTTTCCCTCTTTTTCGTCCTATTTTTCGCCTTCCTAGTTTCACTTTTTTCCGCACCGTTTTTCGTATTTCTTCCTTTAATTTTCGTTGTTTTTAGGCCCGTTTTTGTTTTTCTTCAGACTAAATTTTTGTCATTTTCCGTTATTTGTCTTTATTCTTCTTTTCGGTCCCGGTTATTTATTGCGTTCTTCCGCTTGTTACGTCCAGCTTTTCTCATTTTCTGTCACATTCTGGTTTTTGTCCGTTTTATCTCTATTGTCTTCCGTTTTATTATTTTTCTCACTATTTTTTCCTTTTTCTTTTTCGTTCCTGCCTCTGTTGTGTTCTGCTTTTCCTGTTCATGTTTCTCCATTTTTCTGCTGTCGGAAATTTTTTCTTTTCTATCGCGTTTTTTTTTCCTTTTTTGTCCCATTTTTTCTCTTTTGCTTTTCAATTTTCCCTCTTTTTCTCTCCTGTTTTCTTGTTTATCACTTTTTTTTTCTCCTCATATCTCGTTCACCCTCCCATTCTGTCACGTTTTTTCTTTCGTTTCTCTTTTTTTTTCATACCAGTTTTTATTTTATTCTCTCACGCGTTTTTTTTTCCTTTTTTTAACCCGTTTGTCCCAGAAGATGGGGCACGTTTCCCCATTGTGCCCTAGCCTGGCCACGCCAGTGATCATCACTTCAGCAGCTACTAACCTGGACCGGGTTGGGCTGGGCCGGCCAACCGACTTGGAACCTCGACAGAGAGTTATTTGTTGCCTTGCAGCTTGAAAAAATAAAGAATAAAAACCGCACACAACCGCACAAAACGCAGAAGCTCTAGGTTCGGTCTCCTCCCTCAGCTCAACTCTGCTCAGCCCAGCTCAGGAGATGCACATCTCCTGCGCTGCGCTGCGCAGCAGCAGGCAGCAGGATAATCATCGGCTTTGGCCTCCGGCAAGCAGGCAGGCAGGCAGGTAGGACTGCCATCCATTTTTCGGAAGCCCGACAACTCTGCCACGCAACATTTAAATCGTCCGATTCGGATGCTGCTGCTGCAGCTGCAGTTATAACTGCACCGAACAGCACCGACCAACGTGTCTGTGGCCTTCAGGCGAGATTTTTTGTTCTGCATAAAACGGGCAACAACCGGAATCCCATAGAAGAGTTGTTCGAAATTGTTTCGTTTTATGAGAAACTTCAAAATGTGCAAATGAGTTTAATGCATGCATGCATGCATCTCTTGGCAGTATGATAATTGCTGGGTTGTTGGTCCCCATTCTGAGTTCAAAGACGGAGGGAAAAAGAACAACTATCAAAGTACATGTTCATGCTGAGTGCAAACTTAACTGAATATGTTAAATTATACCGGCTTACATCTTAACGTGAGTCACAGACATGTTTTTTCGTCGAACCCACATTTTATGTAGATGACCGGTAAAAGATTAAATAATGGGTGTTTAATTGCCTTATAAATCGTTGCGAGAGTAAGTACGTCATTAATCACCTCGGATCATGCACGCAGCGCATATATGCTTTGGGTAGGATCTTTGCCTATTGATGAAATACCGCACACATCTCAGCACTGCAGCACTGCTTGCGAAGCAATAGTTAAACCAACAGCAAATGCTCTAGTTAAAATTTATGATGATGCTAGAGGTTCGATATGATTTTACTGCATGAAATAAAACATTTGCAAAGTTCAAGTAACAAGTAAAAACTGTCCTTTCATATATGTAACGTCCAGTTTCCCCAGTTTAAATGAAACAGTTAAAACGATAATTATTCATAACAGTCCTGCTCTCGCAAAACCAAGTTATAATTGAACAAATTGGCATTCTTTTCGCGCAAATTGCTAGCAAAAAGCAATTAACTCCTCTAATTAGTGTGTTGCACTGTTTTTTTTTTGCTGACAGATTTACCTGTCGCTGCTCTATTTTTCAGTATCAAACAGCACTGTACCAACCGTCAGAACCGGGTTGCTGTACACAGTTATGCTCATTTGGTTGCTTTTCCTAATAAAAACAAATTTTGTAAGAATCCTTTATGAAACATCCATAAAGCAACAGAAGGTAATTTGCAATCTTTCTGAAATAGGTGTTGCATCACTTTTTTATTTATGCTGCAATACAAATCTGTGAACTTTATTAGTAATAAATGAACGCTCATGCTGCTAATGAAAAAGTTATAGCCTTTGTTGCCGTGCAAATACAAAGTTTAAGGCAACTTTCAATCGAACAGAATTGTAGGTTTCAGTCAGTTTTGCAATTGTTCCTCACACAAGTTTTTTTTTAACAATTTTGCTTGTATGAAACCAACCAAACAATCAAATGTAGGAAAAAAAATGGGCGTAACTGTTTCAACCAGTAACCAGCGAGCCCTGAGTCAGAATCAGAATATACCAAAGGGTGTTGGCCATTAATTATGGTGTTGGTTTCTTCATACCTAACTAGCCATAATGTTTTCAGTGATAAAAATTTCATAATAGGTTCTTTTCACCTTACGCGAGTTATGATCGAAAAATTAGCACCTGAGTTATGGCCGAAAAAAAAACAACTCTCATGGACTGTCGTTGATCGTTAGTTTGATTATAACCCTGTTGATATAAAGTACCCTATTATAAAACTTTTATCAGTAAAAGAGCAGGTCGCATGCAAATGGACACCATTTACTGCGACTTGAAAGCTACGTGTGATCGCGTTGACCACTCTAAACTTGGAACATCTTAAAACGTAAATTTATTTTACTCCCTATTGACTGTTTACTCTGTGTCAAATTAAGAACCATTCAGCCATACAACTTCGTTAGTTTGTCTGGTGTTCCTCGGGGTAGCAATCTGAGACCGCTACCATTTTTCCTATATTTCAACGAAATCTGCTTCATTATCTCGTCTGGCTGTAAATTCATGCTGAGGGTTTAAACTGTTTTATCGTACCAACTACAGCGGACTGCATTGAACTGCTACCTCAAGTCTTGTCCCTTGAACATCGCCAGCGGTAAAAGACTACAGACCGGGAAGTGTACTTATGTCCAGTTTGGCGTACATTTCGTCGTCGTTTCTTTGAGGAAATTTGCTGTGCAGGAGTTCTTTCTGTTCGTTGTTTCTTGTAGGTTGTGATGTTATGACGCTTTTTGATATTTTGCATTGTTCCTATGCTTATAGTAAATTTTTTGGCAATCTTACAAACGGAATGCGTGACACATGATGTTAAAAAGTGAATTGCTATAAGCTTTTTATTCCGGTTCACTGGTCCCTTCCTGCGTCCGGTTTTTGGTAAACCCTGTGCACTATAAGTTTCTTCGTACTTCTCAATGAGTGCCGCAGACTTTGAACACTTTGCGATCTTTGCGATCTTCAAAACCAACCATTTTTCTTCCAGTAATATCTCAAGTAACAATTCTAAAGCCGCTTGGATATATTTGCATTTTAAAGTTTTATTGTGGTATTAATTAGTACCTCTGGTTTTATTAGAGTAGTACGCAATACCAAGATATTTCGAAGTCATACAGTCAATAAAGCAAATTTATTGTGGTTGCTTATGTTAACACGCCAAAACTACTTGGCAGTGGCACAACTTAAAATTAAACTACACCGCAAAATTCATTTTATTATGATTGGTTGTCAAACCGCCATAAATCTGTTAGTTTTATTGTGCTTTGTGCTATCGTAACACCCTGATCAAATAAATTTATTACTTCTATTTTGAAGAATATTAGAGTTTAACACCGAAAACTTTTTTTTATCTGGTTCGCAAAAATTGGTACACTTTTCAATAGCGAGTTAATTTTCGCCACTACCTTTCCAACATGCAGAATTAAATTTAATGCGCATATGCTACGCAACTACGGCAAGTGGTGAAAATTTATAATTTATTTTTTCCGTTATTTTATTATAGTTGCAAACATTAGGTGGTCTTCCCAAGGTTATATACTTTCAAGTTAACAAAGCTGTTAGACTGATTTAGATTTTTTTCACCACAGCTTTATGCTTTATAGCTATGTAGAAGAAAACGAAAAGTTTCATTAAACGGCGGTTGGCGTGAAGCAGTGAAATGTATGATCAGTTTTATTGCTACTTTCAGCAGAGTATCACAGGACTAATTGCGCTTACAACCGGACTGTTAAAGAGGCTATAAAACCCTCTAAATAGTAAGTTACTTGATCGCAGTGTAGTTCTATACTGGTCGTAAGAAGAGTCTAATATCGCACATAGTGTTACTGGGGGTTTTATGAAATTTGTTATGAAAATCATGGCAGTTATCTATGGATATACGGTTAACTTTGCGAGAGAATCATTAAAATTCATTAAGAAAAGAGCTGTATTTAAGCAATGCCATGTAGCAAAATGAATGAGAATTCTGAAGCTTCCTTTAACCAAGTAATCCACGAGTATTGAGAAGGAACTGCCAGTACATCATCGACCGTCCTAGGATGCTTGGCGGCTGAAATGCCTTTTCCAAATAATGGTTGTCCAGCTAATTTTTCCTGCAAGTTTCCCTAACTTTGTTGAAGCATCTAGATTACCAATAAAAGCAGATAAGTTAAAAGCGAATGATGACTCGATTTATACAATACAGACTGATGTTGAAGTCCAACACGAAAATGCGAGAACTTTAAATTCGAGAACACGATTTCGGTGAAATTATGCTGAAGATAAACATCAAGAAAGCATTCTTCTCGGTTGCTCAAACATAGGTGGAAGTGTTCGCTGAAGCTGTTTGAAAGTCATGGAATTTGTTCAACTTTATTACAGTTTAAGATTTTGGTAAAACTATAATGAAAATAGTTTTGTTCCATATTAATAGTTGATATTTTTGTGGTAGCATTGCAATAAGTAATGGACGTTGAAGATCCTTAATAATAATTTGCTTGTTTAACAGTTTTATTGTGGTTTTATAGCTAGCTATAAGTAACAATACCATAATAATACCAAAAATAGTGATTGCAATAAAACCTTTATAAAATTGAAATAAAATCTAGCAGCTTTAGCATTGTTCCCCGGAATTGAATTTGGACATGACATAAAAAACTTGAACATAAAATTGCACCCGAAATTATACATGAATATGGACATGAAATAGGACCTCAAATTGGACATGAGAATGGAACTTTACAGTGGGTTAAAAATCATATACGGAATTGGATGTGAAATTACACTTCAGATTGGACTTCGAAAGTGGACTTTAAATTGAACTTCAGATTGGACTTCAAAGATGACTTCACTCTGGATTTTAAATCGGGCTTTAAATTAGACTTTAAATCGGACTTCAGAGTAAATTTCACAATGGACTTCCAACTGAACTTAAATCTGGATTGAAATCGGATTGCAAATCGAACTGCAAATAAGACTTTAAAGTGAACGTTAAATTGGATTTCAATTTAGTGTTTAAATTGGCCTTTAAAGCGTTCTTTAAACTGGACCTCAAACTAGACGTCAAACTGTTAAATTGGACTATGAATTGCATTTCAAATTGAACTACAAATTGGACTTCAAATTGAAATCTTAATTAGGCGGTCCGCAATCGAACTCGTAAGTAGACTTTAAATTGATTTGCAAATTATACATAGAAGTGGACTACAAACGTGTCTGCAAATCGCGTGCTGTGCTGATCGACGGGCGGCACCAGACTGCTAAGCTCCTACGGTAGGAGTCTTACCTCAATGCAGTCGATCTTCTCAGTAGTACAAGCATAAAGAGCAATCATACAAAAAATAAGTACCGGCGACGAGTGGAGCGTATGTGTGTGCGTACGAATGGTTTGACTGGAGGGACGGATGTGAGACTATCTGTGTGACGTGTGGTGATAGTTTAATTATCAAAACACTCGTGCGCCAACCGAGAGAGTCCCGCTTACCAATAATTGAACTTTGCAATATATTTTTGATCTCATATCGAAGTTTCGCAGTTTCATCCACTCTACCATTCTTCTCACCAAAGGCTCCTTCACTAAACTGAACTTGAAATTGTACTTCAAGTTGGATTTCAAATGAAACCGTTATTTGGATTACAAATTGAATTTCCGATTGGACTTCATATAGGACTTCAAATTTAACTTTGAAGTGTACTTCAAACTGAGTTTCAAATTGGACTTTAAATTGGTAGTGGTTAGGTCAGACCAAGTCACTTAATTAAAAAAACTGAGTTAATGACAGCAAAGGATCAAGAATCTATGGAGCTACATTTTACTCTAAACAGATTACATAAACGTGGCAAAAAACCACAGATATGAGATGATGTCGAATGTTTGACAGCAGTGGCGAATCGTCAGTGTTTAGCTTACCGGTTCAACCAGCGAAAAATACAAATACCGAGCTTTTATCCCTATTAGCACACTTCACACTTGCTATAAAACAGTTGAGCTGACTGTTATATGACTAATTTGAGTCCTTATTAAGTTGATGTAACTAAAAGCATCGTAAGTGTGTTACTTGAGATTATTATCACCTTTCTATATTTAAAGCATTAAACAAACATATTCAAAACATTATTCAACTTTACAAGTAAATTCGTCTATCATTTCCTGATAAAATGAGGGCTTTTGCATTAGCTCCTTAAGGAACTCACCCTCTATTGACATCAGCATTAAAAACAACCTAAAAGTCAGTTTTTACCAACCTCTTGACAAATCAATATCGAGCCGCAATAAATGACAGCGACAGCATTGGCTGATTTCCCTCATTGACCAGTCGCCATAAGACAGAATACGAGCGCTCCACGGTAGCTGTTGTATTTGGCAAGGTTAATATCAAGATTAAGATCCCGTACAGAGTAAAAACGATAACGACGCGACGCGACTTGGTTCACATTATTTTCAATACGCAACCCTGCTTCCGACGAAAAAGGGCTGTGTGTGTAAACGGATGTGAACGAAGTCGCGTTTACTCTGGCGGTGCTCTAAGGTTTCAGAATAACAATCCTCCTGCGATGCACGCACACGATGGCATATAGGCTTATAACTTTGCCGAACACCACAAGCAATATGTGGTAGTAAGTTGTTCAATGGTATCGCTGAACCAGCAAATGAGAAAATTTTGCGAATGATGCATGCCGATGTGGCAACCGCGCTCTACATATTTTCATATCGAATAGAAATTGTTTCGCATTCTCTTTTTACCTCTTCATTGATACTAAATTAGACCAGTAACAATGTAATAGACTAATCTTAAGTTTTTAGTCTTGACCTTGGAATGAGGTCATACATATATTAATATTTTTTGAAACGATGGTTCTACAATTGATGAAGGGACGATAGGGGAAAGAAATGAAAATTTTTTGGGGAAGGGGGGGGGGGGGAGAGCGGAAAGGAAGGGGGGGGGGGGTATTGGTAGCTATGCCCTGGCGGGTGTTGTGGGTTCGAATCCGGTTATAATCTCAGATTACAGCTTGGTTCGACTCATGCACCTTCCAGCATTGGACAAAAGGTAGGAGTCAAAATGACTACTTGTCAAGCATAGCCAGGGCTTCGACCGATCCTTTTTTTCTACCGCAGTCACACCAACGCGCATTCAAGTTCACACCGTCCGTTTAGAGGTGGAATACGAACGCTATGCATAACACAACTGGCAGTTTGCTCAGTCAAACGCCGATCGCACGCAGCAGAACGACCGCGCTCTAAAAATTGTTGACATTTTTGTTTCGATCAAGTTGCCTTTACCGTTTGGAGCAGCGAATGACTGCAAAACAGTCAAATGACTGGCAATCACCACGCTAACGAAAAGCAACCGCACAATCGTATGATTCAATACTACAAAAAAACAACCACTACATGTGCATGGAAGAAGTCGGTCGGACTCCGTCCAATACAAACGAATATTTTGCTTGCGTCGGACCGACGTCCGGGTGACAAACTATTACTGTGAGCAGTCGATTTGGAGACAAAAAGAGAAACGAAAAAATACGTCACCGTATGCTTCCAGTCAGTTTGCAGTTTATATTCTCAAAGCGCAAAGAAAAACGGGAGATTGACTGTTTGCTTCTGCAGAGATGCCGCATGAATTGTAAGACGGCAGCAGCGCAAGCGGGAGATTGACTGGATTCAAAAAAACAGTCAAATGATCGTTCAAAAAGTGGAGTTTGAATGCGGAAAGTTCGCATTCACGGCAGTCACATTCAACTTGCGATCCCTTTTCAAGCCCTGAGCATAGCTACCAATACCCCCCCCCCCCTTCCTTTCCGCTCTCCCCCCCTTCCCCAAAAAATTTTCATTTCTTTCCCCTATCGTCCCTTCATCAATTGTAGAACCATCGTTTCAAAAAATACAGTAACAATGTGTTGCTATGCTTGTTCAATGAGATCACTGAACCAACACTCTTGTCGTGTTGATTGTTTCACTCATTAGCTTCGTAGCAAAAGCAATTAAAATCGATGCGCTAGTAATAAGAATATATAGTAGTAAGTTGTTCAGCGAAATCCCTGAACCAGCTAATGAGAAATTGCATGCCGTGTTTGGAACAATGAAATAACGAGCATCCTAATATGTGTACTGTCTAAATAAAATTCATATTGCGTGTGCGTCGGTGCAACCAAAATCATGAACGAGTGATGAGAATATCTTTATCGGACAGAATTTACTTGTCCTATGAACAGGTTGAACATGCGCATTGATTGTAAGCTACAAACAATACAGAGTAGCAAACTTTGAACTCGTTTTTCTTGAAATCAGAATTTTGTCACTTGGTTCGGTCTGATTTAACGATGAGCAATTGGATTTCATATTGGACCTAAATTGCACGTGTAATTGAATGCTTGATTAGACTTCAAATTGGACTGCAATTTGAACTCTTAATGAGACATTAAATTGGACAGCAAATATTAATTCAAACTGGATTTCAATTTGAAATGCAAATTTGACTTCAAATTGAGCTTCAATGGAAATGAAAATGGACATAGAAATGGACATGAAAATGGACTGGAAAACTATGCTTCAAATTGTATCTTAAATAAGACTTGAAATTGGGTTTCAAAGTAAACTTTAAATTTGATTTTAAAGTACACTTTCGAATGAACGTCTAATTGAAATTTGAATGGTACTTTGAATTGGGTTTAGAATGCCGCTTGATATTGGAGCTCTCGAACTTGAATTTGAATTTCTGCTAGGAGTTGAAATTGAACTTGTAATTGGACTTAAAATTGGGTTTCAAAGCGGACTTTAAATTAGGTCTAAAATCTCTAATTTGGATTCCAAATTTGCCCTCGAATTGGATTTCAAATTGAAATTATTAGCTCTAGGCCCACTGGAACGTAATTGGAGTTGGACTTGATTTTCGATTTGGACTTGAAATTCAAATTGGATGTGATGGTGCATTTATTTTGAATTTGGGTTTGGATTTAGATTTAATTGAGATTGGATTTAATTTTTATTTGAATTTTGATGGAATATAATTGCAATTTGCTCGCTTTTTTCCTTCTCCCTCAGACGATCCCACTATTTACGGATTGTGATTTTAAAACGATATCAATTTAGTGTTTTTTTAGTCACAGAGCTGTTCTGTACGGCACAGATTAGATTGTGATTGTATAAGAATAAAAATATTTTCCTACCTAAATTTGATTAACCGACTTCAAAACTTTAAGGTTAAATTATTTGATAAATTATAATCCAGAGATAAAACAAATTCCCAATCGGACAATGCTGCTCTGAAGGTTTCCTAAATCTTTCTCCGGAACCATCTGGAATGTAAAACCAGCAGAAATTTCAACCTGCAAAAACCACTGGTACACACTTTATCTTGAAGCTGCTCGAACCATCAGCGGGAGCAGTCAGTCGCTGATCAGATCGAATCCGAAATCCACCGTACAATCTCTCGGATTCAATAGTTCCATTCCGAACATTCATTCAACGTCAATCAAACCGTGTGACCACGGGGAAGGAATTCCGACCGACCGACCGACCGAAAGTGGCCTCGTCCGTCACTACTAGCCACTCCTCGGTTTGGCTCGGATAGAGCCAATCAAACAGCGCACGATTTCCACCTCAAAGTAGCGAAGAACAAGTGATGTGCAGCCGGCCTGGCCCGGCCCGGGCCCCAACCCTCGTACAATCGTTCTCGCGAGACGTCACACAATGCGTCTAACCTAATCTCTGCCTCCCCCCCCCCTCCCCAGTCGGCCTTCATGAGGTTCGTCCGCCGGACGGACAGCCCAAAAAACAACGAAATGCCTCACTCGAAATTGATTACTTTTACGACGCCACTCAGTTTGTCAGCAAAATGATTCTGTCGGGTTTCGTTCGCCCGCAGGCAATTTTATTTTAGTTTTTTTTTTCATCCACACGATGCCATCATACATCCATCTAACGAGGTGGGGAATAACAGGGGGAGAAACAAGAAACGCTAACTGATCAACACTTCCAGGGCTGAAACATAGCATTTCATTACGATCGGTGGCAGCATAAAATTAATCGCTTCAACAACTTGAACAATTATATTCCTACGATCCGAACGAGCGAACGAACAAATTTCGAACAAAACGTGCTTTCAGTCGTGCGTCAAAGGATCATGCGAACTAATGCGGAAACCGTCGTCTCTTAAGATAAAGAGCCCCCAGCTTCACGTATGTTTGTTGACATGTTGGTTTAGAGATTTGAGGTATTACCCTTTCGAAACGGTCGGTGGCGACGAACCGGTTTTCGGGAAATCGATTAATGGCTTTTATTATGTGTTCTCTATAATAAGCGAACGGTCCGGGTCTGAGTCCGAGGTCGGTCAGTCGGTAGCTAAGACGCTTAGGAGATAACTAATTACACGGCATTCGACCGAGCGGCCCACTAAACACTGCCACCGCCGCCGCCAACGTCGACGTCGACGTCGCTTCCTCGTCAAGTGATCAAGTGGTTTATCTGGACAATTTTCGAGCTGCCGCTGAGGAGCGGTCAGTGGCTACGTGAAATGATGGCTAATGAAATTTAATACAGATATGAATGGTTTCAGGTGTACGATGAGTGGTCGAACGAGGGAACCCCTAATTGAATGCCGAGCCGATGATGGTTTGTAGTATGGTTTTACGTTCATTACTATCCGGCACGTACGACGGGTAATTTATCAAACATTGATCTGCAGAATTATGCCTGATTATAGGATTAGCGCGGATTTTGAACGGTGCAACATCTCCGCTTTTGAACGACCCAGTGCAGTGAAAGGCTTCTTGCAAATTGTTTGGTTCGTTTAGCGCTTGCAAAAGTAATCAGCGACTGGGTGGAAAGTTTTCTCGAAATAAATGAAATAAAAGTAAACATCATTACTGCGGCTTGTAGTAATAATAGCAGAGTGGAAAAAATTGTGAACAGCTTATTGAGGACCGTTAAATGGATATTTTTCCCCTTTCATAAAGGAAGCTATTAATGGACAGAAAGGCGTAAACAGAAATATTACACAGGTTGAGTTCAGTATTCGACTACATAACTGCTTTCCGGTGAGTTCAACCTCAATTTTTCATATTCCTGGTTTATAGCCGGTCTTACGCCACGGAGGATTTACAAGCTCAACATCCTAGACAGCTCATTCCCAGCTGCTAATGCCTTTCCTAACGAAAGCAGAATTATGACGGACTAATATGCCTCTAAACGATTTATGTAGTGCTCAATGATATAAAAATTGCCTCCCTTCCAATAAAGAAAGTTGACCACCGCACCGCAGTTGACCGATAGGTTTTTCCCATTTTCTTTTATTTTATTTCACCGTACTTAAGCAAGCAGTGTTATGTCCGCCGTTAGAAAGACGACAAAAGATTGACACACAATTAGAAGAAAAAATCGTTCCGTATAATAACCGACATCGCAAACTTGACGACTCACACAGGCAGGGAGTTTCACTGCCTGGTCGTTGGCGAAAAGCTGAAAAGGAAGTCGTTCTCTGAGCAGTCTGAGAGCAGAACCAAACCTTTTGATATGATTGGATTTTTCCACCCGGGTGAAATGGTACGGTCTGTCAAGTGCGACCGTTTACAGCCTCACCTGTAATTGGTAAAACTAATTGAACAACAGCCCTTGGTGAATGTGTAAGCGTACATATTTAAAGCTTTGTGGAAGAATAGTTTTCGATTTGATGCAGTTATGGCCGGAGCGAAGAAGCTCGTTCTATTTTCCAGCCAAGCCCGGGTAATAGGTAAGTGCGCGGAAAAACGCGTAAAAACAAGCCGTGAAACTGCCAGCTTACAACAGACCATTACCAAATCCAATAGGAAGCGGGATAATTTATTGGCTAAACGGCATTGTGTTATGGAACATAGCTAATGTAGTAAGGCATAAATGAAAGCTGTAAAAAAACATCCGCTAATGGAGTGCTAGTCGTTCTCACTAGACGTAGTGAACCACGACACTAGCGTTGGCTGAAGATGCAGGAAAGACTAGCTACGTAACAGCTGGGTGGTAATCAGAAAAATTTCGATCTTTCGTATAAGATTGTAATATACGAAACAAGCGTAAATCATAAAAATTTTCCGTAAATCATAAAATTTTTCTATAAATGTACCATACATAACTATTTTAAATCATGCCTGGCTGAAGTGATACAGTCCAATGATTCTGAATTGAACAGAAGTGATTGTGCCATCTCTGTCCATATCCATTTTCAGGTCTATTTTCTGAGTCCATTTTGAAGTTTACTTTGAAGTCCGTTTTAAAATCCATTCTCCAGTCTGTTTTTATTCATTCTTCGAAGTCCCAAACTTCGAAGCCGGCTGTAAGAGTACAGGACAGTCACAGGACTGACAGATTCCGTCATACCACGACTGGCTTATTAGACCAGTATCGTACCTCAAAGCTGACTGGACTGTGGGAACAAATCTGGTTGATTTCTTGTCGTTTTGTATCAAAAATATCAGTTCCAAAGCATCTGTGTAAGCTGAAGAGAGTTGGTTGTACTAAGCGGATTGGCGAGTGGCTGGAATAATATCTTATTGATAAACAGTTCTACATACGGATTTGAATTTGTCAATCTGCAGGTTATGAATCGGTCAGGTGTACCACAAGGTAGTAACCTGGGACCCTTGTTATTCTCAGTATTTGCGAAAAACGCAGCACTGAACCTTGGCCTCGGTGGACGACAATTCTTTGCTGACGTTTTAAAAATGCGCGATTTGTTAAATCGATTTACCGACTGGTGTAGAAGAAACCAATTGTTGTTGGGTGTGGAAAAATGTTGTGTGATCAGTTACCGTCGTCCGAAGATTGTAATCCGATTTGATTGCAACATTACCGGAACTAAACTCAGCAGGGCAGAGCAGGTGAAAGATTTGGGAGTGATACTAGATGAAAAACTATCAACCAGGTCTCGCATCTCAACGACTATCGAGAAAGCCAGCCATCAACTTGGGTTTATTTTCAAAATAGCTCGTGAGATTGGTGATGCCTTTTGCTTTAAAGCTCAGTATTGTTCGCTAGTTCGTTCCAAACTAAAGTTTACCACTGTTGGTCGGTGCCCGTATCAGACAATATGGATCAGGCAAAGTTCAATAGAAAGGCAAGCTGTGCGGATCAAACTGAAATCAAACTCGCGATCTAGTTTGATGTCCACTTTGAAGTATAATGTCAAGTCTCATTTCAAGTCCAACTTCGGGCTAAATTCCCCAAGTCAAATTTTAAATTTAATTTCAATTTAAAATTTGAAAGCCCAATTTAAAGTCCAGTTTGGCATCCAATTTCTAGTCTAATTTAAAGTCCAACTCGAATCTCAGTTTGACATTTTATTTAAAGCCTAATTTAAAGTCCAATTTGGTGTACCATTTAAAGTCCATTTTGAAGTCCGTTTTGTTCCGTTTAGTTTAATTTTTAGTCCGCTTTCAAATATTGTTATCTCAAATACATGTTAAAGTCCACTTTAAGTTTTTTTCATGTCCCTTTTTAAGTTCATTTTTAAGTCCTTTCAAGTCCACTATGAAATTAATTCTCAAGCTATTATAATGCCTCTGTTATAAGCACATTTCAAATTTATATTCGTGTTCATTTTCATGTTTATTTATTTATCCATTTCAAGGCTATTTTCGTTTCCATTCTGAAGTCCGTTTTCAAGTTCATTTTCAAACCCATTTCTAAGTCCGTTTTCAAATCCATTTTGTCCATTTTCTTAGTTTATTATCAACTCCATTCATGTCATGTCATTTTCATGACCATTTTCACATCCATCTTCAAGATCCATTTTCTAAGCCAGTTTTCAAGTTCGTTTTCGGGTCCATTTTCGGATCCATTTTCAAGTCCATTTTCAAGTTCATTTCAAGTCCGTTTTCAGGTCCATTTTCGAACCTCTTTCAAGTTTATTTTCTGAAACTATTTTCAAGGCCAGTTTCAGGTTCTTTTTCATGACCATTTTCGAGTCCATTTGCCAAGCTTATTTTCATGTCTATTTTCAAGTCCATTTTTATGCCCTATTTTCAGTCCATTTTCATGTGCATTTTGATGTCCATTGTCAGGTCCATTTTCATGTCCCTTTTCGAATCCATTTTCAAATCGGTCCATTTTTATGTCCACTGTCAGGTCCATTTCCGAATCGATTTTCAAGCCCATTCACTAAGCCTATTTTCAGGTCCTTTTTATGTCCATTTTCACGTTTATTTTCGAGTCCATTTTCAAGCCCATCTTCTAGCCTATTTCCAAATCCATTTTCAGGTCCATTTGTAAGCCTTTTTTTAAGTCCATTTACAGGTTAATTTTTATGTCCATTGTTAGGTCGGTTCAGGTTCAGGTTCATTTTCATGTCCGTTTTCGAATCCATTTTCAAATCCGTTTCCGAGTTGATTTTAAGTCCGTTTTTATGTTCATTCCGAATCTATTTACAAGTACATTTGCTACGATTATTTTCAGGTCCATTGTTATGTCCATTTTCAGCTCGATTTGCATGTCCATTTTCGGGTCCATTTTAGAATCCATTTTCAAGTTCATTTCAATTCAAGTTTCAGATCCATTTTTATATCCATTTTCAAATCCATTTTCAAGTTTATTTCAAGCCAAGTTTCAGATCCATTTTTATGTCCATTTTCGAATTCATTTTCAAGTCTATTTTCAGGTCCATTTGTATGCCCATTTTCTCGTTCATTTTCAAGTCCATTTTCAGGTCCAGTTTTATGTCCATTGTCAGGTCCATTGTCAGGTCCATTTTCATGTGCATTTCCGAGTCCATTTTCAAAACCGTTTATTTGAAGTCCATTCTTATATCTATTTTCGAATCCATTTTCTAGTCTATTTTTAAGTTTATTTTCGAAAATATTTCGAAGTTCATTTTCAATTCCATTTTGTAAGCCTGTTTTCAAGTCCATTTTCAGGGCAATTTTTATGTCAATTTTCAGGTCAATTTTCACGTCCGTTTTCGAATCATTGTCAGCACTATTATTATGTCCATTTTCAGGTCGATTTTCATGTCCTTTTTCGAATCCACTTTCAAGTTCATTTGCGAGTCCATTTTCTAGTCCATTTTCAAGTTCATTTGGTAAGCTTATTTTCATATCTATTTTCAGGTCCATTTTTATGTCCCATTTTCAAGTCCATTTTCAAATCCATTTTCAGATCCATTTTTCCAAAAGGCTTACATTTTTAAGTCCATTTACAGGTTAATTTTTATGTCCACTGTTCGGTCCATTGTAAGGTTCATTTTCGTGTCCATTTTCGAATCTATTTTCAAATCCGTTTCCAAGTTACTTTCAAGTCCATTTTTATGTCCATTTTCAAATCCGTTTTCAAGTTCATTCCAAGTCAAGTTTCAAATCCATTTTTATGTCCATTCCGAATCTGTTTACAAGTCCATTTGCTACGGCTATTTTTAGTTCCATTCTTATGTCCATTTTCAGGTCGATTTTCATGTCAATTTTCGGATCCATTTTAGAAGCCATTTTCAAGTCATTTGAAGTTCATGTTCATTTTCAGGTCTATTTTCATGTCCATTTTCAAATCTATTTCCAAGTTCAAGTTTCAGATCCATTTTTATGTCCATTTTCGAATCCATTTTCAATTCCATTCGCTAGGCCTATTTTCAAGTCTATTTTCAGGTCCATTTTTATGCCCATTTTCTCGTTCATTTTCAAGTCCATTTTCAGGTCCAGTTTTATTTATGTCCAATGTCAGGTCCATTTTCATGTCCATTTCCGAGTTCATTTTCTAATCCGCTTATTTGAAGTCCTTTCTTATATCCATTTTCGAATCCATTTTCGAGTCTATTTTCTAGTCTTAAGTTTATTTTCGAAAATATTTAGAAGTCCATTTTCAGGTCCACTTTGTAAGTCGTTTTTCAAGTCCATTTTCAGGTCAATTTTTATGTCAATTTTCACGTTTATGTTCAAGTTCATTTTCAAGCCATTTTCTGGACTATTTTTATGTCCATTTTCAGGTCGATTTTCATGTCCTTTTTCGAATCCACTTTTAAGTTCATTTGCGAGTCCATTTTCGAATCCATTTTCTGGTCCATTTTCAAGTTCATTTTAATTCAAGTTTAAGATCCATTTATATGCCCATTTTCGAATCCATTTACAAGTCCATTTTTTTGTATGCCAGAAGGGCATTGGGTTAAAAGGCCAGTCACTGCGACAGTCTTAATGGTCGTCTTTTGTGGCCCTCAGGCCCTGATTGATGTACTCAGTTTACGGACCGCACATACCCATTGATTTACAAGTCTATTTGCTAAGCTTCTTTTCAGGTCTATTTTCAGGTTCATTTTTATGTCTATTTTCACGTTCATTTTCAAGTGCATTTTCCAGAACATTTTCAAGCCCATTTTCAGGTTCATTTTCTGAGCCAATTTTCAAGTCCATTTTCAGGACCATTTTTATGTCTACTCTCAAGTCCATTTTTTGCCCATTTTCACATTCATTTTCAAGGACCATTCTATGGTCCATTTTTATGTCCATTTTTGAATTCATTTTCAAATCCGTTTCTGGCTTCATTTTCTAAGCGTATTTTCATTTTCATTTCCATTTTTATGTCATTGGCGAAGTTCAGTTTTAAGCCCAACTTTTGAAGCCTAATTGAAAATTCAATTTGAAGTTCAATTTTAAATCCAATTTGAAATCCGGAGTGAAATCCTCTTTGAAGCACAATTTAAAACCTACTTCAAAGTTCCGAAGTTCCAAAGTCCGATTTGCAGATTAAACTGCAGTCCAATTTAAAATCCTGTTGAACTCCTAATTAAGATGCAGTTAAAAGTACAATTGGAAATCCAATATGAAGTTCAATTTGAATTCCTATTTGAGGTCCTATCAAATGTTGAATTTTAAGCCCTCTTTAAAATCCAGCTTGCAGTACAATTCGAAGTTTATTTTAAAGACCAGTTTTAGGTCAAATTTGGAGTCCAATTTGAAGTTCAATTTGAAGTCCAATTTAAAGTTCGTGTCGAGGTCCAATTTAAAGTTTCATTTGAAGTCTATTTTGAAGTCCAATCTTAATTGTAATTTTGAATCTAATTCCAGGTTCAACTTTAGGTCCAATTTCGTATCTATTTTTAAGCCCACTGTAAAGTTATCTTTTCACGTTGAGCTCCAATTCCATGTCTTTAGCCACGTCAGCTCCTGGGTCCAGGTGCAGAGTCCAGGTTCAGGTTCTCGATTTGGGGTCCAGTTTCAGTGTCCAGGCTCAGGGTCCAGATGCAGAGTCCAGGTTCAGGGTCCTGACGCAGGGTCTAGGTTCAGGGTCCAGGATCAGGGTCCAGGTTCAAGCTCCAAGTGCAGGATCCAGGTTCACGGTCCAAGTTCAGGGTCCACGCTCGGATCCAGGTGCAGGGTCCAGATTCAGGGTCTAGGTTCAGGGTCCAGGTCCAGGTTCAGTGTCCAGGTTCAGGTTCCAGGTGCAGGGTCCAGATTCAGGGTCCAGCTGCATGTTCCAGTTGCAGGGTCCAGATTCAGGGCCTAGGTTCAGGATCCACGTTCAAGTTCCACGTTCAGGGTCCAGGTTCAGGGTCCAGATTCAGGGTCTAGATTCAGGGTCCAGGTTCAAGTTCCAAGTTCAGAGTCCAGATTCAGGGTCCAGCTTCAAATTCCAAGTTCAGGGTCCAGGTTCAGGTTCTAAGTTCAGAGTCTAAGTTCAGGGTCCAGGTGCAGGTCCAGGAAATGACGGAACAGTCAGATTAGCAAAAATTGTTCTAGTTGGTAAACGCTTCGTGAAATATGTAAGATTGAATGCTGGAACAGTTGTTTTTTCATTTCATTTTTCATTCTGTTATTTCAAATACTTACAGCAAATCAGCAAACGCAAAGTCAAAACATAAGATTTACATCACTCTCATCGCGCTTTCTTACAAGACATCAATTCTGAAGATATTACCACTGCATGCCCATACAATCGTTCAAAGTGAGAGCGTCGTTGCGTACATTCCCAATCCGGTTTACTTTCAAGACATCATGCTTGCCTAGGATCAAGCTGGAAAAACATCTCTGTCCTGTTGGAACGCGAACGCTCTGTCACTTTTTTGTTCCGTAAATCAAAAGAATCGAAATTCTTGTAGCTAGAATGCGTTGCTAATGCCTAGGAAGTAACGCTGCAACACTCAAAATGTATAGGAAAAACGCTTGCCAGAGTCTAAATTATGGTAAGACGTTGTCCTACGTCAAAATCACCAACAGCAATATCGTAATTTGAAAATGAATCCAAGCTTAATGATATTCATTAATTTTTTTCTCAGGTTATACCTTGTTAAGCTTATCTTTTGCAGATTTATAATACATATTAAAAAGCTTCCGAAGTGTTGGCTCGGCTGCATGGTTGCAAGGTGAAATTGTACCGCACTTATGACTCATTGTTATGATTATTATAAACCATGACAAGATGGTAAATTATACATAAATTGAAAATGACCTCGAAGAAGAGTGGCACCGAAAACAAATTAGCCTTACGTCTCCCTTGCTGCACAACGGTTTATGTCGTTTTTTACTCGAATGCTTCAAACATCACGCGTTTCTGCTTGTCAGATTCTTGAGCAAAAAAAAATTCGTTTTTTTGCATGGAATTCCATAAAATAACATAAAGACTTTTCTTAACACGTATCATCTACGTGAAAAGAAAGTCGAGTCTGCTCCGATTCATAAGTTATTACTGTTTACGAGCATCCAGGAAGCCATTTAGTAGTTTTACGGCGATAATAACATCGTGCAGTGGACGGAAGTTAAACTCTATGCGATCCCTGGTGCTGCATCGAGAGATGCGAAAGCTGCTTCCTTTCCTTCTGGCAGGCAGGCAGACAGGCGATGCAAAGTTAAATTACAAATTGCATCGCTGTTTATTGCTCAATAATTTACGCCTTCATCGACGGGTGTTCGGATTCGAACTACCTACCTGTTTGGCCTGCCCTACGTCACACACTGCACTGGGTGCGTGAGATGAGGTTTAGCCAAACGAGCAAAACTACATTCGTTTTTCCGATTTTGGGTTATTCAAATATTTCGCCGTATGCATAGATAGCGAGAAACACAGTTTTTCCACCACCACCTCCACCACCTTCGGAAGGTAATTAACATAGATTCAAGTGATTGGTTCGATTGAGGTAAAAGATACAACAATGGGAAAAAAGGAACACAGCACAAAAGCGTACTTAGCGCGAAACGGAAAAGCCAATCGGCGTCTCACTCTTATTGAGGTTCCCGAAAGTCAAACGGAACGTTTCGTCTCGGAACAGGCGGGCAGCAGCCGGCAAAACGACATCTCTCGCTAGGAGCCGCATTGTGTTCGTGTCTGGGCACGGATGTTGTGCGAGCCGATACGGGCTAATTTACTAGGTTATAGCTCTCATTAGACCTCGGCAAAATGAAGAAATAAACTATACATGTCAAACTGAAAGGAAATGAATGCAGCTGCGCGATCATAAAATTAGGATTTCACTGAAGGTTACGGTTGGAAAGGATTGAAAAACGATCTGCAGTGACCCGACATGGGCTGTCTTTCAGTTGGGTCGGTTGGTTGGTTGGGCAATTCCCAGCGGAATGCAATCTACGAGGAGCGAGCTCTCACTTAAATTAGGGTTTATAATCTTCGGCTTCGACACAGCCACTGACGTGCTGCCGCGGCAACAAAACAGACTCGACCTGCATAATCGGGAGATTGCACCTCTTGGAACAATGTAGTAATAAATAATCCGTAAAACTCCGTGGAAGAAAAAAAAGAAGATACTGGCTTTGATCAGGATTTGGAACGAGGCTTTCGCAAGCTTTTCCATGCTTTTAGATAGCTTAGCATATCGCAGCACAACAGAAGTAAAAAAAAAACGATTATCAGTGATGGCACAATGAGTCGATTATTAGATGTGATTTGAAGCAATTTCTAGCAAAACAGAAGCGAAAGCTCATTAACTTCGGAATTTTTCTGTTTTGGAATTCCGAGCTGCGCTCGCTTTTGATGGCAATTTTACGATTGTTTAACAATATACGAGAGCGGTATGTATGTAAGCCACTGTCGGTCGTCGAGTATGATTATGAGACATGAGTAATGATAGCGCAATCATCAATTTTTATCTGTGCAGTTTCTTCTAGCATGATTGCAGTTCGTCTGGTAAAGTTTTACGGAAGTTCATGTTCGTGATTTATTTTGCCGAGTTTCACTGTTATGCACTAGAGCAAACAAACAACTTGTTATTGAGAACGAATGCGAATAGATGGTGTAAGATAATCTAAAAATGTCGGATTAGGTTTCACTATTTGCCAAATGGATTTTTTATTGTTTAAATTTCTTCTCGATATTTTCTAGATATTTTTGCGCAGCTATCTTGTCAGCTTAATTTCAATTTCCAATTGAATAATTTCCAATGATAGTGAACCTAAAGCTGGACACAAAATTGACATAAATATGGACTTGATATTTAGATAGACAGTCTACGTGAAACTAGACTTGAATTTGGGATTGGATTTGATTTTGGACTTGAAATTGTACTTGTAAATGGGCCTAAAATTAGTTTCGAAATTGGACTTAGAATTAGACTTTAAATTGGGCTTAGAATTGAACTAGGAATTGGTCCTGTAACTGGATTTGGGATTTGACTTATAATGTATTGAACTTGAAAAAAGATATTCGTGCACATAAAATTTACGCTCTCAACTTGTGGATCCTTCCTATTTCTAAACTATCGCTACCCAAACTATCAAGAATTCATCGATCAACAGAAGCCATAAGAGGCCGCTCAAATGTCATCCAGCTCGATTTTTCTATTGCTGCGAAGTTTGCGATAAGCTTGTGACATTCGATTGAAAAAAAAAGTATTGTAAAATAGTTCAGGGATCAGGGAAGAAAGACTCGGTTAATACCTATTAGCGAGTTATTCAGTTACGGACCAGTCCGAGTGCTGTTATTGGGCTGGTACCGAATGGCCGAAACACAAATGGCCGAATCACGAATGGCCGAAATCCAAGTGGCCGAATTTTAACAACAGTCACAGAAGACCGAATCGCGAAAGACCGAATCACGAAACACCGAAACATGAATGGTCGAATCACGAAAAGCCGATTTTTTTCAGAATGCCTCAATAGCTATTCAATAAAAAAACTTGAATTGGCAAGCAGTTAACAAATAACTTTAATCAAACAAAAAACACAATAAGGAACACAACTATTTACTATAGGGTAAACACGATCTACTCAACCAAAATATTGTTTTTACTGGCTTTTCGTCGTTCTTTCATCATCTTTCTGTCGTATATTCGTCATCTATTTTTGACCCTTTTTTCACTTTAAACCTGTGAAAAAGGGGACAAAAAGAGATGACGCTTTTTCTCCCTTTTTGTCGTTTTTGTTATTTTTTGTTACTGTTTTGCATCATTTATACCTGTTTTCATGTCCATTTTCAACATGTTTTGCCATCTTTTCAGCACTTTTTTTTGAAATGAACCTAAATGTGTTGTACCTACAAATAGATTTAGAACTGGACTTAAAAATGGCCTACAAATTGGACCTAAAAATGGACTTTAAATTGGACCTAAAAATAGATTTTAAATTGAACCTAAAAAGAAAAATTGGACCTACAAATGAACCTTAACCCTCTAATTGGCAGACGGGTACTGCAAATTGCACATCTATATCAACAAATGAATTGAATCTGAAAATAGATTTCAAATTGGATCTAAAAATATACGCTTAATTTGCCATAAAAAATGGTTTAAAATTGTACTTATATACTACTATATATGTACTTAAATATACTTCAAGTAGCCCAAAAATTGGCCTTAAATTGGACCTAAACAAACTTAAAATTTGACCTAAAAATACAGATTGAACTGAATTGGACTTTAAATTGGAGCTGAAAACAGACTTCGAATTGGAACTAAAACTAAACCTTAAATTGTATCCAAAAATGGAATTTGAATTTTACTAAAAAATGGACTAGAAATTGGTCTTACAATGGTTTTCGCATTCTACCCAAAAATGGACTTCAAATTGGACCCAAAACTAGACTTCAAATTGGTCACAATAGTAGACTTCAAATATGATTAGGTCGAATTGGTCGTAAAAATGAACCTTAAAGTGTACCCAAAAATGGATTTTAAATTGGACTTAAAAATGGACTCCAAATTGACCTTAAAATGGACTACTAATTGTACCTAAAAATGAACTTTAAATTGAACCCAAAAATTGACATTAAATGCGATCCAAATTTGGACTATACATTGAACCAAAAAATGTACTTCAAATTGGATCCAAATATAGACCTAAAAGTGTATTTCAAAATAGATTTTATGTTGGACATCAAATGCAACTTAAAGATCAACTATTTCAACCATTTCGCATGGAATGATCCACTTCTTTTGATCCAAATCAACTTTACATTGTCCCTTTGTCTCTCTGTTGTCGCTCTGTTCAAATTTTAAAATCAAATCGTCTTTTGTTACCCTTTGGGTTGCACTTGGTGAAGTCTTTTTGTCATCTCTTCATCGGCTTTTTCTGTTTCTGTTCGTCGGTTTTTATTTATTTTTTTTGTCGTTTTTTGTCGCTTCTGTGGCATTATTTCGGCATCTTTTCATTGCATTTTTGTCTATTTTTTTGTCTTTCGTTATTTTGCATAATCTTTTACCTGCTTATCATCTCTTTTTCATCATCTTTCCGTCATCGTTTTGCCGCCTCTTCATCGTCTTTTAATCGCCTATTTCCAGGACAATAATTGAACCTGAATCCAAAACGAAATCAAACCGCGTGTGAGTTGTTTATTTTGCTACGCTAGTCAAGCAAAGAATAACCCTCTGTCGGTGTGTTAACATTTCTGACTGCCTGAGTTCTTTAGAATTGTTGGTCTGGATTTGTTGTCTTTTCTTCGTTCTTTTATCGTCTTTTCGTCATTTTATTGCTGTCTTTCATTCGTATTCGTCCTTTTTTTGCATCTCTCTGCGGCATTTTTGTCGTCTTTTAAGAGTCTTTTTACCATAGTTTTATCGTATTTTATTCGTCCGTTTTTAACCCCTATTTTTTACTGCTTTTTAAAAGCTTTTTGCTGTTTTTGTCATCTCATCCTTTTTTGTTACTTTTCAGGTGTCCTTTCGTCGTCATTTTGGTGTATTTCATTCGCTTTTTGTCAACTTTTTATGTCGTCGTCTCGCCGTTTTCTTGTTGTTGTCTTTTTGTTTCTGTTTTTGCTTTTTTGGCGCTTCTTCTTCTTCTTCTTCTTCTTCTTGCTTCTACTTGTTATCAACACAAGAAAACAAGAAAAATGTTGACATTTTACTTCCGTCGTTCTTCCATTATCTTTCTGTCGTACATTGGTCATCTTTTTGTCATCATTTTGCATGTTTTAGCACCTTTACCACATTTTTTGAACGACTTTTTCGTTCTCGTGGTGTTTTTTGTAGATATTCGTATTGATAATTTGGCAGCATGAACGTTAATCTTCCGACGATCTAAACTTTCGTTCTTGAGTTTTCATCGTTTACCCTACGTCTTCGTTTTTCAGTTTTCTTCTCTTCTTTTTCGGTCATATATCTTTAATTTTTCGTCTTTCTTTTAATGTGTACTCTAGCAGCTGTAGCTGTCGTCTTCTTGTCGATTTTTTGTTTGCTTCTGCCTGTCTGCTGTTCGGCGATTTATGGTCATTTTTTATCAACTTTTGTAGCCTCTGATTTGCTCTTAATGTCGGTTTTTATCGTTATTTGCCATATTTTCTGCCATTTCTTATTTATCGCCTTTTCTGTTGTTTTTTGCAGTATTTTTATTGCTTCTTCGTCGCCTTTTCAGTACCTCTTTAAAATCGTGTTATCGTGTTTGGACATTTGATGTCCATTTTTTTGACGTCTTTTATTTCGTTTATTTCGTTGACATATTTATCATATGTTTATCGTGTTTCGTCTTTTGTATCGGCTTTTCGCCTACACTGGCCAGCACTTTTTTATCATTTTTCCATCGTTTTTTGTCTGCCTTTTTGTCGTGTTTTTTTATTGCCTATTTGTTGGCTTTTTGTAGTTATTTTCCCGTCTTTACGCCATTTAATTGTTATCTTTTCGATACGTTTTCACCATCTTTTGTCATCTTTTTTCAAAGACGGCGATTTTTGCTATTCCCAGTTTTTTGTCTTTCCTTCGTATATCTTTTTGTCATCTGTCTGCCGCAGTTTCGTCTTCTTTTCACGGTCTTTTTACCACCGCTTCGTCGTATTTTCATCGTCTGTGTTTATTTAGCAATTTTATCGATCTTTTTATCGTCTTTTGACGTCGTTTCGCCAGTTTTGTTTTATATTTTTATCATTTTTTTGCCATTTTTCTTGTTGTCTTTTAGCTGCCGTCGTTCGTCATTGTCTTTTAGCTGTTATCATGCTTTCTTCCGTAGATGTTACCTGTATTTGTTGCCTTTTTAACACTTTTCAAACGCCTTTTTGTCGCTTTATGTCTTGTTTTCCATTTTTTGTTGCTGTTTGGAAATCATTTCATCGTCCTTTTATCGTTTTGTATCTGTTATTTCCGTCGTATTTTTGCCGCCTTTCGTTACATACAATATTATTTCGCCGTTTGTCTTTTGTGTTAAAAATTCAAATGTCTGCGACTGATTTTTGCTGCTCATCTGACGTCTGATTAGGGTTTGCCAGAATACAACTGACTCTACATTAAGCGTACGTTTGCTTGCACTGGCAATGACCATAAAGCAAACTCGCCGTTTTGGCGCTATCCGAAACTGTTCTGTGTTGGCTAAACGTAATCTTATTTTGGAGCACGATCCTAATTCACACAAGTCAGTCCATGTATGCATGTGTAGTCTGTGTATGGGAAGTTCAGAAATCATAGAAACAATGTATTGAGAATCTTTTGTTGTCTTTTTGTCAACTGTTAACCGTATTTTTGCCATCTTTTTATCACCGGCATTTTGATCACATTGTCGTCGTCATTAAGCCATGTTTTTGGCGTTTTTTGTCTCTTCATCATATATTTATCATATTTTCATCGCCTTTTTGTTTTGTTGTGTTTCCTCAAAGCGTAAATTTTCAACAGTCTTTAATTATTTCAACAACAGATCGATAGATTTGCCACAACAAATTCACGTACCAGTTCAAATGGTGAAACGGAAGGCGAGGAAAAAGTATATCGATCGCTTCACCACGTAGATGTTCTCACTCCCGCACTTGCGAGGGTCGTTCACAAACACCCGAAAAATGTTTGCCTTAGTTTCAAATAAGCCAAAACAAACGCAACGCTATTTTCAAAACTTAGAGATCCGACATCTATGCTTTTGAGACGCAATGTGATATATCGCATTGCCTGTGCAGATCGTGAAAGTTGTTATATTGGACTTACGACACAACAACTAAAGCAACGTTTGTCTGGTCATCGATCTTTGATAAAGCGTTATCAAGATTTCAAGCAGTCTGACTCTGGACAAAACGAAAACAAAAAAGATGAATTTAAAAAACTCCACTCATGGTTCACATTATCGAACATGATCACAATTTTGATTTATCAGAGTCAAAATCATAGACCAAGACAGTAGACTTCAAGCTCTACAAATTTTGGAAATGTGCCATATCTTTTCTGACAATTCTACAGTGAATTTTAGAACCGACACAGACAATTTGAATTCTACCTACGCTGGCATTTTACACTCTCTCGCTCAATAATTCTGATCGTAACTGTCAGCCAAGACGTTGCTCTTTAGCTACGCCATCTCTGTTCTTATTAGTTTCCAAGCGTCCCATGCAATCTTTTCTTGAAATTTCGCCATCTCACGCAGCCATTGGAAAAGTTTCATTCTTCAATCTGTGTCCGATGTGCCCGGGTAAAATCTGTGTAAGTTCTTCTTTTTTAAAGTCAATAGTTAGCAAAAATCCACACTATACATGTGCTGCTTTTTCAGTGTAGAGAAACCGACAACTTTATATACGCAAATGACACAAATTACTTGACAAAGAAAATATTTGCATACATTGTGAGTAGTTAAATGTTAAATATTAGACTTGTATAACTATGTAAAAAATTTGTAAATCAATGGCTGCCCTGAGGATGAAAGGATACCCTTCGAAACGTCAACATTAAACGAAATATAAACATTTTCGCACGAAACCCGTGACCAAAAGCCAGTATTACATCTATAACAAAACCAACGGTCGTTTTTATTATCATTTAATTATTTCGTCAAAAAACTGAAGCTATTTCATGCAAATGGGGTAAGTTATCCTATAGCGGACCCTTTACCTATAATGCACCTCAGGTACAGTTTCGCCGTTTATTAGCTTGTACTTCTTATTTCCGAGGACAGAAAGCACTAAGCAAACCACATATTTCAGTTTATAAAGATCTAGATGCATTTAAATATGTTTATGCATTAAAACGACATTTTCAACAAGTGAGGGTCCATTATACGGTTAACAACGCAAAACATGTCGCCGTTAGTGGGCCTTCTCCAAACAAAATACACTAGAATTCCTATAATGGACCCGGTTGTAATCCTATTGTAAACCACAAGGGTCCATGAATGGAAAACGAACATTCCAATCTAGGGGAATTGTGTATAATGTGCCCCCCCCCCTAAGAATAAATGGATTCATCTCTGTTATGCTTCCCCAAATTAACGTGACAACTACGAGTATATGTTGTTATTTAAGCTGACAACCAATAGCAATTGTTTATTTCATTTAGTATTGTGCAATAAATATGCTAGGAATTATTTAATAAAAGCACCTAAATGTTGTGTTTCTCGTCTGCCCCACCTGCGGTATAATATGCCCAATGCGGTAATTTGAGTATTTCTACCAGTGACAGACCAACTCTATTTTGTAGAAAGTAAAACTATTTCGTTTGTCAAAATATCGTATCTTTATAGAAAATAAACCTAGTTTTGGCCTTCTGGTGAACTTTTTCTTTTCTGCATGGGGCACATTATACTGCAGCTGAGGCATTGTGCACCGCGTAGTTGAATTACCTGGAATTTGGACGTTGGTAATAAATTATTCCCACCACGGTTACTCTACAATACTAATTGAATTAAATAATGGCAATTGACTTGAACTTAGATCTGTTTACCTATGTTTATAGCCACATTTGCAAGGGGGGCAAATTGCATCACCGCAAGTGGGGCATATTGGCCTGCTTTTACTTATTTGAAAAATTATTAAATGCTAAAGCAAATCAAGCGCTTCATACCTTATTTTTGGCAGGGATGTCTTTTTGAAGTTCACACTCACGCAATTGAATCGCAACAACCGGTTATTTACAGATTTTAACAAGAAAACAGCTTATGAAAATGACGCCAAAAGTTACATCGGAAGCTGCTCAAAAACAAATTTATTTTTGTTTTGCTTTTACAGCATGTAACAACTGTCATACTTGCATAGTAGGCTAGTTCCATCAAATACTATGGTTTCTGGGTGGTTTTGCATTTTGATTTCGCTTGTTTAGCGAAAAACGAAGGGGGGCACATTGGCCAGGGGGGGCACGTTATACACAATTCCCCTATTCGGTCAAACATAGTCGACGAACGTCCGTGAACGACTGTCAAACTACATTTCAATCTGACTGGTGGTCCACTCAAAAAGACCGATTTAGATCGACTGTCAGCAACCGTCAACAATAACGGAACGGAATGAAATTATGACGTGTACTCTGTATCAGCCTTAAAGTTTACTCTAAATATGGCACGTGGCGCTTTAGTGTCCATCTGGCGGCAAGCATGAGCAAAAGCTATCTAAAGAAAAAGCCTAAGTCTTAAACGTAGATAAATCAAGTGTGAGTTGTACCTTTTACCATGCTAGTCCAGTAAACAAAAACGCTTATTCGGTTTGTTGACATTTCTAATTTGGGTGCTTTAGAATTGTTGGTTGGTCTGGATTAGTTGTCTTTTCATCGTTCTTTTACCGTATTTTCGTCATATTATTGTTGTTTTTTCTTAGTATTCGTCGTCTTTTTATCATCTCTCTGCAATATTTTTGTCGTCTTTTAATGGTCCTTTTGCCATAGTTTCATCGTATTTTCATCGTCTGTTTTTGTTGTTTGTTTTGTTATTTTGCATCATTTTGGCGCTTATCATTCGCTTTTTTGTCATTTTTTCGTCGTTTCGCCGTTTATTTTGTTGTTGTTGTTGTAGTTGTTGCTGTTGTTGTTGTTGTTGTTGTTGTTGTTGTTGTTGTTGTTGTTGTTGTTGTTGTTGTTGTTGTTGTTGTTGTTGTTGTTGTTGTTGTTGTTGTTGTTGTTGTTGTTGTTGTTGTTCTTGATCCTTCATCATTTGCCTTTCGTCTTCGTTTTTCTGGTTTTACAGCAATTATTTTTCATCTTATATCTTCAATTTCTCGCCTATTTTTGTAATGTGCGCCCTATCGCTTGCGGCTGTCACCTTCATGTTGTTTTTTTTTTTTGTTGTCTTTTGAACGTTTGCTAGCCGTTTTTCGTTCTTTTTAACATCCGTCTCTCTGGCATCTTTGGCATTATCTTTTTGTTTTTTGTTTTTTTTTGTTCAGCGATCTATTGTCTTTTTTTTTAACGCGTTTTGTGGCTTTTGGTTTGTTTTTTGGCGCCTTTTGGTCGTTATTTATAATATTTTAGAGTTTCTTGTTTGCCATCTATTCTGTTATATTTTGCCTACTTTTAATCATCACTGTATCTGAAACTTTTTAAAATGTTTTCGTTTTTTTGTCTGTTTTGATATTTTTTTCGCAACTTGGGCGTGTTTCCGACGTACAAAAATCGTATTTTTTATCGTTTTTTCGCCTACTGGTTATCACTTTTTCATCATTTTTGCATCGTCTTTTGGTCGTCTCTTCGTCGTCTTTTTACCGCCTATTTGTTGTCGTTTCGTTGTTCTTTTGCCATCTTTTCGTCATTTTGCTGTTGTCTTTTTCACCACCTGTTGCTATTTGTTTGTTGTCTTTGCTTCGCATTCGTCGTCTCTTTGTCATCTCTCTGTCGTATTTTATTTTTGTCGTCTTTTCATGGTATTTTTGCTATCTTTTTATCATTTGTGTTTTACCTCTATCTTTGGCATTTTTTATCGATTTTTTCGAGAGGCTTTTTGCCATTTTCGTCGTCTTTTTTGTTGCTGTTTAGTTGACAGGGGTCAGTTCCGGTGTCGTTGTTAGCATTCACCATTCAAGACCACAAAAATGTTATCGTTCTTTCGTTATCTTTTTATCACGAATCGTTGTCGTGAGTTGTTGGCTTTTTCACGCTCTTTAAACGTGTTTTTGTCGTTGTTTTGAAGTCTTTTCATCGTCCTTTTATCGTATCTTCATGTTATTTCCGCCGTATTTTTGTCGCCTTCCGTTATTTATAATATTGTCTCGCCGCTTGTCTTTTGTGTTAAGAATTTAAATGTCTTCGACAGATTTTTACTACTCATCTGTCGTCTTTTCAGAGTTTACTAGAACACAAATAACTCCACATTAAGCGTATGTTTACTTGCACTGACAATGATCATAGCGCAAGCTCTTCGTTTTGGTGCTATCCAATCCTGATCTGTGTTGGCTGAACGCCTGCCTCCTTATTCTGGAGCACAATCCCAATTCATAGTGGCCAGTTTATGTATGCGCGTGTAGTTTGTGTTTGGGAAGTTGAGAATTCGTGGAAACAATGCATTGAGAATTTTTTGTCGTCTTTCGTCGTTTTTTTGTCAACTTTTCATCGTGTTTTAAGATGGCCAAATCATCACTCTTCCGCCATTTTGTTTATCGCATTGTCGTTGTCTTTAAGGCCATCTTGTCGGCGTCTCTTGGCTGACTTTTCTTCGTATATTTATCATCTTTTCATCGCTTTTTTGTTGTGTATTTGCTTAACAGCAAAGCAAACGGGATTTTAAGCTCTATCGCGCTACAGAAATCATATTAGGAAAAATGTGTCAAAATGAGCGAAGAAGTATTAACTAACGCGGACTTTAACCAGAAAAATTTCTGTATTACTATTAACGAGAATATACTACGGCCACCTAGCAAAAGCCTGAAAGAGTTGAATAGGGTAAGGAACGAGTTAAGCAGTGTTACCTATTTTAATCAGTTGAACATAAATGATCCGAAAATGCACTTTTTTATTCAAAATCTTTTGATAGGATCATCTTCACAAATCACTTAACCATACATTTGATTCACACAAACACAATTTACTGGGTTTCCGACAAGAAATATGATGAATTAAAAATTGTTGTCCAAAAATGTACATTTTTCAGCTGCTCTTCAGCAATCGCCACCATTTTCAGCACTGATTACAACCACTCTGAAAGTCAAGCACTCAATTGTCACATACCATATTATTCAGTCTCTTTTTTTCTATTATCTAAGGCTTTGTCACTAGCCAAAAGTTTTATTATTTTCTAACCAAACTGAAAACAAATTCTGAATTGACAGAACCTGTTCACCACTAGCAGCAGCTGCAGCACAACTGATGAACTATCATGTTGCCAAGACACTGTTTCGGTTCTGGAAATAAGAATTTTAAGTTTGAAATTACCTGAAACCTCCTGTGGTGAAAACGTGGTTCAATACTTTCAAGAGAAATGTATGTTCATAATTAATTTTTCTTTATTAAAAACAACACAAAAGACAGCTTTTTCAATAATTTTCGAAGATTTTCTCAGTGATTTAATAAAGCAACGATGTGTTTCAATGTTATTTGCTTTGACAACACTGTTCTGAGTCGGATCGTTTGTACTGCTATATGTTTACCTCTTTTGTTTTCCCACCATCCTTATGAACAGCGAGTGAGACGTCAAACTCGCAGTTTCCCATGCTGATATCCCCCACTTAGTCAACCCATCGCTTGTAATAAGGTAAAACAATCAGTGACCCGCTTAGATTGCTTAAAACTAGTTCTTTACCCTATCTATCCTTCTCCCAAAAATGCAAGTTTGTATTGACTTATCGCAAAACTCTTTTTAGTTCACTACTTAGGCTTCGTGCACAAATTACGTAACGCTTGGAGGGGAGGGGAGGGGGTCGAGTTTGCGTTACTTTTTGTTACATAGGGGGGAGGGGGAGTCAGAAGAACAGTTACGTAACAAAATTATGAATACCAAAAAATATCTGCAAAACGAAGAAAGGACGAGTTGATGGCGTGAAATAGTGAATTGGTTTAGACTGATGGAGATTCAAATTCAAAATTATAGTTTGTAGCTGATGAAGACGTTCCTACTACATTTCCGAATGTATTGTGCAACCAGGACAAAATTGGACTTCCGAAAAAACGGCAACAATTTTTTTCCGTACCGTGCATTAAACCTAGTGTCGGAAGTAGTGCGCTGTGCTGTGTAGCACGTCTCATTTGCTATACAGCGCACTACCTCCGACACTAGCGTTAATGTACGTACCGTACCGGCAGAAAAATCATTTGCCGTTTTTTTTTTCGGAAGTTCAATTTAGTGCTGGCGACACAATATTATGGTTGAAAACCAATTGACCTCAACATGGATCAGTGCCTGATTGTTGTTTTTAATATGATTTTCTTCAATTCGTTAAAATAAAAAAATATACGATTTATGTATTTTTTTTAATGTCAAGGGGGGGGGGGGGGGTTTGGTCAACGTTACGTAATTTATTGGGGGGGTTATGCCAAGCGTTACTTATCGTTACATGGAGGAGGGAGGGGGTTCAAAATCCAGAATTTTTGCGTTACGTAATTTGTGTACCACGCCTTATTGTAGTAAACCCATTTTTACTATTCCGTTCGTTTCTTTCTCCCAGAAAAACTTAATAAGAAACTTTCATATCGACTATTAAAGAATAAAGTTATACTTATTATTCGTAATTTTTGTAGAAAATTTCCCAAATCCGTAGGACTACGGATAAATATTAAGATCTAGCACCACTCGAGCTCGTAACAATTTACACTCAAGTCGTTTTTTACGCGCAGGATACGTCCCGCGTAAATCAAAACCGCGTAAAAAAACCGCTTAAATTCCGAAAACCGCGTAAAAAAACCAAAATTTCGCGTAAAAAAAAAACTTTGTGGATTTCAGCACTACGTGAAAAAATAGACGTTTTGAGCACATCCGCATAAATTCCGAAAACCGCTTAAAAAACCGCGTAAATTCCGAAAACCGCGTAAAAAAACCGCGTAAATTCCGAAAACCGCGTAAAAATAGTCGCGTAAAAAAACCGCGTATAAAAAACCGCGTAAAAAGCGACTTCAGTATTTTTTCTTTCCATGAAAGAGTTGGAGTTTTTTCTTCAATATACCTTTGCTGCGAGTACGGAGAACTGTAGACTACTTAAATATCAGTTTAAAATAAAATTTTGTCCAATTTTGAGGCAGTTTTTTCTGATAAAAATGAATATCAGTTTTTAAAATGCTTTTTTAGTGTAGAATTTTATTTTATTTTCATTGAAATAAATCTCTTCAAATCTTATGGATCACATTTAAAGTTTTGGCAGAACAATAAAAGTGGAATTGGCACGAAAAAGTAATACAGAATTAAGGTGATAATTATTAGTACTTTCCACCACTGAAGCAACTTTTTTGTGACTCAACATGAAACTTAATGTGAAAATTATACAGCCCAAGACATCGGGACACCAATAGAAAACTAATTTCAATCTCATTCTCACCGAAGCTTCTGCACTCGGTCTGACTGACTGATTCCATTCGATTTCCTTTGCACGACAGACCTCTGCGAGCAAGCGTTTGGTTCCCAAATTCAGCTCATTAATCGGTGCCGACGACAATTTTGCATTCAACTGTCCTCTGACTCGGTACGGATCTGAGCTAATGAAGTTCGGTTCAGTCGAAAACATTTGTCATTGTGCAACAAGCAACCCGAGACGGTTCTTGGGACGGAAACCCGCACTGGGTTCCGCACCTTTCAGGCAACGAGGCAGCGACATCAGATCTCGACCGACCGACCGACGCTAAAACACACGAGCATACTGGGAAAATGACAGTCATTAAAGCGAACGCGAGCGAGTGCTGTGCTGTGTGTTACCCGCGCAATGCTTGATTGCGGTGGGAAACTATGGTTTTCTGCCTGCCATGCCACGTATGATGGTGCCCCGGATAGTCTTCGCGCTACCGTACGCGCCGCCGATGCGATGGATGGTGGTGATGCGTTCGAAATTGATTAGCACAAATTTTCGATCCGACTAATTGGAATACAAAAAAAAACGTTAATCGTTTCTTCTCCCATGCGCCCTTGCATGGTTCGTTGGCCAAGGCAGTCAGGTTTCTTGGAATCTGCGCCGTACGTACGTATGTACGGCATTCAAAGCCATAAAAAGGCTATGTTTCTCTCCCCTGCCGTACCGACAGGTTCAAATAAGCCTCCTTGCTGGAGCTAAGCGCGCGATGCTCCGCCAGACTCTGGCTTTCAGAAGATGCTTAACGAAAGCGATTTCATCCTCGAATGAGCATGGTGCAATCGCTGTGAAAATTTCTAGATCGCACACTGAAAGGCTTGTTTCGTTACTTGACCGTAGAATTGTTGCATTGTGCCCGGTTATGATCGACGGAAAGGGAATAAAATTTCTGCTTTGACTAAACCAATTCGCAAGTTGACTTAAAACTCTTTGTTTGAACGAAAGAAACCGTTCCGATGTGGCGTGCAAGCGTGCAAAGCGTGCAGATGAGCCATTCTCTTTTCCTTTTGAAATAGGCACCGCTCATTCACGGTTTCATATCACCCATTCCGAGAAGTCTCATTAAACAAGTAATGAGTTCAACACCTGTACCAACGGAGTGGCATCTACACCCTGCCGGATCGGAAGAAACTTGCAACATTCTCGGTTTCCACAAACCGAGATCAAAACTCGACGGCCCGATATGAAAATAAAAACGAACCAGAAATGAAAGTTTTTTTTTTGAAGTGCTGGTCCGAGGGCGCAGAAAAAAAACCGAAGCTGTTACGACCGTTTTTTATTGAGGAACCAACCGACCGACCGACCAGCCGGGTGATCATAAAGCAATTAAAACGAAAATGGCCACACGTTTTTTGACTGGGGGACATGATCCGACCCGAACCGTTAGTGGATCCGAGAGAAGCATAGATGGGAGGAGGTGGCCAGTTGTTACCCCAAAACTCCTTCAGCGGCTTTTGTCCGAAATGAGGGCACACTCACACTTGAGGATATGTGAACCGTTTTAAGCTCACTTTTCATTGCAGAATTGTACCTACCGGTGATTACGCAGCTTGCACTTGACTAATTTAAACGCTCACAAAATTTCCTGACAACAATGGACGATGTCTCCTCATTCATGTGAAGTTTTTTCGTACCCAACTCCGGCGCGTTTGTTGCTGATTGCTGCAATATCGCAGATGATTGCACTTTTATTACCCGTAAAGCAATAGAAAAAAAACTTTAATGCTAATTTCAATTGCCCAAAATGCTCTCCAATCAACATAATCAGCACATTCAAACGTCGTCTCGACTAACGTCACGGTTTAGTTGCAGTCGACTTTTTAAATACCTGTCCATTTTATGTGAACCATTCACACAGCCGTAATTTTCCCGACAATTGTACAAACGACGACAACGACTATGTTGTTTAAACCGTTCCACGGATCATCTACATTTTTATGGTCCTAAAACAAATGCACCGTAGAAAAAGGAAAAAAATATCTGAAGCATTCAACCGTGGCACTAGGCTTCCACTAAGCACACGCACAGTCCATTAAAATTTTCAGTCCTGCTCTGCATCGTTCAAGTGTGCAGCCTGCCGTCGGTTTTTAAAGGATCATTCCGAATCCAACCGTGAGGAATTAAAACAGTGCAGTCGGTGTTGTTGCGGTATGTCCACAATGTTGTGGTGCCTGCTGGTGAGGTAACAGGTTTCCCTGTTATTAAGAAGCCGCGCGCACTCGACTCGTGTTGTGTGTTACTCTGCGTTTCGTCCTACACCGTTCGCCCGACCCGATCGGATCGTCACCACAATCCGAAGGGAGCATTTGTTTAAGCTGTGGAACCCAGCTAAGAAGTTGATTATTTTTACATAATTAAAAGTTGACTGTCATGGGCCCGACCGTACGGTGGTGAGTGCTTGAGCAAAATAGAGCGCAACAATAGCCGCGGGTTGTTCCCGTGAGTTCCTATGCTGAAACTCCACTGAAATTCCGGCCAATAAAGGGTGCGCAATTTAAACAGTTTTTTTTATTAATACAACTGTAACTTTCAATCGATTGACTGTTTACTGTTTACTATTTTGATTGGAATACAGCAACCGTATTCTCTGAATTGTAACTGAGTGAATTGCTCCAATTACCCGGTCTGCACGAATTGTTTCGATATAACCCTATTTTCATTCATTGCTTAACGTGACAGTTTAACATTTCATTGCAACACAATGTGGTCTGTGGTTGTGAGTTAGTTTTATTTATGTGCTTTGTTTATTTCACTCTGTTCTTGGTCTAATTTTGCGTCGCTGTCCTTAATGATTTTGCCTTTGTTAACTGCGGCATTTCAACCTGTTTTAATTGTTTTGCCACTTATTTTCTCAATTGTTTCGGAAAATTTTAATTGACGTACCTGTTTTCCCTCTTTATTGTTGATCATCAATCCTTTTCTCTAAGTTTTCCCCAATTAATTTGGTAGATCGGTATCTTAATTTTATCCAAGCTTGACATACTTTGGAAATCATGTCAGTCCTCAGCGTTTTACTGCAAATTACAGAAGAAGAATCGATTTAATTTTGCTCTTTTGAAAATTATCTTCTCAACGTAAACCACTTTTTTCCTGCTTTATTTTGTCAACAGAATGCATGCTGTCAAGCTCTTTGACAGTCTAATTAGTCTAGCCCTGCTGGCGGGCGGCACGCAAGAACGGGTGACTTGTGTTCCCGTGAGTTCTGAAACGCGAACGCCTGAATAGCATCTGACCAACTTTGATGACACTTTTATGTCGAATTGCTGCGAATTTAATTTAAAACTACCGGCTCGGAGTTGTTTACATTGAGAATTTAATTCGCAACTAGGAAGTTGCTGATATTACGGCGCTAACTTGGCAAAAAAACGTTTCACCCATAGTTTAATTTCACGCAAGGTTTGACAATTTGGCACGGGAATTTGTATACGGGCAAACAGGCTTGCAATACTCTTTTAGTTTAGTTTTAGTTTTAGTTTTAGTTTGTATTTAAATGTTTTTAAACATTTTGTTGCAACAAAATTTGGTATGTATTTTGTGAAAGTCTTATTTGAATGCTTCCTTTATCAAAAACTAAAATTTTATTATGTTTGCATTGATTTTATTGCGCAGCGCACTTGTTTATATTTTAACGCAGTGTTATCGAATTATATTTTTCCTATTTTTTACTCATCGTTGTTAGGAGTTTTTCTTCTCTTTAATAAAAATTTGCGTCAATTTCGGACGTTATCTTTATTTTCTTTCTATTTTCTCTGGACAGTATATTTTGTTCACCTTACTGGTGTTTAATTCGGTTCACACTTTCTCAATTTGTTTTTTCTTATTTCCATTCACCATTTTTTTATGCAAAACAATTGTATAAAATAGTTCCTTCCAAATCCAATGTTAAGACCAATTTTAAAATCGATTTGAGGTCCAGTTTTAAGCTAAATTTAACGTCCAATTCGCGGTTTACGAAAACACCAATTTCACGACCCAACTAGCTTCGAGTCTAACTAGCTAGTCGTCGTATGTACGAATCTGAGCTGGGCGATGCTACTAGATAGAGATAATAGAATCGATACAGAAGAGTTATTTCTTAAAAAGACGTTTAAGACTTTGCTTTTTTTAAGTCCAATTTACAATATAATTTGAAGCCCAATTCGAAGTTTGATTCAAAGTCCAATTTGAAGCCTAAATCCAAGTTCAAGTCAAATTTAAAGTTCAAGTTGAAGCCCAAGTTTAAGTCCAAAACCAATTTCAAGTCCAATTTAAAGTCCATTTTGACGTCCTATTTGAGGCCAATTTCTAAGTTCAATTGGAGATCCAATTGGAAGTCCAATTTTAAGTTCATTTTGAAATCCTATTTGAAGCTCAAATTGAAGTATAATTTGATGTCCAAATCCAAGTCTAATTTTAAGTCTGTTTTGAAGTCCTATTTGAGGTCCAATTTGTAAGCCCAACTTGAAGTCTAAGTTCTAGTTCAAGTCCAATTTAAAGTCAAATTTTTTATCCATTTTGACGTTACTATTTGAGGTCCAATTTGAAATTTAAATCCAAGGCTGGTTTAAAGTCCAAATCCTAATCAAAGTCCAGGTTGAAGTCTAATTTGGTGTTCAATTTTAGTCCAAGGCCAAGTTCAATTTCTATCTGAAGTCAAGTCCAAGTCCAAGGTCAAGTCCAATTTTAAATCCAAGAACAAGTCTTATTTCAAGTCCAATTTCAAGTCCAATTTAAAGTTAATTTTGAAGTCCAATTTGAAGTTTAAGTCCAAGTCTAATTTGAAGTACAATTTTAAATCCAAGTTCAAGTCCAGTTTGAAGTCCATGTTTGAGTCAAATTTTAAGTTCATTTTGAAGTTCAATTTGAGGTCCATTTTGAAGTCCTACTTGAGGTCCAATTTAAAGTATAAGTCCAAATCCAACTCCAAATATAAGTTCATGTTAGACTTGGACTTGGACTAAGTCAAAGCTAAAGTCCAAGTCCGAATCCAAGTCCACATTCAAGTTTAAGTCCATTCTGATGTCGAATTTCAAGTCAAATTTTAAATTTATTTCCAGGTTCTATTAAAGGTCCAATTTGGAGTTCAGCTTGAGCTTCAATTTGAAGAATAGATCCAAGCTTAATGTAAAGTCCAAATTGAAGTCCAAGTTCAGATACAATTTGAATTCTAAGTCTAAGTCCAATCCGAAGACCAATTTTAATTTCATTTTGAAGTTCTATTTGAGGTCCAATTTGAAGTTTAGGTACAAATCTAAGTTTAAGTCTAAGTCCAACTCCAAGTCATAGTCAAAGTGAAAGTCCAATTCCTCGCAATGTTGCAAATCGAGTGAGAAGTAAACAATGCCCGCTCCTACGTAAGCGAGTATGAGAAACATAGCATCCAACGCTTACTCCACTGACGCAAGCGTACGTCAAATAACCGCAGTGTGCATACATTCTGCTACCCGCGCGCTCGTGAGCGCACAACTTTGTAGCATCTTTCTGCATAATCCGCTCAGGAAACCAACAACTCATTAGCTACCAACAGCCATATTACGCCCTTGCTTACACGCGTGGGCTAGAGTGTGTTCCTTGCGAGCGTTCGGTAACTACTGCTCGGTCGCAATAGCAAAATACACACTCGCAAAAACTCCTGAAAGTTTTAAATAAGAAGTAAGAAATAAATAAGCAAGTTCAAGTTCAAGTTCAATTTCAAGTCCAAGTGCAAGTCCATGTCCAAGTCCAAGTCCAATGTACAAGTGCAAGTCCAAATGCAAGTCCGAGTCCAAATCCATGTCCATGTCCATGTCCAAGTCCATGTCCATGTCCAAGTCCAAGTCCAAGTCCAAGTCCAAGTCCAAGTCCAAGTCCAAGTCCAAGTCCAAGTCCAAGTCCAAGTCCAAGTCCAAGTCCAAGTCCAAGTCCAAGTCCAAGTCCAAGTCCAAGTCCAAGTCCAAGTCCAAGTCCAAGTCCAAGTCCAAGTCCAAGTCCAAGTCCAAGTCCAAGTCCAAGTCCAAGTCCAAGTCCAAGTCCAAGTCCAAGTCCAAGTCCAAGTCCAAGTCCAAGTCCAAGTCCAAGTCTAAGTCCAAGTCCAAGTCCAAGTCCAAGTCCTAGTCCAAGTCCAAATCCAAGTCCAAGTTCAGGTCCAAGACCAAGACCAAGTCCATGTCCATGTCCATGTCCATGTCCATGTCCAAGTCTAAGTCTAAGTCTTGTATACAAATTCAAGTCCAACTCTAAGCCCAATGTACAAGTGCAAGTGCAAGTCCAACTCCAAGTGCAAGTCCAACTCCAAGTGCAAGTCCAGGTCGATGTCCAAGTCCAAGTCCAAGTCCAAGTCCAAGTCCAAGTGCAAGTGCAAGTCCAAGTCCAAGTCCAAGTCCAAGCCCAATTTCTAGTCCCATTCGAAGTCCCATGTAGAGTTCAATTTGCAATCCAATTTGAAATTCAATTCATTCAGTCTAAGTTGAAGACCCCATTGAAATCCAAGTCCATTTTAAAATCCAGTTTGAAGTTGAATCAATTTGAAATCCAAATCCGATTTCAAGTCCAGTTTAAAGTCCATTTTGAAGTCCTCAAGGTAATATTGTAGGCCCAATTTGAAGTTTGGGTCCAAGTCTAATTTAAAGTCCAATTTTAGTTCAATTTTTAAACCATTTGAGGTCCAATTAGATATCCAATTTTAAGCCCATTTTGAAATCCTATTTGAGGGCTAGGGCTAGGGCTAGGGCTAGGGCTAGGGCTAGGGCTAGGGCTAGGGCTAGGGCTAGGGCTAGGGCTAGGGCTAGGGCTAGGGCTAGGGCTAGGGCTAGGGCTAGGGCTAGGGCTAGGGCTAGGGCTAGGGCTAGGGCTAGGGCTAGGGCTAGGGCTAGGGCTAGGGCTAGGGCTAGGGCTAGGGCTAGGGCTAGGGCTAGGGCTAGGGCTAGGGCTAGGGCTAGGGCTAGGGCTAGGGCTAGGGCTAGGGCTAGGGCTAGGGCTAGGGCTAGGGCTAGGGCTAGGGCTAGGGCTAGGGCTAGGGCTAGGGCTAGGGCTAGGGCTAGGGCTAGGGCTAGGGCTAGGGCTAGGGCTAGGGCTAGGGCTAGGGCTAGGGCTAGGGCTAGGGCTAGGGCTAGGGCTAGGGCTAGGGCTAGGGCTAGGGCTAGGGCTAGGGCTAGGGCTAGGGCTAGGGCTAGGGCTAGGGCTAGGGCTAGGGCTAGGGCTAGGGCTAGGGCTAGGGCTAGGGCTAGGGCTAGGGCTAGGGCTAGGGCTAGGGCTAGGGCTAGGGCTAGGGCTAGGGCTAGGGCTAGGGCTAGGGCTAGGGCTAGGGCTAGGGCTAGGGCTAGGGCTAGGGCTAGGGCTAGGGCTAGGGCTAGGGCTAGGGCTAGGGCTGGGGCTAGGGCTAGGGCTAGGGCTAGGGCTAGGGCTAGGGCTAGGGCTAGGGCTAGGGCTAGGGCTAGTCCGGTTAAAAGTATTGATTCTTGAGGTTACATTATTGGAACATTGAAAATAATGTACCTCAAATAAACTATGGTTAATAAAGTTTTGTCCAACTGGAAATCCTCGCTTCGTGATTAGTTAAAACAGACATCACCAAAGTTTTAACGAGTTTTTAGAAAAAAATGACAAAATCTCCTTATATCAAGAGGTCGCATTTTTCGTTCAGGAAGAACGCTACAGCTGCCAGTATTCGGATGTAACAATTCTGTATATATGCGCATATTGCCTTTACATTAGAAGAGTAGTGAAAAAAAATGTATTGCGTCGTGGCTACGATGAGCTACTGATTTGAGATCGGATTGGCGGATTTGGCAATGATTCGAAAAACATTAACTGAAGGCAGTTTACCTACTGCTAAGGGGCTACTGCTACTAGACTATAAACAGCGAGTTTGGAAGACGTAAATACCCAACATGTAGTTTTGTGTTGTTTATTAAATATTGACGTCCCAGTTGGCTTGGAGGTATGCCGCTGTCTTAATAAAAGCCAGTCGTCGTATGTTCGAATCTCGACTGGGAGAGGCTGCTAGAGTCAATAGGATCGTAGCAACTGACACTGCAATTGTCCTGCACTCTAACAGCTGGCTGCGAAGTCTGTCGTATAAAAACAGAAAGTCAAGTTTCGATAACGGAATGTAGCACCTAGGCTTTGCTTTATTAAATATTGACTATGCAAACTGTTGGAAGCTTTACAGATCTAATAAACTTGACCGACAATATATCAAAACAGAGCTTGCATTAAATCTATCAAAATTAGGTAATAATTGTAAAACCATAAGTTCGATAGTCTTGAGCCTCGAACCCAGATTTGATGCTGGGCAAATTGTATTGCATCGTTAGAAATATTTAAAAAGTCAACATTGCGAAACAAAATGATCAATTCGGAAACTAAAACTGCACAAATATAGACCTCCTGTAACAAAAGTTCAATTTTACTATTCAAATTTGTTTGTAGTCGTAAAATGTATCCCAATGAGCATACTCACATACTCGCACCTTCGCTTGATCCCAACTTCACACCGACGGACGGTAGATAAAATAAGTGGTAAGACGGCGGTAATCGGCCGACTTGTTTCGAGATAGCATTTCGAATATTTAGTTAGCAGTTGTAAAATCCACAGCTGGAATTTCCTTCCCCTCTCCTAGTACCCACTTACTACGAAGCAAACACATTTGAAACCAACCAAACCCGAACCTGAAAGCAGCGGCAGCGGCCAGAGACAGCAAACGGTAGGATCGGCAACGACTGACGACGATGAGCGCATAACATTAAATGCAACGATTTATTCGAATCTATGTTCAACAACAACCGCGGCCACGGCCGCGGATGGCACCGAACAAATTGAGCCTCGGCTCGCTTTAGTTTAATTTTATATCACTTGGACTCTAATTAAAATCGTCGTCCGACACTTGCAGCTACAACAGCTAGGCTAGCGACCGAAGCGATAACAAGGTGGGCGCCTTAATGGGACATTGTTTGTCCACGCCAGCGTGCCCGTGGAGTGAGAAGAAAAGTGTAGAATATGAGTGCAAATGAGACGGTGACGGTGGCTAAACCAGCCGGCAGCCAGGTGCAAGCTGGCAGACAGTGGTGGAAGGTTTGCTTCTTGTACGGCAACCAGGAGAAGTACTATCGACAGATCTATGCAAAAGCCGCATCGGAGCGGTTGGCACATGCCACACAACAAAGTAACGGCAACGGACCATCGGGGAAGGCGGCCATCATCTTTCCCACTAAACAGCATAGGCCAATTCTGATCAACGGCAGTCGGGCAAGTCAACGGAAGGATGCCGATTCCGATCGTCCGGCTGCGTCGGCCAAGAAGCGTGTAACTGTTCTGGATGATTCTTTCCTTCTGGGGGTCAGCGAAGATGAGCAAAGGTCAGACAGTGGAATTAACATCGACGCCGCAACCAGCCAACCGGACGAGTCGAATCATCATCTTCTGCTGCAGCAGCAGCAGCAGCAATCAAACCGTGGTATGAGACGAAATTTCCATCTCAGCAATGAAGAGCTAAGGCTTTTGAACTCTGACAAGCCTCTGCCCGGCGGGGGACATGTCGTAGAACCGGCGGTAACGCCCCCGGGGCTGACCAATTCATCTCCCATTGTGAGTGCCTGTGGGAGTCCGGCGCAAATTGCCCCCAATTCATCATCGTCATCGTCGCCACAACCGCCACCGGCGGCGGTGGTGGTGGGGGGATTGCCCAGCCCGGAATGGCAACGGCAACCGACGGCGTCGGCGTCGGCGGGGGAACAACAAACCGGCAGTCATGTGGGCAGTCCCAGTCCGCCGAGCCTATCGCCGTGTCCGGACATTCTCGGACGCTCCGGGAGCAACAAGTGAGTACATATTGACAAACCTATCCAAAGTTGTTTTTCTTTTCCGGGACCAGCATGGGAACAAACAGAAACGGGAAAACTGCGATGCGGTTGTTGCGATGGTGTCCGGTTCGGTGATGGGGACGACCGAGAACACCACCGCACCGCACCGGTTCCCTATTAGGCGCGAGAAACATTCGAGATGGTCGGTTCGGGAGGGTCGAACGGGAAGCGTGTTTTGTTTGCACAATCATTCAATCGAGTAATTTATTGTGTGATTTATTTTTGTGGTTGTTCTGTGATTCGACGATTTTACTGCTTTTTATGCATGAACGAATTAGCATGGTTTGTACACTTTAATTGGGCACTGAGAATAAATTTCCTATGTTTCTTTTGACGACCACTATTGATGACACAGTAACATGATTTAGAAAAACACTGGCATGAAAAACCGACGGATGCAGGCGCAGCGATTATTTCAATGCCGAAATATTTTGTATCTGTTTAAAGTTTTCAATTAGCTTTAATTCTTGGAAAATATGTTAATTTAATGTTTGTAACCAATCAATGTTATTTTCAGCTGTCCTGATTTTTAAATCAAATACCCAGTATGCTGAAACTGTTTAATGTATTGCATGAAATTTAAATTTTAATACAGAAGGGTCCTACCTTCTATATATTTTACTCTACACAAGGAACGTGTTTCTAAATCAAAATAAATTTAACTATAAAAGAATGACTTTTTGCACTGTTGTCGTTCGACGTATGCCAACTTTATGCTGGCATCTGTCCGACCTCGGGCGACAAATTCTTACTGGAATAGAATTCAGCACGAAGGAAAGGTAATGAGGGACCTGAGAATAAAGTCACTTTAGCATCGAATGGTCTGATTCGACTAAGAATCGAACCAACGACCACTCGTTCCGACTTCTGAGTTAAAGCAACTCCAACAATTATCACCTATTATTTTAAACTAGCTGGATGCACGATCTTACTCGGGGCCTTTTCATCCCGCAGTCACTTGAATTCCTGTTATTATAATGGTAATTCCCATAATGTAAGAAACAAAACCCTTTTTCCTCATTTACACGTCCCCTCCTTATGTACCGATAAAGATAGAGAAACATAGCCCCCCTCCTTATCAATTTATACCCCTTCTTTTCAGATCCTTGTCTTATCTCCTAGCCACTTGTAGAGCTGTTATCAATTCGGAAATTTACTGCAGATTCTTCACCACACATTCCCCAATCGTAAAACATCAAATCAAATTGTACTAAGACCATTTCTAGATAGTATTTTGCATTAATTTTCACACCCTTTTCAATAAAAACAAAAGAAAGTTTCCCTTTCTTTGAAATGCCTCCTCATACCATGACCGCTGATGAATTTTGGTAACGTGGTACATTCCGTTTATGCTTTGGAATGTCGATGATCGAAACGGACCACAACTGATCATTTTAAGCATGATGCGGGGTTTGAATAACAAACAACTTCTTATCAGAAAAGATCACTTTGGAATCAGTGAGCCGACGCAGCAGCAGTTTGCATCTTTTCTGCCATTTTTGTTTTGTTTCTTCCGTTAATCCATAGATTTTATGTTTTTTAAATGCTTTCACATCCAGATCCGTTTTAAAAATTCGACGAAGTGATTCCCTGTTGATATTCAGCTCATCTGCCATTTTCCGTGTGGACCGGTCACAACTGCGACGAATTCGCTCTCGAACAACCTTTTTGACCTATGCAGTTCTAACGCTTCGTTTTCCTCCGTTTTTTTACGGTTCTCAAAAGATACCGTCTCGGCAAATCTTTTTACTATATGGTACACAAATCCTCTTTTTATGCCGAGGTTTTTTGAGGTCACAAAAAATAACACCGTTTCGGAATTTATTTATTATCAACGACCGTACCTCGAACAGTGGTACGTGTACACCGAACGAGACACAATACGAAAATGAAACTACGTCAAGTAAGACTTAAGTCATGATGACACACACATGGTCTTAGTTTGATTATATTAATTGTATGTGTCATCGCAAGCATAAAATGATTTTTGTTCGAACATATATATGTCACACTGTATATATTTTAAAGATTTGGACCTCCCATCTTGTGTCAGGTACCTGTATTTTTTGCTCGAGGAGCTCTCATGTAAGAGGCCGCTCTCCATATGTTTTTCAGCCACACCATTCAAAGGTTCAAAGGTTTTTTCCCACTTAGACGCCCCTCCCCCAGTTGTCTAGCTCTCCAGCCACTTAAGCTTTCGTTTTCTCTCACGAAATCCCTGCAATGAAAGAGAAACAAAACATTTCGTTTCTTATTTTGACTTTGCTCTTTTAACAGAGAGAGCCCCCCTTTTTGTCAATACCTTTATGACTATCATCCCAGGAGCATGTATCACCAAGTTTGATTGAAAACGGTTCAAGTGTTTCGGAGTTATGGCGTAACATACGTATAGATCGGGCACTCAGGCCCTCCTGGTCGACTCCCTATATAGTCAGCTCCCCTCTTTTGACCCGCAACTACATAGATATCTGTCTCTCTCTGAGTATCCCTATAATGGAAAACAAACCATGCTTCCCACCTCTTTCCTTTTCAGACCTTTTCACTCGCCTGTACCAACCACTGCTCTCTCCAACAAACATTTTATTTGAAGAGCAGTTTATTCAACCATTATACAGCTAATATCCAATAAACAAGTGCTTGATAAGCAGTTATTCAACAAAAATGTTTGTTGGTTTGGTCCAAAGACCACGGCTCGTTTTTGCCAATCCGGATTTCTTTAAGTCAAGGAATATGGAAGCTAAGTGCATATGTTGAAGAATTGTCCACGTAAACGTTTACGTAGTTACTAATGAGCTACTAGCATTATACCACCGTAACTACAAAAAAATACAGTGAAACTGTATTCAATAAAATTGTATTTTTTATTAAAGGTGGAGGAGCGTTTGGCGAGGAACAATGGTAGACTAATATATTGCATAGTTCAATTACTGAGTGGCACTCTAAGCCACACGCTCTCGGTTTGCGCCCAAGTGTTTTGGCAATTAAACTATCAGTAAACAACCACCAGCGTGCTGATCGTGACAATCGGCACCAGACTGCCAAGCTTCTACCACAATGCAGTCGATAATAGTCTATCTTCGATGTGGTAGAAGCAGAAAGAGCAATCGTAAAAATCATTACCGTCGGCGGGTGGAGCGCATATGTGTGAGAACGAATGGTTAGAAGTGTAAGTGTAATTCGGCCAGACTGGAACTATTTTGTGTAATTAGTGATCAACTAAGACAAGTGGCTTCTTATTATATACTGCAGCTGAAATTTAAACATTTTTGGGTATTGGGTATTATTGGGTGGCTTCTCTTGCCGTAGTAAATTTTGAAAGGGATGATGTGAGATTATCTAATGTAGGGTGTCGTATACTGATAGTTTAATTGTCAAAACATTTGGGCGCAAACCGGGAGAGTGTGGGTTAGAGTCTCAATCAGTAATTGAATCACGCAATATATTTTTGACCACACATCGAGGTTTCGCAGTATCATCCAGTCTACCATTTTTCCTCGCCAAACGCTCCTCTACCTTTAATGAAAATGGTTTACGTTGGACCGCGACAGAGTTAAAGACAAGTAAAACAGAAAGCAAAATTGTAGATAATAATTAGTTCTACTAATGTCCCATACATAACTTTGTAAAATTTTGCTCGGCTAAAACGGTACTGTCAAATGAATCAAACTTAAATCGAAAGTGATCGAACCATACCTGCTTTCATGTATTTGGTTTTCGACGCATTTATTTTTAGCCGAATCCTCCTATACTTCGCTTTCTGTCTGGCGTAGATTACATCCGCCGTCGCAAAGTTCCTGACTATGTTAAAAGAGCCATCTACGAAGCCTAGGAGCTGGCTATCTTTGGTAAAATCGTGCCTCTCGTGTCGAAACCCGCTTGTCAGATCAGCCCCTCAAGAGCGGTGTTGTACAGCATGCAGAATAAGCCGTCATCTTGTCTCAACCCTAGCGGCGTCTCGCTGGGACTCGAGAGAGTCTTCGAGAAACGCAAGAAATGAATCACTCGATCCAATGTAGCTCTGATCAGTTGCGTCAGTTTGTCCAAAAAGCCGCGTCTCGATTGATTGTATCGTATGCTGCTTTGCAATCAATAAAGATGTGAGACGAAGCCACGTTGTATAACCGCCGTTATAGTCTATCTTCTCCGTGGTAGAAGCAGAAAGAGCGATCATATAAAAACAATTACCGTCGGCGGGTGGAGCGTATGGTATGCGCGTACGAATGGTTAGACTGGAATGATCGAAACTAGATGTCCGGGGTCGTGTACTGATAGTTTAATTGTCAAAAACATTTGGGCGCAAACCGAAAGAGTGTGAGTTAGAGTCCCACTCAGTATTTGAACTACGCAATATATTTTTGATCTCACATCGAAGTTTCGCAATATCATCCAGTTTACCATTCTTCCTCACCAAACACTTCTCCACCTCTAACAAACCACTCCTTCCAACCATTCCTCCGGTAGCGTCTCCTCCTCCCAAATCTAGGAAATAACAAACGGTATGGTCGTTCCAGCCTTTCTTGGCCATGTTAATAAAGTTCTGCTGGTAGGTGGCCCTTATCGGCACCTTTGTTGGTCTTCTTCAGCAACCTCGTTTCTCGTTTGACTTTTTGGAGATCAGGTGTTGGAACATTGCTATCTTCCATGAGCATTCGTAGGTTAAATATAATAATAAAACCGGGGGTAACGATTATTACCGCAATAAAACCTTTATAAATTTCAAATAAAACCAAGTGGCTTTAGAATTGTTACTTGAAATGAAAGAAGAATGAAAATAACTAGGGCATTGGATGGTATTTTCGGCATGCTTTGTAGCATTAAATCAGCATCAGGGTTATTAAATCGGTTTGCTCCTGTAGTTTCGGATTTTGATTCAGGGATTTTTTAGTGAACTTTTGAGGACTTAGAGGTATCGTTCGTAGACTGAGTACCTTGGCGGATTGCGTCTGCTGTTTTGTTTTCCCCCCTTTTGAATTTATTAAACTGACCCGCCCTGAGGCGGTGTTTCTGTCCGGGTAAGCCTGTACGTGGCAAGTGACCCTCTCACGAGGTGGCGCTTAAGTCACTTGCTTCAGAGATTTGGGGAAGCGAATAATAGACTGAATAGGTGGCCATATCACGGCAGGTTACAGCTTTTAACTATTGGGTCTATTCTGTTTTCATGTCACCTGTACCTGAAGAACCAATTTATCACCACGAAACCACGAGTGTGAGCATGAGAATGATTATAAATATGAAAAAGACTATGAGTATGAGAAAGACTTTGAATATGAGAAAGAATATGAGTCTGGAGTATAGAGTATGAGTACAGAGACTATAGGTTACAGAGGCGACGAGTCACTCAAAAACCGCTAAATTTTGAATCACAGCGGAGAGTACCATCACAAATAAAGGTAACTCTCCGTTTTGATTCAAAGTTTAGCGGATTTTGAGTGTTTCGTCGCGTCTGTAACCCATAGTCTCTGTAAGTATGCAGTATGAAGTATGGAGTGTGGAGTTTGAAGTATGAGTAAAAGTGATTATGAGTAAGAATGAGAATTATTAAGAGTGAGTAAGAATAAGTATGAATAAAAGTAACTATGAGTAAGAGTGAGTATGAGAAATAGTAAATATTAAAGCCCTATGAAGGTAAAGTCTGGACAAATGTCATCAAGTAGTTCCAATCAAACATGAAACAATGTTATCGTCTCTCATTAGCCCTCTCAACGAAAAGTATTTTAACTTTTTTTATATAATTAAAAAACTTACCCTGTTTTGACTAACTTCTGTGACTAAATAAGCCCACACAATACAGGCCGCTTACGGCGATGATTTCTAGTATCTAAAACCCACAAAAGCTAATGTTTATAAAATTCTCTTTGTTTAAACTTAAGTAAAATGTCAAACAAGACTTTATTTTTGAAGAAAATGTTCCAAATATAAATGTTAACAATTGATAAACAATAAAAATTGATACAATAAGCTGCTGATATTGGCAAAATCACGTAACCACGCATATGTTTGCACTCCCGAGCAGGAGCGAAGAGCAAAATAGTATCAAAATGTGTTATTGGAAATAGAATAACTCATATCAAAATTTGGTCTTGTTTTGGCTGACATAGAACTCATTCAAGTAGTAGCGAAATCACAAAATCGTAAATCCTGCTGTAAATCACAAGTGGAATCGTTTTGTACTGTCAAGAAACTCCAACGGGGTAGAGTTGGTAGGGTTCAGCATGGAGGAAGAAGAGTGATTGAAGGGTTTGAGAATTAATCTATACTTAAGTCATTTGACTCCGAATAGCCTTGATTCGAACCCAGAACCAGTCGCTCGTCAATGCGGACTCTGTCACCTTCCAGCTACGAACCCTCGCCAAGTTAGATATAATCATATAATCCCCCTTTTGCAGCACTCACAAAAATGCAGTCGATTTGTCAAACGTCAAATGCAGCAAGTGTCGAACGGGCATTGAACGCGGCATCACATTACTCTAAATGTTCTGGAAGTTTCGTTCAGCAAAGGAACCACTAAGATGGAATTCATTAGCACCGTGAAATCTTATGTGTAGGAGTCAAAAGCTATAATCATTCCAACGTAAACACCAAATTTCCATTTTCAACAAGCCGATTACTACCTACACTATGACGTGATAATTCTATGTCCACCATATTTAGCCAAAAGTTGCAAATCACTAATGCCACGTTGTTTTTTATACCATTAATTTCGCGTAATACCACACTTTATAGGATACACGAACCACAAATTTACGTTGGGGCAGGCTGGTACCTTCCAGCTTGGGTAACACCCAGTAAACAGTAAACTTGATCTTATCGCCGGCGGCAACCGTCACGCATAATAATGCTCCCGCCGAGCTGCTACACCCGCCCGCCCGGTCGCGTCGGCCGTAAAGACGATCCATCAAAGATCTTAACTCTTGAGAGGAAAACGCGATCATCCCCCTCGTTTTGTGCCGCTTGCATTGCGTAACGATCTACTATCGCGCGTTCAGTTTACCTTTTGTGTTTTTCAAGTGCTTCAATCACAAAAAACTCGACGCCGAATGTATGGTATTAGCAATTAAGGTTGAAACTTTCAGCGCCCCCTGAAAGCTGGGGAGAAAGCGGCTAACTCGTTCATCATCCGTCATTAGAGATGTCGCAGCAGGTTGTAATTTCCGAAACAAAACTGCTGTTCGTCGCCACCGACACCGGCATCACCACCAGAGATGAGAGATGCTTCATCTTTGTTCTTGTAATTGAGACCCCGGGCGTCATTTTCCCACCACTTTCCGGCATCTCCGGGCGACTGTTGTCGATCGTTTGTGATGGACATTTGACGGTCGCTGTCGCCGAAAACAGTAGTTGCATTCCCCCCTGCTGCGGCCACAAAAGGTTCCAAATTCCACAGCTAGATACCAATTAGGTGGCCTAAATGCGGCACCCGGCTGCCGGCCGTTTCGAAGAAACAATTCACTTGGCGAACGAAATCATTCCCCGCAGTAATTTACGGCCGCTGTTCCAATTTCACACGTCCAACGACGACGACGACGATGTTCCGAAGAGAGAAAGAGTGTGCGCATATTAGCATAAAAACAGATGGTTTGATTAGAGTTATGCCTGCCCGTGGAAACAGAACTGGTTCCGTTCCAGACAGCAAAATTACTATCATAGATGAATGTGAAACCGAACCGAAAAGGATTGTAAAGTTGAACCAATGAGGCTGATTGGGGAAATTGGTTTAAATGTTGTGGGAAAACTGGTTGAACTGTTTTGCTACCACCACCGCTCGCTGGTGAGGCAAATTGAGTGTCTTTTAACTTGGGTCGTAAATTTTGTTTTCTAATCCTAAAACCGACATAAAACTAGAAATATAACGCCCAATAAAACTTTTACCTTATTTATGTGAATCAAAATCCCCAAATCAAAGGCGGTGTTGTATCGGGCCCCGAACAGAAACAGAACAACCCCTTCGAAATTAATGTATTCAAAAACCTCGATTAGCCAAAAAATAATTACCGGTTCCAGAGTGAACACGCTCCAATTTTTTTTCGTAGACCCACAAAACAACCGCTCTCTTGGCAAGCAGCAAGCTCACCTACATCGAAACCATCAATTTCGGCCAGTTAACCTTGAATAATAGAGAAACACAAGCAAGAAAGCTCCGACAAAACATCATCGTCACTAATCACTCAATTAGTGCTGCCAAATGTGCCATTTTGTTGGTCATCAATCTTTTCCGTGTGACTCTACTGACTGATGCCCCCCGGTTCAATCTGTCTAGTTGTCAGACGTAGGACGACAAATGTACCAACTACCTAAAGCAACTAGTTTTTTTTCTGTAAAAAACTGTAAGCAAGTTTCCATTCGTGGTAATTCAATGGAATGGTTGCTCCTGATGTAAGTTTATATTACATCATGACTGGAAAAAAATAATAAGGTAAATAAATTGGATAGAACCCACGTTAGTGAACCAGAGGACAAATTGGACCAATGCAATAATCGTAACTCTTGGAGGGTGATGAAATATTGTAAATGTGGTGATCTCATCCGATTTGGGCAACTGTTCTATGCCACAAAATAGAACTTTATTCAAACTTCTGTTTCAAAAACTTGGGGCAGGGCAAATTTGAATGTCAATTCACAGGGTTTTTCGAGACAACCTCATAGACGGATATTTGGATGTATTTTGAACCAATCTGGACATTCCGGAATACTGTTATTGGTTATGTTAGGATCCAAAGCTTGCCGTTTCAAACATCCAGGACCAAATACTACAATTTGGTCACCTTTGACGGAACAAATTATTCCACTGCGAACAAAAATCTCTAAGGAGCCGGAACCGCATTTCGCTTTGCAGAGCTAACTGTCCAACCAACAAACCCAAAGTTTGTAAACTGCCTTCATTTTACTCACAATTCACTGTTTATTTCACACTTCTCACTACGCATTTCTCACTGCTCACAACTCACTTTCATTTGTCACTTCTCATTTCTCACTCGTCACTTTTTATTTCTCACTTCCCACTTCTCACTTTTCACTTCATATCTCACTAGTCACTTCTCGCCTCTTACTGATCACTTCTCACTTTTAGCTTTTCACTTCATACTTTTCACTACTCACATCTCACATCTCACTTCGCCTTTTTCACTTTTCACTTCATTTCTCACTTCTTACCTCTCATTTCCGACTACTCACTTCCCATTACTCACATAATCATGATGAGGAACTGAAGTGGCTCATCGTTTTACAAACAAAACCACGCTTTAAACGTTTTACTGCAGATGACCACCATATTCTGTGAGCAGGACCTTAAATTATCACTGAATTTCAATCAGATAAAAGTAACTTTTTTTTTGATTACGTTGCCTTTTGCCTACGACATGCAGTAATATTCATCATAGTAAACATCCAATGCCTTGTAAAAATTACAAAAAAGAAAAAAATAATAAAATAGACACCTTTGTTAAATACAGTAACTCTCTATCTCTTTTTATCAGCGAACTATAAAGAATTTTCTCAAAAATCAATACACTTTACAATTGATTTTTTTCCGGCGTTCCTGCAGAGTGCTGTTGGTGGAAGTTTTTGGGTTTTTGTAAATGAAATATAGTACTTTGCTATGTTCCTTTAGCCTCCCAGTTGGCTTCGAGGTATGACGCTGGCCTAATAAGCCAGTCGCCTTTTGTTCGAATTTCGGCTGGGAGAGGCTGCGAAGTCTGTCGTATAAAGACAGAAGGTCAATGTAGCACCTAGACTTTGCTTTACTTTGCTATGAAATTGAAAAGCAAAAATTTGAATTGTGCGAATTTTGTTTCTAAGATATTTTAAAACTCATTAAATGTGCATCCTAGCGAAAAAACTGTCTTCAGAGAAAATGTGTATTTTAATAAACAGAACAACTTTGTAGAACATTTGAAAGTACTAAAACAACCGTGTACAAAGTTATTGAGCAGAATTGATTTTTAAATAGTCTTTTTAAACGAACCTTTATATTTTGCAACCAGTGAGAGAAGGATAGTTACTATATCCAGCACAGTTGCTCATTTTAGTATGTCCTACAAGTTTTCTGAAAACAAAAATTTTTTTTGGGCCAATCAAACAATAAAAGTTTGCATCACCCTAATAGGTAGATTCACGGTCATACTAATAGTGCAAAAAGATGCGCTATATTTTATTAGTATACTTCTTCAAAGACACTAACCTTCTAAAATTGTGCCTTTTATGCGTAAATATTAGGGGGAAGACCTGTATGGCCGGACAGACCTCTATGCCCTCTATGAATTCTCATATTCAATGTATGCAATACGCCTGAATCGATGCAATATACTGCTCATCCTTTTCCGCTTCTAGTACAGTTGAAATGAATTCAGCATTACCAACCTGCAACCGTGTTGTTGTAGAAAACTAAGCTAGACAAACACTGTCAGCAGTTCAGTAGTCATGTCCATGGGCTGACAGATAAAAGAATTCTACCAATGGGAAAACTGTATGCGCTGAATGCGTTCTACTTTCCCGTTTCATGCGGGACTGTCAATTTTTACGAGCACAGGATATAACTCATCAATTATCCATATTAACAATAAACATTCTACAAAAAAAGTGTACTTTAACATCCTGGCAAAAATTGATTTATAGGCGCTATTTTCAAACAAATCATTAAAATTAATTAACCAAAAAAGACAGAGAGTTACTGATTTCAACAAATTTACTTATTTTAGTGTATTTTAAAACCTTTGAAAATCGCCCTTATGCAATGTAAATAGATAGATGATATGACTATTATTAAACTTGACACATTTCAAGCTTAAAACTTGTTTACTGATTATATCAGTTTACTGTTAGGAAATTCATGAAGGAGCTGATATAAATCGAACAACACTGCATTCATTTTTCACTACATTTTTCTCTGTTCACTTCTCACTACCTACTACTGACTTTTCCTTGCTCGCTTCTCACTAACCACTACTTAGTTTTCACTTCACGCGTCTCACTACTCACTTCTCACTTTTTTTTTCCCATTCCTTGAAAGGAAATTGCATCTGTATTAATTTATTCATGTTGCTAGGTCTACAAACCTCTGGTTAGTTTCCACTGGTCTTCGCATCGACTTATCTCTTCTAAACCGTTAAATGGTGGAGCTGCTTTCTTTTCTCTTTCAAACTAAAGAAGCAGTTAATTTGCAAACAGACACCTTTGGTTCAGTTTTGCGTCCATTTGGTCTTGGGGGCCATCCATATACCACGTGGACAACTTAGAGGGGGGTGGGGGGTACGTGAATGTCCACGCTTGTCCACGGAAGGGGGGGGAGGGGGTATAGAAAATGTCCACGTGGACAAGCGACATTTTTTGCAATAAATAGAATTTCAATTTGTGCCTTTAGAATTAATTAAAATTAGGTCACGACGTGTATTGTACTTTGCCTTACAATCAAATGCACCTCGCCACGAAAAAGAAAATCCATTGACAGTGTATTTGAAAAATACCTTCTTAAAATTTCTTGAACCACAACGGAGAGGTCTTGTGATGTGTTAAAGTCAGCGACCAAGCTAAGGTACTCTGGTTGGACAGGGGTTGAAGCAGACGAATCTTCAAGCGAAGGTCAAGCTGGAACAGGCTTTCCTGTAGTCCATCATTTATTTGCAGTGGACAAGATTAGCATGGATAGAAGAACTAGATCTAGATAACATGCCTAGTTTAGCTTGCTTTTTCGTAAGCTTTTTTCTTAATTTTTTTAAATTACAGAATAACGCAAATAAAAACAGAATTGAGTATAGAATTTCACATAAGAAAAAAAAATGTCCACGTGGACAAACAATGGAGGGGGGTGGGGGTTGAGTCGATGTCCACGCTTGTCCACGGAGGGGGAAGGGGGTGTTAAAAATTGGCATTTTTGTGTCCACGTGGTATCTGAATGGCCCCTTGTGTCATTCGGCCTCAACTCCGTTCGGCCTCATGTAAATTGTTATAAGTTCAGCTCGTTTCATTTTCTGATCGGTTGTCTCCAAAAAAAACCGAATGTCGGACTAAGATCTACACTCCAAACCAATGTTGCAAATCGAGCGAGAAGCAAACGATGTCGACCCGTGCGCGAGCAGCATAGCATCCAACGCTTACTCCACTGACGCAAACGTACGACAAACATGCGCGATTGTTGGGTGCATACTTTCTACTTATACAAGACAAGACAAGTACAAGACACTCGCGAGCACATGACCTTGTAGTAGCGTCGTTTTGCACTGGCCGCTCACAAAACCAACAGCTCGTGCTACAAATGTTGCTTTATTTATTTTTTTCTCCTTCATTTTACGCCCTCGGTTCACACGCGGGTTGCCATGATGTGTGAGCGCGGCGACCGTGGTTGATAGCTAAAACACTCGCAAAAACTCGTCGCGGGCCATGACAAAATAAGAATAAGGGAATCCGAGAGCTCATGCTAGTGTGTTCGAAACCAATTAAGTATGCTCGCTTTAACAAAATCACATACAAAATGGCTTTCTAAGACTTGACAATTCTTTATCGACAGACTGCTTAACCGGCTGTTAGAGTACAGGACAATTACGGTGCTACTGCAACAATCCTACTGACTTGTATCTTCTAGCAGCACCGCCTAGCCGAGATTGGAACATACGAAGACTAGCTTATTCGACCAGCATCGCACATAATTATCTTGTTCCGAAAAAAACATTTCATCTATTTCTGAGATGGCCAATTTTTGAAACCAGATTTTTAGTTTTTAATATACTTTTTGACGTAGGACTACGTCTTACGGCAAGTTTTGAGATAGGGTGTCATTCCAAAAAATCGAAAAATGCGAGCGTCACGAAAAATGAAAGGTTTTGAGCGCTAATAGCTCAGCGGTTTTCCGATCGATTTTCAATATTCTTACACCAATCGATCGGAAAATCTTCTAAGAATTGACCCAAAAGAAGATAAGTATGGATTCTTGATGTTGAACTATTGAAAAATTGAAAATAATGAACCTATGTTTTACCAGAATTCTCGCTTCGTGATTGGTTGGAAGATTCTTTACGATGATCTAAACCTATACCAATTTGACATCTGTGCTTGGGAAGTAAGCCAAAGCAACTGTCAAAGTTTCCTCATTTCAACAAGATTTCTTAACACTGCCGTTAAACCTAGACCATTTTGATGTCCTTGCTTGGGAAGTACGCCAGAGAGAGTATCAAAGCCCCTCGTGAGAAAAAATTTCTTACGAACGAGATTAAACCTAGTCCAATTTGATGTCTGTGTTAGTGAAGTGTGCCCGAAAAAATGACACAAGCTCGTTGTCCCAACAGATCGCAAATTCTTTACTGCGAGACGATTAAACTTCGGCGAACTTGATATCTGTGTTGGAAAAATGTGCCACAGCTGTAGTGTTCGGTTATAATACGACTCTGTATGAATACGCATGCTTGCCGTTTCATTAGAAGTGTAGTGAAAAGATGTGCTGTTGATAAAATAGGATTGAATTGGTAAAATCCCTTCGACGTGGGAAACCATGGATAATAAAAACAATCATTAATTTCAGTAAGGTAGCAGGAAAGCAATAGTTTGTGTTCTTGATTTTGTTAAATTGTTTTCAAATGCACAATCTTTTGAGAATTGAACGTATGCAATGTTACTACTTTGATAAATGTTACATACAACGCATATAGCATGTATACATGAAGAATCGAATGATTACAAGCATGAATACATGCCACAATCACTACAAAGAGACTTACGTAGTCCTGCGTCACCTATATATGCGGTCGTGTCTTGTACACAACCCCTCTGATTTTTAAGATTTTTTTTTTATTTTTTCAGTATTTTTTGCGAAAATTCTGAATATTTTCTAAAACTCACTCATAGATCATTTTTTTGTAGGTCCTATAGTTTTCAAGTTACATTTTTTATAAAAAAAATAGAGAGAAAAAATTGGGCACTTTCCAAAAACTAGTCTAGACCTATTTTGGAAAAACTAGGTACGCAAAATTGCTTATTTACATAAATTCTTTACACACACAAAGTTTCATTGACATCTGAAAGGGAGCTGCAAACCCCATAGACGAGTTGGCGTGAAATCCGTCATATAAATGTAAAAATGCTCATTTTTTAAATGTGTTTTTCTACAGACACGTTCAGACACGTAATTTTAAACCACGCATTTTAAAATTATGTACCAACGGAAGATGTCGTGGAAAACTGTAATATTTTGAAACAAAAACTTGTATAACTTCCTTCAGGCAATAGATAGTAACTACCTAATAGCTTCAAAATTTGCATCATTTTACGCCTTGAAAGTCATCCCAGCACAGCTTCTTAATTTGTTTTCAAATAAAAATGTTAGAACAAAAAAACTGATTTTTTAAGACCAACCCTGACACAGTCTAGAAAAATCGTTATATAGCGCTATACAGGCGAGATACAATTTTTGTTTCTTCAGCAAAGTTTCTGCAAAATAAATAATGTACAACTTTGTAGTAAAAAATATTGCTCTAAATAACAAGAATAAAAAGTTGAAAATTTTTAAAACGAGCAAAAGCTAATAATACCAAAAGATAGGTCTCTTTTTGTAAACAAAATCTTCTGCATTCATGAAATCTGTAGAGCAAATAGTTTTCGAGATATTGATTTTTGTCTTGAATTTTTGCTTTTTCAACCATAATACGTTGTCCTAACTCTAGAAATACTGGAACATTATCTAAAACTTTATTGGCGCAAAATGGTCTATTTCATCAAACGGAAACGAAAATGGACAAGAAAATTTATACAGATAAATTGCAAATCAGCAGGATTTCAGGTGCTGTCTGAGCAGTAAAATCATGAAGAATAAAAATGGGTTTACCCCTTCTAAAAACACAAAAATGCAAAAAATATTTTGTCTGTTAATGCAATAACATCTCAAGGATGAAAATTGACGCGAAAGCAGCAAGCAAGCAAGCTCGGTATTTGGTTGCTATCCAACCCAGTTCGTGATCCGGTTGGTTTGCTTGCTTGTGGCTTAGAGCTACAACCATCGAGGCATGAAAGTGGATTCACTGTAGCGAAACTTCAAATAGCTTTTTATGATGTGATTTTCTTTCAGAAGAAAATAAAATAACTCGTTTTTAAGCGTTAAAATTTCTTTGTAACATTCCTCAATATCCAGACGTAATCCTACGTAAAAAAAAACATGATTTTATTAAAATGAATGCTACTATCTCGATCCGTCAGTCCTAGCACATAATTTTAGCATGTGTCAACTGGAACCACATACTTTTTGGTAATGTATATTTTGAAGTCGACCAATTTAATCGCAGAACGAACAATCCAATTTTTTTCTGGTAAAAATATAAGGCAATTGGAGTAGTTTGATGGAAATTGGAGAAAGGAAGGAAGGAATAAATCAAGGTAAAAAAAGGAAGGGTGAAAGGAAGGAAGGAAGGAAGGCAGGAAGTAAAGAAGGAAAGAAGGAAGGCAGGAAGGATGAAAGGACGGAAGAAAGGAAGGAAGGAAGAAAGGAAAGGAGGAAGGAACAAAGGAGGGAAGGAAGGAAGAAAAGAAGGAAAGAAAGAAGGAAAGAAGTAAGAAAGGAAGGAAGGAAGGAAGGAAGGAAGGAAGGGATGAAAGAAGGAAGTCAGAAAGGAAGGAAGGAAGGAAGGCAGGAAGGAAGGAACGAAGGCAAGAAGGAAGGCAGGAAGGATGGAAGGACCGAAGAAAGGAAGGCAGGAAGGAAGGAAAGGAGGAAAGAAGAAAGGAGGGACGGAAGAAAGAAAGAAAAAAAGAAAGACAGTAAAATGATATACGGCAAAAATGTTACATAACAATGACACAAGAATAACACCAAAACAACACAAAAATGGTACAAATAATATACAAGAAATTAACAAAAGTGACTCAAAACAGCCAAAAATATGATTCAAAAATAAAGCAAAGGCGATAAGAACGAAGATTTCTGTCTCTTATAACTCAAAAATGACTTCAATATGATGATTGCTGCGGGTGGCTTTTCTCTATCGTTTTCGTCACATAAGTTTTTTTTACGTTTTATCTAAGTTTGACGCGGTTGGTATATCTGATGAAATCAACTAATGAGAAATTTATTTTCCAGTGGCTCTCATAGCTTGCCACTTTCGCATAATAGGATGATGAGTTTTCTTTCGAAATCTGAAATTCCTTTCAAGAAAAAGCCAGCAACGGCTGAAATGCCTGTAACTTTACCAGGCCTTTGCCAGTTTGCCTGGAAAAGGCCATTAAAACAGATTTAAGCAATAAAAAAATGCATATATCTCTTTTATCTTTTCTTTTCAATAATTTTCGAAAATTTCAAACTTTTGATGAATGTTTAGAAAGGTTTTATCCCATCTTCCGCCATTTGGCTCACTTTCGCCTCATAAAGTACAACAAATAACAGCAACATATATTTTCTGTGACCCAATAATGGGATCGATTCTGGCGGGCATTACCTAACCATCTTCACACTAAGGTCGGTACCTACTTTCGCTTTTTCTCTCTCTCTCTCTCTCTCTTGCGAATCAGATACGATGCAATTCAAATTTTATGCCTGTTATTTTTTTTGCATTTTATTTTTTGGTTTGGATGAGAGCGTAATACCACCAATCAACTTTAGGCACGCTTGACGCCGCGCCGGGGCCCAGCTGAATTGGCTTCGGTTTTGGCTCCGCTATTATAATTTTTTTTTACTTCTTTTGCTTTCGTGATTGCGAGATCAAGTTTAACCTAATTACTGGCTGACTCTGATAATGCTGATGAGGCCTTTTCGGTGCCACGATAATTTCTCAGGTTTCCTTTCGTCGTGAGCACGTACGTACCTACTCCGCTTGGTTCACTTGGTGTTCGCTGGGGCTTTGTAGGTCAGTCTAGTCTCTATGATTGTACATTCGCACGGCTAGGCCGCCGTGCCGCAAGCGGTATGAAGAGTAACCTTCCCATAAGTGCCCCTTTAGCGTTTGCTGGCTGCCTGCAGGTTAGGCGAGCATAGGGTAACCGAGAAATGGCATCCCCGAACGGTGTTTGTTCCTGTAACATGGCTGATCGTAGCATAAATCTTCGCCACCCTAACATGGGGAGAGGTTCGTAAAAAACGGCCATACTCACAGCGGGGAGAAAACCAGCACTTTGCGAAACCAATGCAATGTATGATTCCATCCAATTGAATGGCTGCTTTTTGCCGTGCATTCAGTCAGTCAGTCAGGGGCAGTCAGAGGCCGATTTTTGAAAGTCATCCCGACCGACCGGGTATTTGCAGCCAATTAGTTCCAAGCGTTGAAATCTATTAGATTATCTCCACCTGTTAATCAATTTCTCTAACGCGTTTTTATATTTTGCTCTCCTTCCCGCAGGATCCCCCCACCGCTGGCCGGACCAATGTCGTACCCGTACCAAAAACCTTCCTTCGAGTACGACGTAGTGAACCGTGTTCCACTGAGTCCGCAAGCCGCCTACCACAAATCGCTACAGCAACAGCAGCATCTTCCGCCTCCACCTCCTCCGGTAACTTCCAATGTGGCAACGCTGTCCTCCCCTTCGGTAGGTGATTTCCTCCCACCGCTTCAACCACACCCACCGCAACCGCATCTACTTCATCTGCAGCAGCAACAGCAACAGCAGCAACAACAGCCACAGGATACCGGTGGAGGATCGCGTTCAATTTATAGTGCCCACGCCTTGTCCAGCCAAACTATACATGCGCCACAGCAGCACCTGCCGCATCTGCCGCAACACGGTGGACCGTTCCAACATCAACCAGCTGCACCTGCGTTATATCATCACTCACCGCGAGGTGGCTCGCATCACCAACAGCAGCAGCAGCAAACATTTCCACCGAATTTTCCACCAAACCAGCAGCATCCCGGCGGTGGAAATGGCGCCGGAGGAGCAGGAGGAGTAGGAGGAGGTGTGGTAGTTGGTGGAGGACACAATTATTCGCAGTCCGACGATGACAGCGGCTGTGCCCTGGAAGAGTACACTTGGGTTCCCCCAGGACTACGCCCAGATCAGGTGAGTGCGAGTGCATCTGCAACCCAAATATGAAAATATTATTGGTGTCTCGAACCGAACCGAACCGAACCGATCGTCTTGCCATTACTTTTAACATACGATCGTACGACAATTACCCGGGCAGAAATTCCACTTTAATTATACAACGACAGCTTCCGAGAGGCGGGTGCCTGCAAACGGTGTGCAGGAGAACATGTTTATCGCGTTGACTGCTCGGTTTAGCCAACCAGCCAGCCAGTGGACAGGTTGATAGCACGGTGTGATAACGACACGGCTGCCCGGTGCTGCCGTTTGTGCAAACAACCTACTACCTACCTGCCACCATTTGGCTAGGGGCGACTTTTGCCGTAGGAATGTGCATAATTTTGCCGCTTACGCTTGCTATGGCGTGCCTCCACTGCGAAAGGTTCGAGATGTTTAGATAATACGCACTTCCGGCGATCTTTGGAACTTTATCGCCACTGGATTGCCACCGGTAATTAAAATAATAGCGGGTGTGCAATTTTTTGCTCTATTTCTGTGTGTGGGTATTGATTAATAAGCAGTGCCTGGGGGCTGTGCCGTTCACATGAGTGCACACGAGCAGCAAGTAGAGTAGCTTGCGCAGTTGTCAGTTTCAAGTTGGTTTTGATCTGTAAAAAATAAATATTTGCCAGTCCTAGATGGTGCTGCTTCTAGGAAGAAATAAGTAATATAGTAAAATTATATACAATAAAAGAATCCCTAAGTATGGGAAAGTTTTCCCATACTTTCAATGAGGATGCGCGGGATAGGGGCACTACATCTCCCCCCCCCCTCTACTTACAGAACTACAAGTCAAGGAAACTGCAAGCAACCGGTTGATATCGGTCGCTTTCTGCGCGACTTGTGTTACGACTTGTATTTTCTTTACTGATAGAATATAAAGGATACCATAGACTAGTAATTCGGCATAATATTTCTCTTATTGTCTTATTTTGATTTTGGATTGGTTTTCACTTTTTGTTTTTTGTTATTTATTACTAGCTGACCCGACAAACTTCGTATTGCCACAAATTAACCTGTGTTGTACATAAATCATGAATCTCGGATGATCTTTGTCACTATCTCGAGTTTTGCAAGCCCCCCAGTGGGCGGCGCTTCCGACGGCGGGTCACCGGCAACACTCGCGACCGGCTCGTCCTGAATGATCTAGTGTTACTATAGATAGTTTTTGTGGTCTTGTTATTGATTAATGTTTTATGGAAGAGTCTCGATTTTCTCGAGTTGGATTAGTTTTTGAGTTTCGCAAAAATTTCTGTTTTATTTGTATGAGAGTCCTTATCCCCCTACCACAGGGATAAGGGGTCTCAAACCATCATAAAAAAATTCCTGCCTCCAAAACCCCCCACATGTCAAATTTGGTTCCATTTGGTTGATTAGTTCTAAAGTTATGAGCAAATTTGTATTTCGTTTGAATGGGAGCTTCCCCCCTCCTAAAAAGGTAAGAAGTCCTAATTCATAATGGGAAAAATGGTTGCCTCCAAAAACACCCACATGCCAAATATGGTTCCATTTGCTTGATTAGTTCTCGGATTATGAGGAAATTTGTATTTCATTTGTGTAGAAGCCCCCCTTCTTGAAGTGTGGAAGGATCCTAATTCACCGTAGAAAATATTTTTGCCTCCAAAAACCTCCACATGCCAAATTTGGTTCCATTTGCTGGATTAGCTCTCGAGTTATAAGGAAATTTGTATTTCGTTTGTATAGGACCCCCCCTCCTAAAGTGGGGAGGGGTCCCAATTCATCATTGAAAAAAAAATTGTCTCCAAAAACACACATATGCCAAATTTGGTTCAATTCGCTTGATTAGTTCTCGAGTTATGAGGAAATTTGTATTTCATTTGTACAGGAGCCCCTCCTCTTAAAGTGGGGAGGGGTCCTAATTCACCATAGAAAATTTTCTTGCTCTCGAAAACCTTCACATGCCAAATTTGGTTGCATTTGCTTGATTAGTTCTCGAGTTATGAGGAAATTTGTATGAAAGCCCCCCCTCTTAAAGGGGAGAGGAGTTATAATTCCTCTTATAAAGAGGGGAGGGGTCTCAATTCACCATAGAATAAATTCTTGTCACCAAAAAAAACACCCACATGCCAAATGTTGTTCTATTTGCTTGATTAGTTCTCGAGTTAGGAGGAAATTTGTATTTCATTTGTACAGGAGCCCCCCCTCTTAGAGTGGGGAGGGGTCCTAATTCACCATACAAAATTTTCTTGCCCTTGAAAACCTTCACATGCCAAATTTGGTTCCATTTGCTTGATTAGTTCTCGAGTTATGATGAAATTTGTATGGAAGCCCCCCCTCTTAAAGGGGAGAGGAGCTACAATTCCCCTTATAAAGAGGGAGGGGTCTCAATTTACCATAGAATAAATTCTTGTCACCGAAAACACCCACATGCCAAATTTGGTTCTATTTGCTTGATTAGTTCTCGAGTTATGAGGAAATTTGTATTTCATTTGTATAGGAGCCCCCCCTCCTAAAGTGGGGAGAGGTTCTTATTCATCATAGAAAAAATTCTTGCCTCCAAAAACACCTACATGCCAGATTTGGTTCCATTTGCTTGATTAGTTCTCGAGTTATGAGGAAATTGGTATTTCATTTGTACAGGAGCCCCCCCTCTTAAAGTGAGGAGGGGTCCTAATTCAACATAGAAAATTTTCTTGCCCTCGAAAACTTTCACATGCCAAATTTGGTTCCATTTGCTTGATTAGTTCTCGAGTTATGAGGAAATTTGTATGGAAACCCCCCCCTCTTAAAGGGGAGAGGAGTTATAATTCCCCTTATAAAGAGGGGAGGGGTCTCAAATTACCCTAGAATAAATTCTTGTCACCGAAAACACCCACATGCCAAATTTGGTTCTATTTGCTTGATTAGTTGTCGAGTTATGCAGAAATTTGTGTTTCATTTGTATGGGAGCCCCCCCTCTTAGTGGGGGGAGGGGTCTCTAACCATCACTAAAACCTTTCCTGGCCCCAAAAACCTCTACATGCGAATTTTCACGCCGATTGGTTCAGTAGTTTTTGATTCTATAAGGAACACAGGACAGACAGACAGAAATCCTTCTTTATAGGTATAGATTTCTTTGTATGCCTGTGTAAGTGATGTTGCTAACCGACTAGTTCCCTTTCGACCCTTCATATAAGATTTGGGGCATACGACCACTAGCGTGCCTAGACTGGTGCAACAAAATAATTTCTGTAACCAACAAATCCATACTTTTTAATTTAATTTGTCACTATTTTTACGATAAGTGAATTAATGACGTAAGAATAGTTTGATTTTAAGCCTAATTTGAGCTTAATTCCAATTCCAAATTCATGATTTCTGCGGGGTTGGGATTTGTTTTTAATGTTTATACTGCAAACGTAGCAAAACTGTTTCTGATTAATGTAGTTTAAACACTAATCATAGATATGGAACTATATGGCAATGAATTTCAGTTTTCTTGTTTTCTGCCTACAAAAGTGGTAATTTCTGGTTTATTTACCCTATTTATTTCCGATTTGAAGACCAATTTTAAGCTAAGTAATGGTGAAAAAAAACGCAAGACAGAGAGAAAAAGACGAAAACGGGAGAAAAAAGAAAAACTAATCAAAAAAAGGAAAAGTAGACGAAAAATAAAAAAAAGGGAGGTGGGAGAAAAGAACCCATATTTCTTCTTTTATACCTCGTTTGATATCCCGTTTGTCTCGTTTTCTCTATCGATTTTCTTTTTTCTTTTTCGGCATTCTTCTTTTCACTTTTTATTTCCCTTACTTTTTGTTCCGAATTCTTTTTTTTCTCTTTTTTCCTCTTTTTATCTCCTTTTTTGTTCGCTTTTCCTGTTTCTGTTCCGTTTCTTTTGAATTTTCTGTCCATTTTTCGCCCTTTTTTTTGAGTTATTGATTATTATCTGTTCCGTTTTTCGTCGTTTTCTTCCATTTTTCCTTGTTTTCAGGTCCGTTTTATCTCCTTCCCTGTCTCGTTTTTTTTTCATTTGCTGTTGGACTTTGCACTTGTTTTACTTTTTTACGGTCCCAGCTTTCGTCTTTTGTCTATTTCTTGTTTCCGTCTGTTCCGTTCTTCCTCTTATGAAGCCCTACTTTTCCTCCTTTTCTGTATCGTTCAGTTTTTGTTTACTATTTTATCCTTAAAGTCTTCCGTTTTCATTTGTTCTCCCCATTTTTTGTCTTTTTCTATCTAGATTTTTCTCTTTTTTTGTCGTTTCGTTTTCATTTTTCTGTATTTTCTCCTTTTAATTTTCTCCTTTTGTTTACTTCTTTTTTGTCACGTTGCTTCTTTTCTGTCCAGTTTATTCTCGTTTTCTTCGTTCTCTTTATAGGTTTTTCCTTATTTTTTCTTCCGTTCTTCATTCGTTTCTGTCCAATCAACTTGTGTTTTGCTTCAGCTTTTTCTGTTTTCTACTTTTTTCTTTTTTCCTGTCTCATTTTCTGTGCATTTTGTCGAATTTTGTCTCTTGGTTAGTACCAGCTATTATTCAGAATAATTTTATTCTTGAAACTAAACTTGAAATTTAATTTCTAACCGGATTTGCAATCGGACTTGAAACTGGAACAGTTTTTTCACATCAAATTTAGGCCATTACAAGTATTTAAGAAAAGGAGAAAATAAGAAAATGGGAAAATTGGGAAAAAAGAATAGATAAAAAGAAAATGGAGAAAAGAAATGAAAAGGAAAGAGAAACGAGATAAGGCAAGAAACAGAAAGTGACAGCAAAGAGGACAAACAGGACATAATATGAGGAACAATGAAAAAATTGGAAACAATGGGACAGAAAATAAAAAAAACGAGGCTGTGAAAGAGGAAAATCGGACCTAAGAATGAGAAAAAGCGGAAGAAAGTGGAAAAGAAGGCTAGCGAGATAGAGAGAGAGAGACTCAAACAAGGACAACGAGAGAAACAGGTCAAAAGGAATATATAAGAAAAAAATGGGACAAAATCGTAATGACATAGGAAAGTAGGACAAAAAAACAAGAAAAACGGACCAAAGAAAAAGGTAAAACAAGAGAGAAAAAGGTGAAAAACGGGAGATAAAAAGAAAAATCGGATAGGACAGAGAAAATGAGACCCAGAAACAGAATAAACGTAACCTAAAGGAAGAAAAAACCGTGCATTTCATAGAAGAAAAACGAAACAGAAGTAGACGTAAAATGAAAAAAAAAGAATACAAAAAAAGTTAGAAAAATACAACAACTGGAAACGAAAAAAGCAAAAAAAGAAGAAAGAAAGAAAATTTCAAAAAAAGAAGTGAAATGAAAACCACATAAAACATGAGACAGCAAAAGAGAAAAACGAGAAAAAAAGGAAAAATGGAAAGAAAAAGTGAGAGCAAAAACGAAACAAAGAGTGGAAAAACATGTGAGACAATGAGACGATTTATGTCAATCCTTATTTTAAGTTAAAACTACGAATTGTTTTTTTGCTGTTACTTTCTGTGAGTCATATATCGCGTTCATATCCTAATTCAAGTATAATTTCGAGTCAAATTTAATTTCAATTGTATGCTCAATTTTAAGTCAATCAATAAACTTCGATTTCAAGTTCAATTTCCAGTACAATTTGAATTCCAATTTGCGTCCAATTCTAAATCCAATTTCAGCCCTAATTTCAAATCCAATTGAAAAGCTGTCAAAGCTGGTTAAGCATGCAAAAAAAAACAACAAAACCGCGATGAAAAGACGATGATTTAAATTTTTTAGAAAAGAAACCGAAAAAATAGTGTACAGTTCGTTGTCTTTGCTTTGCGATGCGATGAGCAGATGATTAAACAGTGGTGAAAAAAAGGTAAAAGTGATGATGTAAAGACGATGAAAGACGACAAAAGTACAACGGAAATAACATAAACAGACGACGAAAAATGCCAAAAATAGCAGTAAAACAAAATAAAAAATTATTAAAGAAACGAAAAACACACAACAGAAAGACGACGAAAGAACGACAGTCAACTAATTGACAACTAACAGGGCAACGAAAGAATGGCACGAGTCCCGAGAAGCAACAAAAACACGAAAAAAAGATGAAAAACTAAAGTTAAAAGACAAAAACCAAACAACGGAAAATTAAAGACGAAAAACCAAAGAAGGAGTCGGAAATAATCGTAAGAACTAATTATTAACTGTATAGACTGGACCAAACACTTATTCTGTGTGTCCCGTCTATACAGATAAATTATATAACTACAGACATTGCCCTCAGCAGTTTTAAGGTTAATTAACTTACAGCAAACCAGCTATAAATTTCAACATTAACGAAATTTCATTTCGATAGAGTCCAGCCTGCTCACACACTTTAAGGCAGCGTATGATTTAGTTAATTGACAGCAGTTTTGGAAAACTTTACTCGAAAATTGTTTCCCAGGTAGCCTAATTGAGCTGATTCATGCCAAGGCAGATGTACCGTCGTCGCTTACAGGAAAATTAGCTCCTATTTGCCTCGTCACGTTTTTGTCAGTAACGCCTAGGTTTTGAGCGAGACGATTCGTGTCCGCATCGGCGGGCAACTAGATCGGTCCAACCAATGTCTGTATGAATTTCTGCACAAGATTTTGCCACCTAATTCACATCATAGTCACATCGTAAGAAAGCAAAGCCTAGGTGCTACAATCCGTTATCGAAACTTGACCTTCTATTTTTATACAACAGACTTCGCAGCCAGCTGTTAGAGTACAGGACAACTCCAGGGCCATTTGCTACGATCCTATTGACTCTAACAGCCTTTCCCAGCCGAGATTCGAACATACGACGACTGGCTTATTAGGCCAGCATCATACCCCGAGGTCAACTGGGAGGCAACATCGTACAAGTTCTCATTTTGGTGGTATGTTGGAAACTGCCATCCGTTCTGCCTAGAACAATTCAGAAAAAATATTGGACAATCGTTAAGCAGAACCTGAAGAATAGTCAGAAGACAGTTGGAAATGCGAAACAGCTTCGGAAAATTTGGCGTTCTGCATCAAATAAGCAGCGGCGGAAAATCTGATGGAACTTTTGAAATGTAACGCATGACAGTGACCATTTTGAAAATCATTTTTAATCGTTCCAGCTCTTAATGTTCTATAAACCGTATCTTCGTACGTATAATTCTAGAGCACTAAAACGTATTGAGCAACTTCAATTGACGTCAACAGCCTTGGCGCTGTAGTGCTGTTTGTTCAACTTCTATTTGCAAATATCTTAAAGTCAGATAATCACCAGTCCGACTTGACTTTCAGACAAAACACTAACTTGTGCATAAAGTTTTATCAGCTCCATCTCACATCAACAGGTTGTAGTCTATCAGCAATTTATGCAGAGTCCATCGCAGACTGTGTTCCGATCTGTTCCACTATCGCAACTTGCATTTAATCATCTTTCACACACTGCAATAATATGATAATTTTATTATTCATGCAGCTGTCCCCTTGCTGGCGATAAAGCTGGAGTGGTTAAAGAAAATTATTGCTGAAGAATTTGCCCACTACTGATTAAACGGCATATGGCAGCGTAGAACCAACTCAACGCATCGTTGTTGATATCATCAGACCAGCATTGCTTACTTGCTAGAACAAGTCTTCGATTATTATTCGCCTTATCGATTAAAAATTTCTCACGCGATACATCCGGGAAAATTTATAGTGTGAGCATCCATCCAGCATCCAGCGTTTCGGGAACATAATTCTTGTGCATGTATTGAAAGTAGCACTTTCCTGTCCGCCTCTTTGCAGACAGCTACACCGATCGGTACAAGCCTATCTGGTGCATAACCACGCAACGTGGTTTTACGATATGGTAGAAATGCAATAAAAAATTCCGCGACATAATTGTAACTATTACACGCATTTCGTGCCCTGCGCGGACCTCTTGCGTGTGTGCAACAGCAGCTTATCTCTTGGCAGAGTGACCTCCCTCCCTTGGGATACAAAGTAAGGGAAAAAAGAAGCAAGCATCTCACATGGTCGGTCCATTCACTTGGTCGTCGTCGGACGGACCAAGGAGGACCTCTTGGCCACGGTTGACGAACGCACGCCACGCCAACGGAACGCAAATTATAATACCAGTTTGAAGCAAAATGACCGCTAATGACTCGTTGTGAGTCTCTTGACTCGAAACTTACACTCGCACACGGTGTTGGATGATGAAGGTAAGGAAGACGACAACGACACGATGATGGTGGCGATGATGATACCGACGGGGCACCTCTGCACTGCCACTGTGGACATCATCCTGCTGCAGCTGGGTAACAATAGGGAGGGACCCGTTTGCCTTGGCGGCTGCACTTACTCACCGGGGGATACACGACAAAGACGACATCGCCAGTCAGCCATCGTCAGTTCCAGTAGCTTGGAACTTGGAGCAGATGATAACAGCAGGGTCTGAAGAATTTTAATTATAGGTTGAACAACTGTATCGCCATTCCGGATGCAAATTGCTACCACCATCGGGTCTTCGGGGCGCGGGACAGTACCGTTTGGGACGGATTTCCGGTTGCGGTAGGCATTGAATGGATATTTTCATTGTTGATAATTTTGATAACTTAAATAGGGTCAAACAAGTTAAATTTCATCATTTGCCAAAGGTGCGTCCCTTTACGGTAACTTCGACGGAGTACGATGTTGATTGAACATTGTCGTGGAAAATGCATCGGGAGCATGGTAAATAGGCGCGTCGACAACAGATTACTTTCTGTTGTTGGGGCCGTCGTTGGCAGATGTGTTCGAACAAAGGGGATCATTGTCTCGTGCATTGCATGGTGGAACACGCATTATGTCTTATGAATTTGTATTTTAATGTTTAATCAATAATAATTTTGTCGTCAGTTTCACCTGCTTACCTGCTGGGAAAATGCAAAGGCAACTAAAATATTGACCTCTAACAGTAGAGAAAATATTTAAATGCTGATAGGATACTGCCAAAGCTTAACAAAAAAAAAAGAAGTGTGGATCTAGCGGATCAATAAACAACAGAAAAACAACCATTCGTTATTCGTACGCATGAATTTGATCTCGTCAGAAAACCATGTTCAAGCTTTACCTGGTACATCTCATTTCGTTTGACTGAATCGAACACAGTCTTGAAATCTTGAAAGTGTGCTGTGACTGTGATACCGGCCTTCGCAACGCTTGTAGTTTTTCGGTTCGCCTATCTTTTTTGTTTTGATCTGCTTCTGTGCTAATGACTCCACAGTTTGGCCGTAGATTACAATTCTCATTCAGCATCATTCGCGTAAAGCAGTGGTCCCAAGATACTACCCTGAGGTACTTCAGGATTATTTTTAAAACCAGCAACGTAAAGATACACCCAGTAAAACAGGAATCAAGATAGGCATATAAACTTTCATCAGCTTAAAGTTAAATCAACTTTAGTGCAGCCACGGATCGTTACCTCTTGTTACTTCTCTGCCGAAGTTCTAGTTTTGGCGGCTCCTTCGTCAAGCAGTATGGTTACGTGTCCAACTCGTCGCAACCTGCTTGCAAAAAGCCACTGCATCAATCAGTGTACTGTACAGCGTTGGATCTATGCGTGTTTGAAAACCACAGGGCTTCAGGCTGGCTACGTAGCTCGAATACAGCCCTATTCGCAGCGGTAACTCTTCGTTTGGCTTCGCAACCTATATCTTTGTCATACATAGCAAAGCCTAGGGTTGTAACGCTTCGAGCGTACTTCCAAGGACCCACCTAAACCTTAAGGGTACCTCTTCCTGTAAGCTTTGTTTGCCTTTTCTTTGAGCTTTATATGGTGGATCCATAGGATCAGAATCAGTCCGCATTATCGCCTCGTTCAGATTCATCATGAAAACCAAGCAAGAAAATGAAAAAGAATGAAACAATAGTACGTTAATGGTACTATTGTCCTATTCTTTCCAAATAATTATATCATTCCTTGTTTTTGGGAAATCCAATTTGTCCGGGCATAGAGGCCTGTCCGGCCATACATGACTTCCCCCTACTTAGCTGTGTCACTCGTAGACCGTTCAAGTAACGTAAAGAAGTAGGCAATACGATACAGTATGTACTAGCCTTGAAGGCACAGATAATAATCCTTACCATCTACAATCGTACTTATTTACTTACACTGGTGCGATGTCCATTTGGATTTTACCTGCATTACAATGTTCCGCCAACAAATTCGATCCATGGCTGCCCGTCTCCAATTTCTCGACTGTCCCAAACTTTCCAGGTCTTGCTCCACTTGGTCTAACCATCGAGCATGCTGCGCACCTCTGCATCTGGTACCAACCGGATTCGAGGCGAACACCATTTTAGCGTGGTTATTGTCCAGCATTCTCGCCACATGTCCCGCCCATTGTACCCTTCCAGCTTTAGCAACTTTCTAGGTATTGGGTTGGCCGAAAAGTTGCGCCAGCTTGTGGTTCATTCTTCTCCTCCATACACCGTTCTCACATAACCCCTACAGACGGTGCTAAGCACACGAGGACTGCCAGTGCTTTCAAGTTCCCGTAGAGGACTACCGGCATTATTAACGGTTTGTGCATGGTACATTTAGTACGGGAGTGAAGCTTACCAGACCTTAGAGCCTTGTGGAGTCCGTAGTAAGCACGACTTCCGGCAATGTCCACATCGTCAGCGAAACAGAGAAATTAGCTTGAATTATTGAAGATCGTGTCCCGCATGTTAAAACCCGCACGTATCATAACATCTTCTAGTCCCCTGCGTGTTTCAAACGGGCTTGATAATGCGCACGATTTCCTCACACAGCACCTAGCACCATCCAACGTGGCCTTAATCAGTGTTGTCAGGTCATCAACCCGGGAAAGCCGTATTTGACCATAATTTTGCACACATCTTCACGGTCGATAGTATAGTACGCGGCCTTGAAATCGCTGGTGGTACTCGCGACACTTTTGGAGGATCTGAAGATTTGGTCCGTTGTCGATCGCCCTTCTACAAAACCGGTTTGATAACTGCCCACGAATCTACTTGCTAGCGGCGATGGACGGCGAAAGATGGCCTAAGAAAGCACTTCATAGGCGGCGGCGTTGAGAATGGTGATCGCTCGATAGTTTTCACATTCCAACTTATCGCCCTTCTCGTATTTTGGGTATATTACTCCTTCTCCAACTCCTCCGGTAGCTGTTCTGTTTCCCAGTTCCTGACTATCAACCGGTACAGACAGGGTGCCGACCTTGCCGGGCCTATCTTGATAAGCTCCATTGCGATGCCATGTTTGCCAGCTACCTTGTTGTTCTTGACCGGCGACCGTCTCAAGCCGTAAGGAATTATCGAGGAATCACTGCCCAAGTAACAATCGAATAGCAAATTGGTCTTATTCATTTCTTATAGTAGTTTTATCAGAGCATCGCAAAGTCTATCAGGTTTTACAATGTTTTTTCTCAAGTGAATTTCATCTTATTTGGTTAACATTTCTGAAGAATGTCTGAAGGAGACTCGAAGAAACACCCATAAAACTGCATTATGAATAAGTGTAATTCACCTTATAAGCGGTTTTAAAGGAAACTTGATTTCTGCCCAAAAACGACGCTCCTTAATACTTAAAAAATAGTTTTGACAAAAATTTAAGGCATTCTTCTGTAAGATTGGTTTATCTTAACAATGCTGCCATAACATTCTCTTAAAACTGTATATTCTTGAAAGAGAAATCATATTCTTAAGAAAGACCATTCTAGTGTAAACAACTAATCTGTCAAAATGGGCGTTTGAACCTAGAGTAAATTGGAAAAATATGGATCTTTTAAATGATAATTAAGCAAAAATTTGTCCAGTGTTTTGAAAACTTTTTCATATAAACGATCAGCGAAGTCACAAAACAATGAAAATATCAGGAACAACTGACTATGGTGTGTTAGTTAGGGTAAGCAAGGGAAGGACGGTGCCGGCGATGATGCATTAGTAGATTTGTATGAATTGGATAAATTTGGTTCGATTGTGTTTTGCCGGCGGCGGTGCGGGTATCCTCTAGAATTGTTCCTATTTTTCAAACTTTATTGGCCAGTGTTTTTATTTGTAAAATGTAAAATCGTAAAATCGACACTTCGTTGACGTTTTCTTTGTTTATACTAGAATGGCAATCTTGCAAAAAACTTAGTGCCCTGAAGTAATTCAAACAATTCTTACTCAAGCGTAACTTGTCTTCTTCAAGAAGCTCAACTTATCGCCCTCTTGGATAAATTTTCTTTGTCTTGTACAAGAAATGTTAGTCTAATAAGCGCTTTCTAGTCGATTTAGATAAAACCATTGAAAAAATGGCGAACAGGGCTGTTTTGATTACTTTTGAAATTGTAACCAATTGCATATGGGTGTTTATAAATATGGTTTTTTACAATTCCGTAAGTGTTAAATAAATGTTTGGACATGTAAAAGGCTTTTTGCCGCAATTTGTTAAAAATTTGGTAGTTACCAGCTTCTTCATGAAATTATCGAATTTTTTTTATTTATTAAATTTTCAATAATCAAGCAAACATAACCAGCGCGTTAAAATTTTCTAACTTTCATGTCACAAAACATCGACAAACTGAGCGTAGCACGAAAAAAAATCCCAATTATGGCAACCTAGCAGCTGCTTTTATTACCATTTTTATTATTTATATCCATTTTGGAAAAGCTCTTAGTCGGTTTAAAACATTCAAGGCTGTGAAAAGTGTATGTTGTCTTGCAAGTGTTCTTTGAGAAGACAACCATAAAATCATCAACACTTGTGGTGGTTTTCTTTTAGTTTTAAGCGACTCTTGAAAATCACTATAAATAGATATCGATAAGAATTGCAAGTTTTAAAAGGACCTTGGGAAATATTCTTGAGAACCTTCTTTAGTGTGGGCCTCCCCAGTTTTATAAGGGTTTTCTGGCTGTTTTATCGCAGTTCTGTAAAATTAAAAGTTTTATGATCAGTTTTAAGGAGCAAATGCTGGAAACCTCTTCAAGTGCATCTTAAAATTGAATTTGCTACTTGGGTGGCCTTTCCGCACCTCCTAAACTGTTCGAGATAATTGTGAGAGGTGTAATACTGTCGCGCACTAAGAACTATATTTCAACGATGCAGCACGGTTTCATGCCTGGTAGATCTGTTTGCACTAATTTGCTGAAGTTTGCATCGATGTGTATCTCGCATATGTAGGACAAGAAGCAAGTTGATGTTATCTATACTGACTTGAAAGCAGCTTTCGATCGAATTGACCACGCAATACTATTACGGAAACTGTCTCGACTTGGTGCCTACCAACAGATGGTTGAATGGCTGAACTCATACCTCAGTGGTAGGCTGTTTCGTGTGAAACTGGGTAGTAGTGTTTCATCGGTGTTTACCAATAAATCTGGAGTCCCTCAAGGAAGTAACAAGGGACCTCTACTTTTCTTGCTATTCTTTAACGATATTGCGTTACTGCTGGGAGTTGGCTGCAAGTTAGTGTACGCCGATTTGCTTGATTTATTCACTGACTGGTGTAAACGGAACTGGCTCATTGTAAGCATAGCCAAATGTAAAGTGATGAGTTTTCACCGCATGAAAAACCCGATCACCTTTGGTTACGCTATCGATGGTATTGAGTTACGCAGAGTTAGTGACATCGGCGTCTTGCTGGACACCAAACTGATGTTTAATCTACATCGTGAGTTGATTATCTCCAAAGCATCTCGACAACTTGGTTTCATCTTTAAAATTGGTCGGAACTTTAAGGATCCACACTGTCTTAAATCATTGTACTGCGCCCTAGTACGTTCACTACTGGAGAATTGTAGTCTTGTTTGGTTTCCTAAGCAGCTCACATGGAATCTACGGATTGAACGTGTGCTGCGGAGATTTATCCGACTAGCATTACGACACTTGCCCTGGGAACATCCTGATATCTTACCTGCTTACGTAGATAGGTGCCGTTTACTCGACTTTGACACCCTTGAATACCGACGCAAGATGCAACAAACAATATTCGTGGCAAAAACTATCAATGGCGAAATCGACTCCCTAAATTTGCTTTCCAAGATTAGTTTTCGCGCATCACAACGACCGATAACTGGATGTATCAGGACCTTTTCTAATGTAAAGGAACTATTTAACTTTGGTGTATCGTCCTACTTGTTTACACAGAGATTGCGTAGAGCTAATTTAGGATAAGGTTTTATTCATGTAGACAATTTTAAGGTCAGATGAATTATATATAAAAAATAAATAAATAAATAAATTCCTCGACGAACTAGTCGTTACGTCGACTCCTCTCAGCGGACCCAATGGCACCTCCTGCTGCGCTGTTGATGGCTGCCTTAACGGTATCCCAGCAAGGGCCTCGAGAGGGGCTTCATTTAGCTCTCCCTCAACCGACAGCGAAGCCTCAGCGCATTGCGCGTACTCAGTAGCGACCTCGGGTAACTTGAGTCCTTCCAGATTGTACCGTGCCGGGCAATGGTACCGAATGTTGGTAACAACGGAGTCTTTGACACACTTTAACCAACAAAACGTTGTGGTTAGAATCGATGTTTGCGCCACGATAGTTACTAACGTATACCACAATAGATCTCTAATAATTGTCGCAGTGGTTCATTCTCCTGCAGGAAAAAAAACTTCGATGATACGTCGAGAAGTGCCTTCCATCAATCAAAACGTGGTCAATTTGCGAGTCTGTCTGTTGTGGTTATCTCCAGGTGTACCGATATGGGAAGCTGCGCCGAAAGTAGGTACTTCCTATGGTCATATTTTTGAAGGTGGCGAAGTCAATGAGTCGATGGCCGTTTTCGTTCGTAAGTAGGTGTGCGCTGAACTTACCAATAACAGGTCTAAATTTCTCCTCCTGGCCAAGCTGAGCGTTGAGGTGTTCGATGACGATTTTGACTTCATATCTTGGGCAGTTGCCATATTCCACGTTCAAGCTGCGTGTAAAAACTCTTCATACTCAAAGCGTCATAAAAACCCATCATCTTTTATAATTATATACACGCAGACTTGTGAAAGCACGCACCGCTCCGATAACCGTGCTAAAACATTCCCCTCCGTTCATAGGTCATACGCTCCCGGTTTTGGGCGTGTTCGGTACGATCCGGTCTGCTCCGGGCCAAAAATTCAATAATTTTTACTAAGCAGCAGCAGCTGAAAAGGCACAAACACGGCATTGTGGAAGGCACCCGCTATTGTTCATAAATTTTTACCGTATCGCACCAAGCAGTTATATAGCTTCTTTTAGTTTGTGAGCGAAACCGTGCCAGCTTTCACCAGCCGGCACCTGCTAGAGCACGACTAGAGAACGGAGCCCGAACGTCCTGATAACTCAGTCACGTACACCGAATATGAACGAATAGCAAAGAAAGCAAAGAACGAAATCATGTAAGCCGTCGGTGGTACTGTGCTCACCGGTGCTTCGCCGAAGACTAAGCACTTCGATCGGGTTTTTGTGTTTTCAAGGAGCGTGCCAATATGTAGCAACGCCAGTGCGTTCTATTATCAAAAGTACCCGTTTCGGTGCCAATCTGGACGGATAGCAGCCGTATCGCACCGGACGGTGTTTATAACAAGTCTGTATACACGACGGTTATATTCCAACACCAACTGCCGTATTCGTTCGTGAAGGCCATAATTGGTGGGGTGCGAATGAACCCGTAGAAGCTATTGGCTCCGTTGAGACCCAAGAGGGCGGTATAGAGTCAATCGTGACAAAACAGCAGGACAGCCATAAGCGCCCGAAAGGATTTTATGAGCAGTCTTGGCAGTAATGTCTTTTCGGTGCTGCTCTAGGGGAGCCACACCAACTAGCAAACAAAGTTCCTCGTATGATAGCAGAGCATCGAGATTCCTCCAAGGCAGCATGCGACCAATTTGGCGAATAAAACATGTATGGATGTATGGATCTGAATAAAACATGTATGGACGAATAATCCAGTTGTCATAATGCGGATTCCAAACATCGCAGCTTGTCTCAAGAATGGAGTGAACTAGAGAGCAATAAAGAGTACATAAAGTACCCTGGATCGCGAAATTCTCTGCCAATGCAGAAAATAGTTCCAAGCTGACGGCACGCCTTACCAAAGGTACAGATATAGCGCTGTCTAAATGACGTTTCGTTATCCAATACGACACCTAGATCCGTTACACTGTCACTGCACTGTACTTGTGTACCATTGATACAATATCCAAAAACTATTGGTTGTTTTTACGGCAAAGCTGATAACAATCTTTTACAGTCTCTAACAATCTGTGTCTGTCTCTATCTGCAAATAAATTTTCACGTCATCATCGTTCCAAGAGGCAACAGTCGAGTGACATAGCTATCCCAAAATGCTACCTTGAGGTATTCCTGATCGGTTCTGAAACCACTTCGATTAGAAGGTCCCAGTTTAACGATAATATTGCGATTTCGTAAGTAACTGCTTAGCCACGAAAGTAAGCTAGATGAGACCTCCAATTTGTCTAGCTTGGCTAGCAAAATTTAATAGTTGACAAAATCAAATGCTGCTTTCAGATCAATGTAAATTGCGTCGATCTGGTTATCTGGTGCGTAGACGTAACGAGGTGAACTTCCGTAAATTAGTTGTCACTGATCTTCCTAGATAAAATCCATGTTGCGAGGTGGAAGTCTAGCTTTTCACTTTAAAAAGCAGATGTTCGTAAACAATTGCCACAAAAATCTTGGAGCAGGCGCATAGGGAAATGATTCCACGGTAGTTCACCACATTGTGTTTATTCGGTTTGTTTTACGCATTATCCAGCCACTTACCAACCAATCTACAATCTCTGTTGCTTTATAGCTTCAGCGTGCAAATACAGGAATTCTTCACTATCTTGAAGCAATTTTTCTTCAAAAAAAAAACTGAAAATGAAGGTATAAATTATTTCGGTAGTAAAACTATGAAAATGTAACACTTTCCAAGCGTAGGTTACTGAGCGACTGGCTACATAGGGTAAAGAACTAATTTTAAGCAGTCTAAGCGGGTCACTGATTGTTTTACCTTATTACAAGCGATGGGTTGACTAAGTGGGGGATATCAGCATACCAATCTTCTTGCTATCTTTAGTTCTTCAAGCTGTTACCATTGGAAGACACTATTGTTGAGCTAAACTTTTGATTTTTCGCTTTGAGACCGAACCCATTTTCACCCGCAAGGTGCTTTTTTAAGCAATCCTGAAATCTGAATTTTTTTTACGTCCCCTTAAAAAATCCCTCGAACTTTCCCCCCTATTCAGTAAGTTCGCGTTCCTATCCGCGACCTACTAATCGGCATCTGATGTGTAATCGGCATAGCGTATCGCACATATGCGTAAAATGCCATCTGTCTAAATTGTTTATCGGGGCATACACTCACCGCACCGTTCGGCAAACGGTATTCGTCGTCTCTTTTATTCTCTGGTGTTCTTATGAGAAACTGCGAGTTTGACGTCTCACTCGCTGTTCATAAGGATGGTGGGAGAACAAAAGAGGTAAACATATAGCAGTACAACCGATCCGAGTACAAACGATCAGAACAGTGTTGTCAAAGCAAATAACATTGAAACACATCGTTGCTTTATTAAATCACTGAGAAAATCTTCGAAAATTATTGAAAAAGCTGTCTTGTGTTGTTTTTAATAAAGAAAAATTAATTATGAACATACATTTCTCTTGAAAGTATTGAACCACGTTTTCACCATAGGAGGTTTCAGGTAATTTCAAACTTAAAATTCTTATTTCCAGAACCGCAACAGTGTCTTGGCAACACGATAGTTTATCAGTTGTGCTGCAGCTGCTGCTAGTGGTGAACAGGTTCCGTCAATTCAGAATTTGTTTTCAGTTTTGTTAGAAAATAATAAAACTTTTGGCTAGTGACAAAGCCTTAGATACTAGAAAAAAAAAAAGAGACTGAATAATATGGTATGTGACAATTGAGTGCTTGACTTTCAGAGTGGTTGTAATCAGTGCTGAAAATTTGATGAATTCGTTAGTAGCGAGGTGGCGATTGCTGAAGAGCAGCTGAAAAATGTACGTTTTTGGACAACAATTTTTAATTCATCATATTTCTTGTCGGAAACCCAGTAAATTGTGTTTGTGTGAATCAAATGTATGGTAAAGTGATTTGTGAAGATGATCCTATCAAAAGATTTTGAAAATATGAATAAAAAAGTGCATTTTCGGATCATTTATGTTCAACTGATTAAAATAGGTAACACTGCTTAACTCGTTCCTTACCCTATAATGATTTTGTCCAATCTATTCACTTGAATTGATAGGAAAAACTTCACTTCGTTTCGATTGCAACTCCGAATCCACGGCCGTCGTTGTTGTACGTTACCAAGGAAACGGACGTTTATATGGAGTGATGCCAATTCCTAAATTCCTAAATAAGTAGAAGTACGAATAAATTCGCAGAAATTGCATGAAAATAAATTCGACATTGTACGATAAGTTGATTTGTCTAAAGTTCGAGTAATTTGATATCTGGACGCACTGTTTATTTTCACAGCAGTTTGTTTTGAAAACATTTGTTTTCTCTTCGATTGTTGAAACGTTAGTCACGATTGATTTTGTTTCAAAGAACCCGCAAACTGAAAATTCATTTTGGACACCCAATTTGAAAATACGAATGGTCAAATTCACAAATCGCCAAGTAGGGTATGTTGCTGCTTCGTCGTAATTGCCTATTCCCGTCCTATCCAACACAAATTATTAAAAATATCAGCATTTTTATGACACACAATGCAAAACTAGTTATTCCCTAATATTTTAGTTTGTTGTCTATCATACGAGACCAATCAAAGTGAGCTGAGATCTATTTAAATGCGTTTTATCATTAAAGAAGTCCTATCAGCCAAATTTCCTAAGTTTTTTTGTGCGACGAAGAAGAAAATGTCGACTAACTTGCCTGACCTGCAGAAATTTTGTAGAATAACATTTGTCATGCCGTCCTACACAAATCCATGCGCGTTAGCTTCGTAAACACTGTTGTGATTTTTAGTTCGGACGATGAAAAATTTTGATGGACGGATTTTAAAACGGTACGACGAATTCAAGAAATAAAGTCAGTAACGTAATTTCAATAATATGCTTTAATAATCGCTTTTCGGTGATTTCAAAGTTCACGGATAGGAGGTAAGTGTGTTTTAGTCAAATCAGCACAAGAACTTTTGGAGTATTCATTAAATCCATTCAACAAATGACGAAAATTAGAACGGCTTTACTTACTACGACGGGAATTAGAAATAAACCCTAGTTGAAGTTAACCAAATTGACCGTGTGGAACGTGTGAAGGCAATAGCAAGCGTCGTAATGGCAGCATTTGAAGGTTTTAAGGACGATTGCGGCAAACTCAGGGCTGTCGGATTATGATATCGCCAAGAAATTGCAGAGCACCGCCAGTAAACCACCAAATGAGACACTGAAGCAGAATCTAGTGGCCAAACGGCATATCCGGAAGATGCACAGTTAGGTTCTAACGAAGTGGTCGCCGAAACGTACGTGAAGATAGATTATGGACAGCTTCCCAGGCAAAAGCGCTGTAAAGTCACTGGTCGAGGTGATGTTCGTTTTTACCGATAAATTCGCAAAAAAGCCTCTTGATCTAGCAAAGTATTTGCAGTTGCGGATAAAAACTCAGGTTTTCGTGACAAACAAGACTTGATTCCAAAATGTCAGTAGCGCCTGAAAACGACATGTTCTTGCGTTCTTGCGAAAAAGACATGTTGAAGTTTACAATAGATCTGTACAGTTTTGGCCTGATTTGGCAATTACCGCGGAATGGCATCGAGACAACGAGGTGGATTCCTTAGAAAAGGTCATCAATCCCATCAACCGCCTTCGATTCCGCTCAATTAAGGTACATTGGACAATAATTGTCAAACAGAAGTTGAAGAAGAGTAGAAAGGTGACTCGGGATGCAGCAGATGAGAAGAGAAAACAAAATGTCCGCTCAAGTTAGCCAACAGAGTGTCCAAAATATTTAAATCGGATTTTTTTTTCCGCGAGATAATAAATTCAATGAAAATACCACCCAGTGCGCCGCGCTTTACGATATTTTACAAAGCATTCAAAATTGTGTGCTAAACCGTAGAAAATCAATTTGGCAGCTTGCAAGCAGCACCGCCTACTTGCGTTAGTTGAATATGAATAACGAAAAAGCAGAAAGCACTTCACTCAAAGCTTGATTAATTTGTGCATTAGCGCTTGAAACATGTTTAGCAAATATGTAAATTTCATTAATCACGTCACGATAGCCGGCACAGTTCGGTTCCTTATTTCGTTTATAACATATCCTGTTAGTTGATGATTCAATTCTCCTCTAAAAGCCTTTTGAGACACTTTGTACCAATATCAACTTACCCAACTGCAGTAAGCTTCCGGTTATTACTGGACATTGGCTATGATAAACGCATCGGGAAATCCGTGAATCATCTGATAGCATAGAGATTTGCAACGATAAACCTTTTCGCTGTTTAAGTTACACTTCCATTTCTAGGCGGCTTTCCCATCAGAGTGCAGTGATCGGTTCCATTCGAACCAACGCAACTGTTAATCCAGCTGAGTTGAGTATTTTACCGTCACTAACAATAATCATAATTTATGACAAACCGCTGGCTGGTCGGTGGTGTTTTGATAACATTTCCATTACACCCGGTGCCGTTGGTTGGTTGGTCGGTTCGTACCAGGAAGTGCGCAACTTTTGCGGTCGCAGCAACTGATGCAACTGCAACCTCCAATGATAGCAGCAGACCAACAAAGTCCATTAGAGTGTTCCCGTTTCTAATAATAATTTACATAACACACATATATATCGGACGGAGTCCGGTACCAGTTGCCTAGTCCAGCTCCAGGATCGGTTCGGTTTGGCGACAAAGCCGACACCTATCGGTTACCTAACCGCACTGGCGGCGGCAACCGGGTGTTATCTTATGTCCGCCCGCTTGCAACGCAAGCGGCTTTAACAAAACGTGGCCGGTTTTTCGCCTTCTAATCACGCAATGCTTTTTTTTATTTTCTCTTCGCAGGTCCATCTGTACTTCTCGGCCATCCCCGAGGACAAGGTTCCCTACGTCAACAGCATCGGTGAGCGTCACCGGGTTCGTCAGCTGCTCCAGCAGCTTCCTCCACACGATAACGAGGTAAGCGGGCATGCGCAGCATGCTGCGATTTGAGTTGTCGATGAATTTTGACAGGCGCGGAATGTAATGCATTCAATGTGGTCAATGTCGCCACTTGTGTACTACATAGCAAAGTAAGGTGAAGAAACGGTTAGGCAAATAATAATAATAATAACAATAATAATAAATTCGTTGCTTCTCTCGGCTTGGCTCGAGTGCCTCCAGGGAGGCACACCCGTTAAGCCGGAGAAAACATCCACCGTGCGATGCGAAAAGCAAACAAACAAACAAACGCGTGGAGAAGTCAATATTTTCTGATCGGTTTTTGTTGTTTTTTTTCTCTTTTTTCCGCGCAGGTGCGATACTGCCATTCACTGACCGATGAAGAGCGCAAGGAGCTGAAACTTTTCTCGGCCCAGCGAAAGCGGGAGGCCCTCGGCAGGGGTACCGTGAAGCAGCTCACCACGAATCAGATCTGCGATGGCGTAAGTGTTGCGTTGTTTTTGTCACATCATCATCGCAAGTTGACGACGATGTTTCCTTTTTCCCATTCACAGTGCGGCGAATGTGTTTCCTCCGGCGACATGGGTGTCTACGCCAGTCGGTTCGATCCGGGTACCTGCTGGCATCCGGCTTGTTTTGTTTGCTCCGTCTGCAAAGAACTGTTGGTCGATTTGATCTATTTCCACCGGGAAACTCGGCTGTACTGCGGGAGACATCACGCGGAGACGCTGAAGCCCCGGTGTTCGGCGTGCGATGAGGTAATTTCGGGTTTTATTTCCACGGGAATTTCAAAAAATTCAATGTGTGTTTTTGATCTTGTAGATTATTCTGGCCGATGAGTGTACGGAGGCGGAGGGACGAGCATGGCATATTAAACACTTTGCCTGCTTCGAATGCGACAAGCAGCTCGGTGGGCAACGGTAAGTTCTTGCTTGCTAGCAGCCCGTAACCAATCGGTAATGAATCGTCTATTTTTAGGTACATTATGCGCGATGGCAAGCCATACTGCCTGCACTGTTTCGACGCCATGTTTGCCGAATACTGCGATTTCTGTAGCGAGCCAATCGGTGTTGATCAGGGTCAAATGAGCCACGATGGTCAGCACTGGCACGCAACGGACAATTGCTTTGCTTGCAGTACCTGTCGATGCTCGCTGCTGGGACGACCATTTTTACCTCGTAGAGGGGAGATTTATTGCTCCATAGCATGCAGTAAAGGTGAGCCACCCACGCCCTCGGACGGTTCGGTTCCCACTGTTCTGCCCACGCGAAGTCGCCTGCGGAGCAGCAGTCATCGGCCGCTGGACGATGGCTGCGAGCAGCCACCACCGCATTTGCCAAAGTCACCCGAACCGCTGCAAAGTCCCATCAGCGAACGAAGCACTCCCAGCTCCAGTCCTGCCAAATACTCGCACACGGAATTATCCACCAACGTCTCCAGCTCGGTTCCGGCGACCGAACTAAACGAGACGCATTTCTCCCTTTCAGCAGATAACGATGTACAAACCTACACCGGAAGTGGTGCTACCTCGCCCGTCTCCTGTCGGACGATTCCCTACAACGAACCAAGTGACCTCGTGGACCACCATAGCCAATCGCAGCAGCATGATTCGTTACCTCCGTTCGATTCCAACCATCGAAGAATTCCGCAATGCTCGCCCGAACTGACCCGACTGTTGAACAAAGACCGCAGCCGGCAGCCACTGGATCTGACCGATCTTAGCCTTAGTTTGGACAACTGGCAAGCCGATCACCACGGTCAGCTATCGATCGCACCCAGCATAGCTAAAACCAACCCTGCCCTGACCTCCTCGATGCCGGAACTGACCCAGCAACTGCTGCAGCAGCAGCCACAACAAAAACAAACTCCCGCCCATTACCACCACCCGCAGCCAGCCTACGACGACATTAGCCCGTTGGACAAATCAAGTGCAATAGATCCGGACGATGGCATCCAGAATGCCTCCGATGCATCCCACTCGATCGTGGAACTCCCGACCCCGCCGCCAATAGGTAATTCGAGATTGATTTTATTACTTCTGTGTTTAAAACATTACAAAGCCGACCGTAAAAATTGTGAAACGAGTTTATTATCTGTTTACCGTTAACGTTGTTACCGTACATGCGCGGCAATAAATTTGAATGCACCAGGGAAATTACATAATTCCCCCCGAACAACTGACTTTATTGATATAAGCAGTCTGATTATTTTACAACCGACTTCTGCCACTCTACGATTAACTTAAATATAATATCGATGAACCATTTTTTTACAACCACAAAACAATCAAATTGTCCGCCCAACTGAAGGCAAGAAATTAAATTTTTTTATTCGCTAACAAGTACATACATACCAGCATGCAGCGCAATTCATGCTGATTGAAATCGGAACTTTGAACCGGTTGTGTTTTTATGGTTGAACCCCACCACGGTTTCATGCTGTCCATTCTCAACCATAATCAGGGCAATAATAATAGCATACACAAAGATTTAGGGCCGTAACCTGTTTAACAACAGAAACAAGACCGTTCTCTCGACTCGAGCACCAGAGCGTTTGTTGACAAATAGAAATAACAATAAAAGGTTTGCTGACAAATAGAAAACGTTAACGGTTTCAATGATTACCTCAAATTGGAGCTCGTAAAATTAATATCGTAATAGTTTAACCATAACCATGCACAATCACTCTATTATCTAGGCTATTTAACAGAATAGAACCGTTCACAGTTCCTTTCGAATAGTTGAAACCCCGTAATTGTTGCTATGTATAAAACCTAATGATCTCCCCTTCTCCGCTCGCCATTCCAGTTATTAAGAAAGAGGTACGTTTTGAGGGCGACTTTCAGGATTCGTTGCCCCGCTCGAAAGGCTATTGCACCCGGACCGGCGGTCCCCGGACGCGTTCCTCCAAATCGAAACGTAAATCCAGCAGCAACAGCAGCAGCAGCAGCCACCACCATCATCATCATCACAGCCAACGAACGGAGCACCACCATTCGAGTTCCGGAGCTTCCTACCATCGGGACCATCATCGGCACCACGAACCTCAATCCCAATCGGGTGTTGCCTCCGGCAGCAGCAGCAGCAGCAACCGTCGATCGCCGCGCCATAGGCGCGCCGGTCGCCCCTCGGAAATGGTAACCGATCTGGACCACCGGGAACCGAACCGCGACGGTGACGATTCGGACTCGCGCAGCGTCTGCTCGACCTGTTCGTCCTCGTCGTCCAGTGCCGACGACGACGTGTACGAGCTGCCGATGCGGCGGCCGTACGGCGGCACCCGGATCCACTACATGCCAAACAATTCGCTCGCCTGTGCCCGGAAACGGAAACAGCTGCAGCACAGCCACAGCCATCATCCCTACGAGAAAGACAATAAAAACTGTATCATATCGTGAGAGACCGTGCGGAACGCACGGACAGGAAGGTAAGTATTGTAAACATCAGATCGAGCGCATTTCACGCGACGTAGAAGTTAGGCGGAAAGTAATAATAATATATATGACACGTTTTTGTTTGCATAATAAGAAAAAAGTGGTTTTGAATGTATTTTCATTATTCTGGGTTGAAATTCTAAGATTAACGAGGAGAAGAGAGGATATTTTAACGATGAAAAGTAAATACTCAAGTGAGATTTGGTGAGATTTTTTTCGTATTTCAAGACAGTGACACACACACGTAGTTCACGTACCAATACAAAGCAGAATGTATTCAATGCTCATATCTTAAGTGTATAAGAATTTTTATACATAGCCGTTTGATAGGATTAAATTTTTACTGAAAAGTTGAGAGAAAATGGTTGGATATTTTACCTTTGTACTTGACTGGAAGAAGTGAACCTCATATTAGTGCAGTGCCTCCGAAGCATGAATGGTATTATTTGAATCTGCAATTAAATCATTGCCTGTGCCGCCCACATTAGTATAAATTTATATAAGATTGACATTTTTCTTTCCACAGTAAGCTACCATTGTTTTTCAATTTTGCAACCAACAAAGACGAAATGTTTATAGAAATAAGGTTAGTAAAAGTAACATGTTACCCAAGAGAAGAAGCCATTTACGTTTTTGAAACGCTTGCGGACGCACAATTAATTACCGTAACACAAACAAAATTAGGATGGCAAAACTGGCTTGCATCATCGCCTAGATACTGCGGTCGGATGAGACTACGTTTTGTTAAAGACACCAGTGAACCCCCATATAAAGGAAAAAAACCCAAATGGAGAAACGAATCTTCAAAAATCTTTACGACGAATGATATCGTAAAAAATAAATCGGTGGACGCCAAGCGCTTACCGAAGGAATACCTTTTCGTTTTTTCCTGTGGGTATTACGCCATTGCAGAAAAAATACTTTCCGGCTGTCACGATTGTTGCTAAGGACTAAGGCGAACGCTGTAAAATGCCGTGTTTTTCTGCAATGTTTGCCAGTTGTTTTGCTGTGTAGTTTCAGCATAAATATCAAGCAACTGATGATACCTTTTAGAACAAAAAAAGTGATTGGAGAAAGCTAGACCAAGTTGATAACAATAAGCAATTTTGATAAAGTCTTCAACTGATTTTACTGGTGGACCATTGAACCTGGATCAACTTGATGTCCTGAACGTAAACCGTCATAGCGAAGGGCCCAACCATCCCCTACTTTTAACCGATTGCTTCGGTACGTTGTTTGAATTTATTTGAAACTGAAGTCTTGTATGAAAACGTGATTGACAATACATTCGTGCATCTGGCGTGACGTAGCAATTCTCAAAGCTTACCCGGTGCCCCCGCCGGTCCGACAGAACAAAGGGATGAAATCAGAAATCTCCAGAGCTGACGGTGAGGAACCACTTTCAAAAATTAGCGACTGCCTATCCTAAAATAGGTTTTGGGTGTTTAGTTTGCTGCTTTGCATCACGTAGTTGCTTGCAAGTTTTAACATACTTTTGATTGTATTGCTGTCAAGTATTATAATCGTCGAAATACACAATGGTAAGAAAACTACCATGGCGCAGAGAACGGTAGCTGATTGATGATCTTTTAGTCAGGTTAATTTTTAACTGTTTATCCAAATCTGGTGCTGTCACGAATGAAAGCAGTTCACCCATTTAACATCCATCCGGGGTTTGTTTACTATCTGTCGAATAACGCGAACGCAATTTATATAAATTCAAGTGAAACGATGGTTTTGAGTATTATCCAGCAGTGTTTCTCTTCAAACTGCCGTTAACAATATTCACTTTTATCATTTTAACTCAAAACCACCAATAGATGTAAAAAAGTGAGTTTGATTTCGCCCATGAAACATTCTATTTAGCTGTTCCACAGAAAAAAATACTCCGATGATAAAACCCGTAATTTTTTATATGGTGGCCTAGTTTTAGTTGGGTGTTCCCAAAAACGCAATTTTTACCTTCCTTTTGAACCACTGCACTAGACCGATTTTAAGTATTGATGCGGCTAGTGAGAGGTATTTTAATGGACTGTTTAGGAAATGTACTGAGTTGGAGCTCAAATTATGCATCATTGCAAAACATAAATTTAAAACCAATTTTGAGCAAGCGTGCAATGTAACTAGAAACACTCGCTCCGTAATTGGTTGGAATAAGCGTTACGAATTTAAAATTATTTTCGAACAGCTTAACACAATTCACGAATCAACAAAAGTTGTCTTGTTTAGTAACTAATAGTATTAGCTATATGTAACTTTTCCAAAAGTTTGTCGTTGCGGATGGCCAGCTGCAAATGGTATAGGATGATTCTAGTCTTCTTGTTATTATGAGCGGTTAAACTTGCTAATTCCAAATACTTTATCACTAGGTAAACGGGTGTGCATCTGCACCAATATGATCAGTATTATTTCCCTTTCGAGGCGACGTACTGAGAACTGGGGAACAGCACGACTTGTAGTTTGTTGAAAGATCCAATCGAAACGGCATGCAATGTTACTAGTGTTGCTGTCCGCGGTCACCAGCGATCCCAAATGCACGAATTTATCTACCACTTCTAGTTCGTCGCCGTCAACGATTACCGCCCGTGGGAAGCATGCGTTTGTTTCCTTTGAGACGATTCCTTTCACGTATTCGGTCGTCGACGCATTTATTTTATTATTCCTAGACTCCGCTTTCAGTCTGGCATAGAGTGCCTCCATCGTCGCAAAGTTCCTGGCTATGATATCAAAGTCACCTGCTCGTCAAATCCCCCTCCCCCTCCCCCTCAAGAGGGTTGTTGAACAGTATGCAGGATAAGCCGTCACCTTGTCTGAACCCTCGCCGCGTCTCAAAGGAACTCGAGAGTGTCCCCGAGATGCGCACGAAACACATCACTCGGACCGAGTGTAACTGACCAATGTAACTCTGATCTGTCGCGATAGTTTATCCGGGAAACCGTGTTCGTGTATTATTTGCCATAGTTGATCTCGATCGACTGCGTCGTATGCTGCTTTGAAGTCAGCAAAGATGTTATGTGTGGGCCCGAGGGCACAACATTCCGTGTCGGATGGCAAAAGTGCTATCCGTGACAACAGGCGTAACAAAATCTGGGAGAGTACCTTGTAGGCGGTGTTATACAGCAATAGTTGTGGCTGTCGAGTCGATAACCCGTTTTATAGATAGGATTGACACTCCTTCCATCCATTCCTCCGGTAGCTTCTCATCCTCCCAAATCTTAGAAATAACCCAAGCGCTTTCCGGTCTCGGTTGGTCCTTGCCAGCGGCTTTGTTGGTGTTCAGCAATCCGATTTCTTGTTTGACTTCATGAAGATGGGGCATTACTATCTTTGGTGGGCACTCCTAGGTTAACTTTCATTGCGCCTCCTTCTTCGCCATAGACGGGTTCGTCGAAAACTGCTTCCACCTGTCAACCATGTGGTCATTCTGGATCATTGTATGTTCACCAAGAGATCTCCAGGTGGCTTTCGGGATATCTTCGCGTGGGAAAAAGGTGTGACGGATCAACAGGCTACGAGAAACTGCGAAGTTCGTGTCGGTGGGGAGGCTGCAGGGTTCTATCACCGGTCTACACATTTCTTCTCTACCGACGATCTTGATCAACAGCTGTCGTAGGTTGCCTCCAACCACGCGTAGAATGTGACCTATCTTTGTGCGGGCAATGCACGTTGATGATGCTGTAATCGAAGAAATGCCCTTTATCCTCAATAGACACATGCTTGCGTAGATCGCCTTCCAATCCACCACGAGATCCTGCATTCTGCCCAACACTGCAAAGCCCGTTTCCAGTTCGTTGGTAATACCATCGTTCTGATAAAACTGGGCGTTTCTGCCGCAGATCTTCTAATCCCTCTCTCATTTGTTACAGATTTTTTGTACAGCTACGATGCAGAGTTTGCGCGTTTCAAGCTGTTCGAGCAGCACCTGGTTGCTACCTGCGAAACTCAGCGATCTGCAGCTCAAAAATATCGTCGTTCTTGTTTCGTCGCCTATCAAAGCAGAGCCTTAAGTATAAACGTCTTCAAGACTTGACCCTTCTTTATCGACAGACTTCACAGACGGCTCAGAGGACAGGACAATTGCGGGGCTAGTGCAACGGTTCTACTGACTCTAGGAGCACCGCCTAGCCAAGATACGTACGTCAAAGCTAACTGGACAGACCCAGTCACCTAGGTCGAAGTCGAATATTCCGATCCGTATTTGCTTGAATGTTCGTAAAAGTTTGATTTAGATAGGTTGCTTTACTGGGTATACGACCTTTTTACCTTTGTTATACTATAACAAACGTTTAAAAATTGGTCGAAAAACACAAAGTTGATCTGAGGCCCGGAGGGCCGAGTCACATATACCAATCGATAAGCTTCGACGAATTGAGCAATGTCTGTGTGTGTGTGTGTGTGTGTGTGCGCTTCATTTTCTATCGCCTGTTTCTCGGAGATGGCTGAACCGATTCGTTCGATTTTACTTTTGTTTGAAAGGTACTATTGCCTAGTGTATCACTATTGTGTTGTTTCATGGTCCGACTTTTTGTTTAAAAGTTATGAGTAAAAATGTGAAAACTACCAGACACGATTTTCTCCGGAACTAGACAACCGATTTCAATGATCTTAGTACCAAATGAAAGCTCTTGCTATAATATAAAAATTGTCAAGAAGTTTTATTGAGAACAGGCAAGTAGTTTAAAAGTTAACCTTAAAAAACCTGTTTTGACAAGGTAATAATTATCGCCTGTTTCTCAGAGATGGCTAAACCGATTTTTGTGCTATTAGTCTCATTTGAGAGGCAATAAGCCTAATAGATCACTATTGATTTGTTTTTTGATTGGACGTTTAATTTGAAATTTATGGACAATCGTGTACAACACATCAAAATTAACAATAATTTATAATAATTTTGGTTAAGATAATGTAGCAAGTTTCAATTATTTTAGTATCAAACGAAAGGTTTTGACACTGCGAATGTATCTGCGAAATTTCATAAGAATTGGTTTTGCCGGTCAAAAGATATTAACCCTCGAACACTCGCGCCAACTTTTGTAACACGGTTTACTCGCGCGCACAATAGCCCAAAACCAAAAAAAAACGTGCGCACTATAGTTTTGCCTGGGAAAACTTGGTCTTAAGTTTATCGAACCCTTGGAAGAGTTTCTTGAAATTGAAAGCTCTATCGTCTGGTAGAATTTAAATTTTGATTAATGCCCATAAAAGTTAAAATAAAAAAATTATTTGTCTTCAGTTTCAATACAGTAGACTCTCGGAAAAGTTAATCGATTGGGGAATCGGTCGATTAACTTTTCCGAACTATTAACTTTTCTGAGTAGTCTGAGTAGTCTGAGTAGAGATGAATACAAAAGCTAAAAATGCATTCCGGGATATAGGATACATATTTTTATGTACCTGGAAGTTGTAATGGAAAGAAATATGTAGCAATATCTTTATCAAATTATAGTTTCATAGTTTTTTTTATAAAATAATACCTTTCACTAAGTTTAAAACAGTCGGTTACACTAGTTTACTTTTGTTTTTTCGTAGTCTACGTTTTGATTAAAAATAAGCGTTCGCGCTAATTTTTAGTTCCTTGCTGTTCCTTTTGCATTTAAAATTCAATCTGAGTTTGCGCTTTTCCAGTATATTTCCAAAAATCCTGAAGTAACTATATGCCCGTATTGAACTATTGTTGCAACTGTCCGATACAAGAGTTTAATTTAATCCCAGTTATGATGCGACTCTGTATGAAACTGTGGAAAGGTGACAATAAGCCGAAAAATGAGAAATAAAGATAGAAGGTAAACACACGTGTGTGAAGAAACGCTTGGACAACCAATAAATTCAAACTCTCAGAAAAGTTAAGGCAAAAATTAACTTTTTAGAGCGTTGCATGAGAGCTGATATACGCTTAACTTTTCTGAACAATTAACTTTTCAGAGAGTTAACTTTTCTGAGAGTCTACTGTATTTTAAATCTTTTACATTTGCTGATAATTCCGCTGCATACAGACCCATTTTTCCATATGAAGAAACGAGAAAAAGTTCCAGTTGAGATCAATTGCGGACTTCACATGCTGCTTGCTTCGTTTCTGTGATGTCGGCTTATGCTGATCTATTTTCCTAACAAATTAAAGTATTAATGCATTGAATAATTCTAACATTTTGCTCATAACAAGTTTATTGAAGAATATACGTTAGTTAAACCATGATTTGTAACTTTATAACAATATGGCATTTAACAGACCTTTACTACGCAATGTATATGTTAAAGAATATTATTTCTTTTTACAACTTACTTTCACTTGCACTTACTCATATTAGGAACAACTTACTCAGCAATTTCTTGAAAAAAGAATCTATCAAAATTTATAAGTGCTCCTATTTTATTCAAATTTCGTGAACTTATTCAATTTCCAAAAATTTTATGTAAACCAACGCACCATGCATCGTTAACCAATAGATGAATTATGTTCCGAAGACGTGTCGATTTCTATCTCAAATAGCAAGTAAGACCGTATAACAAAGGTTCCTTTCACCACTAGGTGGATTAAAACAGGTTTTGCCTTTCTACTATATAAATATATAGTATAAAGGTATAGAAATCACTCGGAAAACCGGAAATGGAAAAAAGGTCCTGCGGGCCGAATGTCATATACCATTCGACTCAGTTTCGAAAACTGAGCATTTTCTGTTTGTGTGTATGTATGTGTGTGTGTGTGTGTGTGTGTGTGTGTGTGTGTGTGTGTGTGTGTGTGTGTGTGTGTGTGTGTGTGTGTGTGTGTGTGTGTGTATGTGTGTGTGTGTAACGCTTTCAAACTCACTCATTTTTCTCGGAGATGGCTGGACCGATTTTAATGTTCTTAGTGTCAAATGAAAGGTCTAGGTGTCCCATTGGTCGCTATTGAATTTCATACTGATCGGACTTTTAGTTCAAAAGTTATGTATAAAAATACGAAAAATATGGGACTTCATTATCTCATAGGTCCCTTAACTGATTTGAACAAAATTGATTGCATATGAAAGGGGAGCCTTGCAAACCCTTAACTTCCAAATTTCATGACGATTGGACTTGTAGTTTGAAAGTTACATAAAGAAATGTGAAAAAATAGTATTTAAAACATATTTTTGTAACATATAAGCATCAATTCAATGAAAAACGTCACGCATTTTATTATTATTTGAAAATTACTGCTGAGATCTATCAAACGAAACCAAGTTATTTAAAATCGGACGGTTCATTCAAAAGTTATTCAAACTTTAACACTTAAGCACCGTATATTAAATCGTTAAAACGTGTGAAATCAAAACATATCAATCAAATGTTGATTGTATCCAATGTGTGTAATGTATGTATGTATGTATGTATGTATGTATGTATGTATGTATATATGAATGTATGTATGTATGTATGTATGTGTATGTATGTATGTATGTAGGTATGTATATACGTGTGTATGTGATGACAATTTGCAATTTTTAAATTTGCATTGAAATTCAAGCAAAGTGAGAATTATGTCAATTGTCTGAAGTTATTGAAGCCTCTTAGTGGAATACGAACTCTGAAATTAGAGGAAAGAAAAAACTTTTACCGACTAAATTCCACTATTTCAAATTTATTCGCGACGTATACGCTTTGAAATAAGACACTGATGAAGCCTGCACGTCGTAGGTGAACTACGTATCTGTCGCAAATAAATATTAAATAGTGAGATTCAATCGAAAAGTTTTTTCTTTTCTTTGATTTCAGAATTCAATTGTCATTTTCTTCACTTGCTGTTGCTCACAATTGTACAAGAAAAGCAAAAAGCGAAGAATAGCAGTTTGTTTAAGCATGTAGGTATAGTGGTGTATAGAATCAAAAATACTAGTGAATTGATTTTTCCAAATAAATTTGTACAAATTCCAAACAAATTCTGCGCATCAATAGATGCTCTTTTCAATCAATAGATACTAGAGCTTAGAAATTTTATATGAAAAATAGGAAGTAAACGTTGCACGGTAGTAATTTTGTAAGATTTGTTTTCGTTAGTGACATTTTAAAGGACAGATGTGTTATGTCATGAATCATGTTTTAATAAATAAATAAAAAATGACAAGCACTGGAAATCATATCATTCATATTTCCCATTCTCAAGCATGTTTATGGCGCAGCTTTTGCACTATTTTTCGACCTCATCTTGTTTTCCTAGCCCTCTAACATTCGATACATTGGAAAAACGATGCGATCAAGCTAATGACTATCATTTCATGAATTACATTCAAAAGAACCTTAAGTTTTGATTTTCATGCAAAAATAATTATCTGAAGGAGCGCCAGCTAAGAAAAAGTTCAATTTTTCTTTTTCATATTTAATGCTTTCATCAGTTATTTTTTCTAATTCAGATATATTGCAAAATTCAAGCCAAGCAAACTAATAGCAAAATTTTGAGATTATTCATTTTGTTGTAGATTTCGTTTTTCTTCAAAAGCGAAGCATCATAATAATTTTTCTGAACTTTTGTTTTTCAAAGATGCTAATTTTTGAACCATGCGTTCATTAATATCAAAATATCAAAAAATCTGCTATAAACACATATTTCATATTGTCAATTCAAAACAAGTTTCGTATGTGGCTCTGAAGCCCGAAAGTTAAGGCCGTCTGTAGACCCGTTAGAGGGTTAATTTCTAATTTTCTATATATATTCATTGAAGTCTGCAAAAATTATCTTTTGTGTCTATATTATTTTTCTATAAATCACGTAAATATTATAAAACTAAATAAGGTGTTCATCAAGTAACATAAATGACGCTTACAAGTATTTACGCACCCAAGGAAAGAAAATATAATTGCTCTACGCAATACGTTGTGAATTTTACTGGCAAATGAGTATTTTGAGGAATACGGAACGTATATTTAAAAATATAGTCAAGTTAATTATAGATGTACCTGGGAAATTAAATAATGATTATTGCGGCAGTAGAAAGGCTAGGTCACGCCGCTAGGTGGATTAATTCGGGTTTTTATATTTCTAATCAATTTATCGTTACGAACTAATCCTTTTATAGTAATACTAAGTTGACCCGTCGTGGCTAGCCACGATACCAAAACCTTTGAAAATGTAATATGGTTTATAATTCTATAGCACGTAAAATTTATTAGTGAAACAGCTTTAAAATTGGCAACCTTCCATTAATTAAAACACGTGTAACCTAGAAACGAAGCAAACGGGGCTTAGATAAAAGGGCAAAAATTTTCCAATTGTAAAGAACGTGCTGATCGAGGTAAGTAGGCGAGTGTCGTCGTGGTTGGGCCACGTTTTGGAATTCGCCCATAACTTTCGTTTCAGAAGGAATTTGGAAATCTAAATACATCGTTGGAAAATAAAAAAGTTATAGGCATTTACGTGAAGACAAAAAATGTTGTCGGGCCATGTTGTACAGGTTGGGCCACCGCGGAAAATCTAAGACATACGTATTGAAATTCTATATAGAGACATGAAAAGAATGAAGTCCGTGAACAACGGTTCATATAGGTACAAATACCATATTTTTGATTGCATTTTTGCAAAATTTTGGCGATCTTGTAAAATCAATACAATGTATTGCTACAATCACCTTTTCCGAAGTGTACAACTACAATGAAAAAAAAACACAGACCTAGGTTTTTATCGTATTGATTTTGCTTTATTTCATCACATTTTACGCGAATGACATTCTCTAGCGATTATTGCGCTTAAAATTATGGTAGCCCAACCATGACTACTCAAGTGGCCCGACCTTTACAAAAAGCGCGTTTCTAGTATTTTTTTCACCTTAGCCTTCCCAAACACCTTACTGGATGGGATTTTTCTATAGTCTTCGTGTGCAGCACAACACACTTCATACATTTTCAAAATTTATCTCGATAATTACATTTCATGAATCACTTCTTGAAGAAAAGTTCATTGCGCCTGAAAATTTTTTTTGTAAGATTTAGTCACCGAATTCAGTACGGGTGTTTTGAATACACGATTGAAACTCACAATATTGTGAAAAGTTAGCTATTACAGTAAGAAGTTTTACAATGGTTGTATCATAGATATCATGAGTTACTAAAACTGTAAAATCGTGATGGCCCGACCATAACAGTGGCCCGACGATAACGACAATACCCTACTCAATTTTAGAATCGAGACAAAATTTAAATATGGTGTCCCCAAAAGTATGATTGCAGCAAATATTGATTGCATTATACCGGGAAGACATTCGCTGTCTAATCCGCTGCCACTCGTTGGACCACAACTACAAAAACAACCTTCGTTTTAGTAAATCGGACAAATTCTCAGATTAGCTATTTGTTTGTAATCGAACCAATGCAATACAAAATCTTTGGATATAGGAGATTTCGACGGCTTTTTTGCAACCCAGTCCCTTGAAAAAATTAGAATTGATAAGCATAGTTCCAGTGTATTTAGTAAGTACAGGATAATTATTATTAAAAAACGTATTTGCGTGGGACTCGTAAAATTGCTGCAAGGTACAATATAGAATACATATTTGTGTCATTATTTACATTTCCTTATTAGATAGAACGGCCAGAACGGGTGTTCTAGCTTAAAAACGAAGGGGGTGCATTTTGCCTTGACGGTGCTTATTACCCCAGGTACCCCTACCTTCCGTTCGACACGGCAGGGAGTGCACGTCCTCCGTGAACAGCGTCTCGGTTTCAAGTTCATATAGATCTGCTGGTCTCAGCTTCGTACGGTGCAGTATGCTGCTTGATCGTGGCGTTTTGACAAAGACACAAATCAGCAATACGTAGGTTTTAATCTAATCAATCGGTACTTTTGGGAGGGGATAAGTAAATTAATTGCGTAAAAATCAACCCGCCATTCTCTGCCATGTGTTATAGACCTTGTAGGCTAGTTGCTATGTTCGTCACTGTAAATGGCTGTTGTGTGCTGTGTGTTTTGCATATCGCTAGGCGTTAAAATATTCAATTTCGAAAACCAGCAAACACTGTTTTGATTCATGCTGCAAAAAATTCGCTTCGTTTTTGTCGCCGAAGAATACAAAAAAGCACTGATATTTTCCAATGTAATTTACGCAATTTTTTGCTGTTTTCTTATGTACAATTTTCTGATTATTTTCGACATTGAAGCAGTTTATTATAATTTTTCAAGCAATCTCAGACAATCTTCGAACTTGGCTGGCATCTCTGTTGATACCTCTGACGTCTGACATCTGATGCGTGCTGACGTTTCGAATGAATGGAATGAATCTCTCGCGGTCGACTTTTTGACAGATAGTACTGATTTCATAACAATAAGTTACTTATCGGTGTTTTAGTTCGATTTTTTAAATTGAAATTCCTTTAAAGATGTGTTCGACGACGCTGTTCCTTTAAAACAATTACGGCAAAGTTCAGTTTTTACAGTTGCCAGTCTTCAGTCAACAGCCGGCATTTCATTGGAAACTGAAAACAAACCGCTAGGTGATATTTTTGAGACTTTTGTGTGAGGAAAAGAGAGAAGGAAATATTTTTGCTTTTGTTTTCACAAACATTCTCCCCGTTCAGCACACGGAATTTCATGTAAGTGCGAGCAAACAAACTACAGACTACAACCAGCCCAGATTACTAAATAAAGTTGTGGGTAATCATTATCACATGATTGTTCAAACGTTTAAAAATTCATATACAAACAAAAGCTATTCTGATTGATATGGTCGGCGAAGTCCTTAATTTTCCATACTCCAAATTTTTCTCGTTAATTCGTGAATTCTACTAAGACGCTCGAAAATAGTCTGCAAGTGTTCTAATAGAATAACATTTAAAATTTAGTTTAGTCCAAAATTTAAAGACAAACATCTGTTTGGGGCCATTTCGAGTAATAAGATTAAAACAATCGTGTATTACTGCACCAGTTTTGCTTTTATTTCACCAATTAAATTATAGTCCATAATCACCACTATCACTACTAAGCTATCGTGATTAGTTTTATGTACAAAGTAATGCTTCGTGCCATCCGTGATATCGATTATTTAAAATGATTAAAATAACAAACTGATCTACGTAAAACCGCATTCAGTTTTTGCTTTATGTTGTAGTAGAGGATAAAGTAAGATTGGATCCACTAGTGACTATACTGACAATGTTTCGTAACTCTTGAATCGTTCTATAAGTGGTAGTCTTCATATCAATATATCTTCCCTACATCACTGGGGTTAAACACTGTCACTCACTGCGTACATCCGTAGTTCGGCACTCGAGCCGAGTTTAATCTATACGATAGTCCATTACAACATACGAACTGAACTGTTCAGCTATAGGCTTCCAGCTAATCATATACCTGCCATTGTGAGGCATTGTTTTAGAAGTCGAGAGCAGCAGCTCTCGTTATCTCATTTACATTAGATAGCTTTCTGACGCTAAATCAAGCCCTTATCACTGTTTAAACAACGTTTTGCAGTCGTCGTCGTCGTCGTCGATGGATTCACTTTTCCGGTAGTTTAATGACGGGTTTCACCGGTTCGTCCCAATAGAACTCACAGTGATCGATTAGGATGTTTTCACTGCGAGAATAGCAGTCCTCGCTGCTGCTGCTGGTGATGGAATCGGCTTTTCGAACCAAAGCGCAGGATACCAGACAAGCGGTGCCCAATAATCGGCTTAACTTTTCCGCACTGTCGACCTATCGAGGGAAATGAAAAAAAGGGAAAAACATCATTAGTATTGTTAGCTAGTTTCCTGTGCTTGCAAGAAGGGGGGTCAACCAACTCACCTTAATTATGTAGATGTCATTCTCGAAACAGAACGCTTCCAGCAGAACCTCTTGCATGTGAGCTCCACTGTCGTTCGCTTTTGGTTGAACGATGAAACAGAACACGAATTTGTGCGGTTCCTCGGTCAGGCTGCGAATCGCTGCGGTCATTCCGGCAACGACCCGATGTTCGGCGGAGGCGGCCACCAACGTAGAGCGGACGTTGGCACCGATGCCGACCGTTTTGAAGCCAGTCTTGGACATTATGGGTATAGATTCCTTGGTGGCGACCACCATTTTCAAACTGTTGTAATTATTGCGGTTAGCGTACGAATCCAGGGTAAACCCGTTTAGTTTCGAAGCACGCACGGAACCAGTGGCCGTGGGTTGTTTGATTTGCACTTGATCGGGGCCTTCTGACGGCCGTGATATAACTGATAACTTTCTTCTATTTTTACACTGGTTGAAACGATTGGGCGACGTTGTGAAATTACTCACACCTATTTTTTTGCACGATAGTTTCCCACTCGCGTATTTGCTTGTTAACTTGTTCAGAGCTTTACACCGAATGATTCCACTGTGTTCACCGAATGGGCAGTTATACTTATAATCGAGGGGTGGCAAGCTGGCAAGCACACCCCCGCTGACCGAACGCCACCCGAAGGCACCCAAGTGAACACCCGAACGTTCGGTTCGGTTTTTGCGATATTTTGTAACAACCTTTGTAACATCAAGATAATTCACGTTCAAACATGGGAAAGCTTGATGCCAATGAAAATTCTAATTCAACCTGCTTTGCCCCCTTTGGTGGGTTTTGCAAAACACACGCAAGTTCACGCTAGTGTTCATCTCTGTGTTCATTCTCGCACGGGCCGTACACGCTTGTGTTCGTCGGCAATTAGGTCGACATGGCGCGAATTGGTTGGGCACCGAGAAATTGCGTACAAAATGATGAGGGTTGCTCCATGAGGGTTTGATAATAGGCCAAGTCACCTGAGTACAACACACAAGTCATGGCGTGGATTCCACCGAGCTGGAAGATAACGACAGCAATAATAACAATAACAAATCTTTAGCCAGACAGCCATTTGGGTGCATGATGCAATGTTGGAGCATGTTCCGAGCGAACGAAATTTTGCGCCAAATTGCACTTTCCTTGATTGGAGCCCAATCAAAAGCCAACGATTGACCTGTTTCGAGTGAATGACCGCAGTCAAGATTCGGACCAGAATCACACACGTGACGATGATCACGCACTTTTTTGTGAGGCATATTCGCCGACAAACGATCGACCCGGTCCGGTTGGGCACCGGATGGCGATCGCATGCCTCTTGCTGCATCAAAAGGAACAAAAAAAGTTCATTCGAGGTGGACTATCGCGCCATGGTGGTGCTTCAAGTCGCGTGATACACGTCCGTCTGTCGCTTAAATAGTACTATGAATCAGCTCCTAGCGGAGTGTACGACTAGACGACGTCTATTCAGCCTTGCTGGGTGGCTAAGCTCCTTTGCGATGTAGTTGCAAGGCTTGCGATAAAGTAAACAGATCACGTTCAGTTTAAATACTATTTTAGTAGTTCGTACCAGATGTTTGCGGGGATTTCCAACTTTTCTTCCGTGCCGTTGACGGAGCCAGAAGCTGGGGTTTTTGCGAGTGTTTTCCGAAGGTTTAATCATGTGAGGACAAAAAGAATTTTTTCTGATATCCAATGGGTATTTTCTTTCAAAACGGATGTTTAAAAGTCACAGGACTAGCACACACGCGAATTTTCCACTGAAACTACTCTGTTGATTGCAGTGTACCCAACGTGGCATCGATTGACCCTGAATTCGACAGGAGATAATGCATCAAACTTTTAAAATATTGTTTCGAATTGTTACAAATTGTTTCAAATTAAAATATGTAATTTATAAACAATTTATTTCAATTTTAAACTTTTGCATATTTACTTTGTTATTCTGCTAAGTTTATCTTAAATAACTACTTAATAATAGTTACCTTCAAAATTGCTTTATCCAGTTTCCTTGATCGATTCAATACAGATATATTCAAAATATAGTAATTGAAGTTTTTGGAGCGTCTTAGTAGAATACGAAACCTATAAATAAATAAAAAGAAAACTTATCCAATTTAATTCTACTTTGTATAGTTATTTTTGACGGATACGACAGCCGATCAATAGTACAAGTAGATTTGAAAATTTGCACTTAACACATGAGACGATCTTTTAAAAACTAAATTTTTATTTGAAAACACGTAAATACTTGAGTTATTCAGATTTACTTTCACGCCACGGGATCTTATTAATAAGCGAAATAGCAAAGCGAACACGTGCCTCATCTCACGTGTGGAAAAAACTGTTAGTTGTTCCGAATACAACGGTTAAAGCAGGAGAATGTCATCTCTCTCGTTGGCTTCCTTTGTTTGTACTAAAATGCTTATCTTATTCTTATTCTTATTAATACCATCACAGCCACAATAAAGGATTCCTGGAAATAATTTTAATTATTTCTAATGATAGAAATATTTTAAATTATTTTCTTGTCTGTATTAACATTTGGAAAACATCCGAGATACATCGCAAATGTTAAATCGGCCAGGCCAACTGTGAAGTATTGCTGCAAAGACGATTCTGTGAAATGTATCTTGTGTGAATAAGTTATTCATACATACATACATTTCTGAATCAGCAGGGAAAGAAGAAACGAGGACGTCTCGTACCAACCGTCTCGTACTCCGGACCCTCGAGGATGTCCGGCTGCAATAGGCCAAGGTTATAGCGCCTTATTTCGCTCTCTGCAAATAGATGAAACTACCAAAGATGTAGTAAATAGTACGATCTACCAAAGATGTATTAGGATAAAAACATAAAAGAAGTAAGATATTTGCTTAATAAACTAACTGAAATGAAGAAATGATGAGAATGCAGTCATTGTAAAGCTTGATTGATAAACAAGGCTTATGATTTATTTATGATATGCGTATGTAACAATTGAATATGATTATTCAAAATTGATACAAAACTAAATTAGTGAAAGTTAAAATGTGAAATAATCAATTTAACAAAAATTTAAAATAGAAATAAGTAAGTTATATTTTAAATTATATAATTCAAGATGCTACGTTTAGCATGCAGAAAATCATACTCATGATGAATAATTAAATTTAAAACGATCTCACCGGCACTTCCAATGTGTTCTCTTGTTAATTTCATCAGCACATCTTTGAATTTGCTGCAATCCAAGATAGTGAAACTAGGTGATATGATGATTGCTTAACCTTGAATGTTTCTTGATTAGAAACGATGATCTGCAAGAACCACCGCGTCATATACGACTGTAGATATTTCCGTACACCGAGATTGATTTAGGAAACAAGTGTAATTCTCTCTTATTTGGCAACCCGTTCAGCAGGCTAGAAGAATCCGCAGTTTATGGCAGAGAAAATCCTTTGACTCCAGATTGTCGAACGGGAATCGCTGGTGGTGATTGACCCCACTAGGAGCACCGCCGGTAGGGTTTGATTTTCCATATTCGAGATCACTAGGTCACTTTTTTATGGTTATGTCCAAAACTAATTGAACATCGATTCTCACCGCTCCAGCGCAAGATTTACACCAAACATTCACATTCACATATTAAAGGGCTTGATGACTTGGGTATCCTGCATTTATTTCGAAAACTGCTAGCTTCAATGGTTATTCGGTATTTATTGAACCATTTTTCAGGAAAACACACGAAAAAATTGACAGCGAAAATTTTTGCTGCTGACCACACGCGCTGCTTACTTCGATCTCCTTGTTTGTACTAAAATGCTTATCTTGCCAAAAACTTGATTACCTTAAATAATTCAAATAAATAGACATGTGGACGGGATGTGACAAATTTCACATTTATGTGCTACAAAGTGGATGCTTTTTTAACAATTTCTATTTTCTATTTTCTCTTACGTCCATTATAGAAAAGCAATATTTGTGGATACTGTGAAACGGGGTACAATTGATCATCGGAAGTAACATTGATCAGTTCAGCGCAAAGTTGGCAGAAGTTTCACTTATTTGTGAGAATGGTCTAACTGATCAATGTTACCCCGATGATGAATGTAACCCCTTTTTAGGTAGCTACTTTTTTCTCTTATAGGCCTTAGTCAATTTAAAATAAGCCTGAAATTTCAGGAAATAAAGTGTGTACAAAATGTATGATGACTTGTAAATGTACTTGAAGGGGGGAATCAGAAAACCATCAATACTTGTGGTGGTTTTATCATAGTCTTGAGGGACTCTTGGAAGTCACTATTTATAGAAAGCGAAAAAATTACGAATTATACGTAATAAATTATATTACGAATTAAAAATTACGAAAATTAGAATAAGTTTTAAGAGGATCTTTGGAAATATTTTTGAGAACTTTAGTTTTATTAGAGTTTTATGAACGTTTTATAGTCGTTTTATAGAATTAAAAGTTTCATAGTCGATTTTAAGGGTTAACTGTTGAAAACCTCTTCAAGTACATCTTAAAATTGAATTTGTTGCTTGAACGTGGTGTGCCTCGAAGTCGTCGGGTCTGGCTACTGAATATTGGCTGTTTGCTCATCAGGCATCTTTGCTTCATGACCAGCCTTCTGTAGCCTGCCGTGTTTTATTCGCTTCACAAGTACCACCGGGAGAATTAGCATCTCACAAAGCACCAGTTTCGTACGGAGTTGCAATATACCGGTCCCCAGCTTGCTGCGTAATCAGTAAAGGACCCTATTAGACCATTATCCCTCTTTTTACTTCACGGCTCACATCGTGAATTTCGTGATGATGGTACCGTTTCTTTGTACGCCTTGCCCTTAGCACCTTCCAACACAATGTTGAACAGCAAATTCGATAGCCCGTCGCCTTGCTACAAACGAGTCCAGTGTCTCACCCGCTATACTGACGCCATCATGGATAGCATATAGGGTAGAGGCTCCATATTTCGCCAGAAGCCATATTTCGCCAGTGTGATGAATCCAAAGCCTTTTTTTTCATATTTTTGGTAGACTTAAAAGAAATTATACAGTCAAATACAGTAATCCCCACAATAAGGACGCTAATAGGGACCGCGTTAATCGAAACCGTGTTAATGGAGTCTACGTAGCATATGGAAATTGACTTAATTGGTTCCAACATGGAATAACTCGTGATCTTGACCATATAGAATGTTGGTGTCTTCGACAAAGTTGTTCAGCAGATCGAGGGCTTTGCGTTTGGATTGTAGTATTTCGGAATTGCCTCACTGCGTGGCGCTAGCGTGTATGTAATATTTTTGTATAGGCTGTATCATGCGCTGCTGACTATCTAGAAAGTTGCGGTTTTCGGGAAGTTTGAGCAACCTTCAAGATGGCATTTTGATCGACTTGAGCGTGTTTGAGATCAATAATGAAATGGTAATAGCCGGTGCAAAAAAGTTGAAGCGTTCTTTCTCCGCCGGACCTGACGATATTCCAGCTGTGCTTTTGAGTCGTTGTATCGTGCCATTGGCCACTCCTCTATGCACTATTTTCAACAAATCGTTTGAACAATGTAAATTCCGAATATTTGGAAGCAGTCGTTTATGTTTCATGTTTATAAAACTGGCGACCGTAGAAACGTAAGAAACTATCGTGGAATTATTAGCCTATCTGCAGCGTCAAAGCTGTTTGAGATAATCGTGAGTGGAGTGATGTTGTCCCGCACAAAAAAAATTATATATCTGCAGCTCAGCATGGTTTCATGCCGGGTCGTTCCGTTTGCACAAACATTATGGAATTTACTTCGACTTGCATCTCGCATATGGAGAACAAGAAGCAGGTTGATGTAATTTACACAGAGTTGAAAGCAGCTTTTGATCGAATTGATCATGCAATATTATTGCGGAGACTTTTCCGGCTCGGTGCATCTCCACAGATGATACAATGGCTGAGCACGTACCTGCGTGGTAGAGTGTTGCGTGTGAAGCTAGGTTCCTAGGTATCCTTTCAATTTACTAGCATTTCTGGAGTTCCGCAAGGCAGCAATTTGGGCCCGTTGCTTTTCTCGCTGTTTTTCAACAACGTCACCTTCCAGTTGGCTACCGGATGCAGACTTGTGTATGCTGATGACCTTAAACTGCTTCTGGCAGATGAAAAAGTTGATGATTGTCGCCGCCTACAAGCTCTACTCGATATTTTTGTTGCTTGGTGCAATCGAAACTGGCTCACAATAAGTGTTGCTGAACGCGAGGTGATGAGCTTTTATCGCCTAAAAAACCCGATCTTCTTTAGTTACCGAATTGATGGACTTGATTTGCGCAGAGTCAAACATGTTACGGACGTTGGCATTTTACTTGATACTAAGCTAACGTTTAACGCACATCGCGAGTAAATTATTTCGAAAGAAACGCGTCAACTCGGATTTATTTCAAAAATCGGACGGGATTTCAAGCATCCACACTTGCTTAAAATAACTATATTGCGCCCTTGTCCGACCGCTGCTTAAGAACTGCAGTTTAGTATGGTGTCCACAGCAACTATCGTGGAACTTGCGCATCGAAAGAGTAACCGCTGTAGACGCTCCTGCATTCAATGTCTAAATTGAACTGTACCCTTCAGAAAGTTGTACCCAGCAGCCGCCATTACCGCTCGTGGAAAGCTGGATAGGGGATTTGTCGCAAGATGAACATTTGGTACTCCTGGAAGAGTCTCGAAAACCGCAAGATGAAGATTATTAGGGTAAGTTAAGGGACCGAAACGGTTACATTTTTTCTATACATTTGCCAGTATGCAGTGTCATGTCAGAATCTCAGCCAATACCGTCGCTTCGCATTGTTTCTGTATTGAGAGAGCCTATCTCTTCATGTTTTGAAACTAGCTGGAATACGTACATGATAATAAGCAAACATTCTTATTTCACTGTGACCAGTCGAAAAAAGTATCACAGTATAGAAGTGACAGGTATTCGCCGCTTTTTGCAATTTATTTAATAAAAATTATTGAATTTTTACACGGTTTTGTGGTTGATCACTACTTTAAAGATCTTGTAATCATACATGCAGTAGAGTTCATTTTCAATTTTGGTAACGTTCTTCTTTGAATCCGCATTATTTGGAGAAAAGCTGTAGGTATACGAATAAAGCAGCAAACGAGAATACCAAAAACCACTACACCTTTTGTCATGCATGCCGCTAGAATGTTGAAGCGTGTCTCTGCCGCTCCGAAGTGTGTACGACACGACGAGCAAGCGATGTTTTCGTTTTTCTGGTATTTCTACTCGGTGCGTGTGTACTAGAAATCTGCCGCATGACTGGTCACAAGAAATAATGCCCAATGTCTTCAGATATTGGTCACCAACCAGTACATTTTACGTCCCTGAAGTTAACCTATAATGGACCCTTTACCTAGAATGAACCGCGGGTATCGGCGTATACTAGTTTTAACTCTATATTTCTGACCATATATGACATGAAACAGAAAGTACTAAACAAAACACACATTTTAGTTTTTAAAGTTTTAGTTGCATTTAATTATTATTTAAGCGCGCAGGGTGCTATATCTCTACATATTAGCGTTGGTAATAGGAAATGCGTATCAACTTAGGGACTATATTGGCTCGTTTCATTATGCCTGATTTTTGTTTTCAGTTACTTATTATAGTTCAAGTTGTCACGTAATTTTCGAGTCGTAAATCTCGCATGTGCGTAGTTTTTTTTCGATATTAATTAAATTATGGTTGTATAGAGCACCAATGGCATTATATTAAATTTATTAATTGCTATTAATAAATTGCTATGCCCTATTGTAAAACCACAAGAGTCCATAAAAGGAAAACGGGCATTCAAATTTGTTTTGAAAAATATGTAAAATATGCAGATTTGCAACATAAAGCCATATTTTGACGTAGGACTACGTCTTTCAGGAAGGTAGCTGAAAATTTAAAAATGCGAGCGTTACGAAAAGAAAAAATGACTTAAGTCCATTGCCCCAACAGATTGCAAATTCTTCACGGCGAGATGATTAAACCTAGACGAATTTGATATCTGTATTGGAAAAGTGCGGTACAGCTGTAATGTTCGGTTATAAGGTGATTCGGTTATAAGGGGATCGACTACACTATGGTGTATATGGTTAAACTCAAAACCTACGACCGATAGTGATGTTTCCTTTTAAGCTTCCCGTTCCCGTTTTGTTGGAATTGGTGGAGGTGCCTTATTCAGTTTGTAAAATATTTTTATGATTGGTGTTTTCTTGCATTTAGCTACACTTTTGGTTTACAGCGCGTATCAAACGAGTTACGGGCTGTAGAGCGTTGTATCTTATACAACAATTGGAACTATGTTCATCCATTTTATTGAATATTTTGTGGAAAGATTTGGATTTGCGAACTTACAAACTTGAACTTGTACGCACATTTAGTGGTAAGACTCAAAACGAAGCTGTTGTTAAACGAATTTCAAATTTTACTAAAAAATTTTGTGCAGCGCTGAACCTTATTTTTGGTAAAATGAATACGAATTTCAATGTGCCACAATTGTGTGCACCTGGTATGGAAGAGCTATGTTTTCAACAAGACGGTACAACATGCCACATTGTTCGTGCCACAATTGATTTTATAAAAGAATAATTTCGCGTAATGAAATCGTGGATTGGTTTTCAAAATTATGCATTTAAACACCGCACTTTTATTTTACGGCCTATGGGCAATTTGTGGTCTGAATTATTTGGTCTAAACTGTAACATACGGCCTCCATTGCTACAAAAAGTGATATCCCCCATATGCCGGAGCTCACGCGTTTTGATGATTAGAAAAAAATTAAGGCCTTAGAGTTACTCACGCACTCAGTGTATTTAGAATTGAATATATGATGATTTTGGATATAGTATTTGTACGAATTGGTGAATCAAAACTATGAATTAACCCTAGAGCGGGCGCGCTAATATTACGTAAAAACGCGGTTTCCAAAAATGCGAAAAATCATAGAAATTTTATTTAAATCACGCCACGAAATGTTAGACCCATCGGAAACTGAAGCAGCCAAACCAGGCTAAATCCGTGGCCAAGGGCTCGGAAGTTTTACGACAAATAAATCCAACGGCCAGTCGTATTACCATGTATGACAAACCAACATAAATTCGACTATAAAATCATTTCATTCCATTTATTACAATAAGCACAATGAATGGAGAAAACTACGTGAAAGAGTGTCTGTAAAAAGGTTGCTACCTTTGATCAGACAGCATAACAATTCTGCCATTTCTTGGTTTTCGGCTTCTTGTCCAGAGATGGCTCAATCACTTTGACTCGATTTTAATTCGTTTGACAGCACCGTCTCAGCCAAGCAAAATTTGAAAAAGTTATGTACGGAACACTTGTAGAGCTAGCTATTAGCTACAATATTGGCGAACAAAGTTTTGCCGTATATTTTATGTTTACCGTGCAACAATGACCACGTCGGAACGGTAGCCAAGTTTTCGTTCCGTGCCTTTGGTCGCCAATCGCAATTTTTTCGAGTGCTGATGTTTTTACATTTGCTTGATGTGCGGCATGACATACATAAAAGCATAGCCTTGGGCCTTGGGGCCTTTAGACATTATCCTTCTTTATCTACAGACTTTATCCACAGGACAACTACGTAGCTAGTGCAATGATCATACTTGCTCTAGCAATACCGCCCAGTCGAGATTGAAACATGTGACGACTAGCTTGTTTATGACATATATATATATATATATATATATATATATATATATATATATATATATATATATATATATATATATATATATATATATATATATATATATATATATATATATATATATATATATATATATAAGTTAACGACGGATCCAAAGTACACGAACCGAACGACAACCAACCAACTCTAACTCAGCGATCAATCACCTGTACAGGAAAACAGTCAGCAGTTTTGACACCCAGCAACACCGGACGATCGAAGGCAGCGAACATCAGTGCATGCAACGTGACATCGCCAGGTTTTGCAGGCTTAGCATATTTTAGGCAACAGACTAGGGCAGTGAGTACCATAAACGATTCCAATAAAACCATTCCATTGTCGACCACTGTGGCGGGCAGTACTTAGTTTCCTTTTTTTAAAAACTCCTCGTATGTAACCCAACTCTTAACTGGCGCAGTCGGCGCGGATCTCGAATAGTTTTATCTTCCGCTAAGGTGCGTTCGCGAACGAATATCGCGAATTTGTGAAGAAAAGTATTTGAAATCCGTAGGAACCTAGTAAATTGTAACACGAACGAATATCGTGGATTTGTGAAGAAAATAGTTGAAACGAACGAATATCGTGGATTTGTGAAGAAAATAATTGAAACGAACGAATATCGTGGATTTGTAAAGAGAAAATATTTGAAACGAACGAATATCGTGGATTTGTAAAGAAAATATTAGTGATTTGGTAAGGTAAGTGCTAGAATAAGAGATAAATTTAAGTTGTGTAGTGTGACTGTGAATAATAGTGATAATCAATATGACCAACCAAATATCTTATGCGGATATGCAACTATTATTGCAAGAACGTGAGGATCAATTAGCTAGGATGGCCCTAGAGGCTCAGGGGGCAGCGCATGCCGTAGAGGCTGCACAAGCCGAAGCGGGAGCAGCCGCGCAAATCGCCCAGCAGAATGAAGCGAGAATTTCTGCTCTCGAAAGAGAACTGCAAGAGGCCGTTAGAACCGTTCAAGAAGCAACCTCTCGAAGAGGGAATAACGAAGCTGACAATGTGTTGAAAAGCTTACAAACTCCCAATATCATCAGGGATTTGCCATGTTTCGACGGCAATCCTATTAAACTGCACCAATTTTTGAGAGCCATAGATAACATTATGCCAATTATCGAAACGGCTCGGGGAACTCCTATGTACAACGTGTGGATTCAATCAATTAGATCCAAAATCATTGGAGACGCGGATACTGTACTGGAATTATACGGTACAGATCTCGTCTGGCGGGATATAAAAGTAAATCTTATTACGCACTATAACGATAAGAGAGACGAAGTCTCTCTGACTAGAGATCTCTTTAAATTACAACAAATGGGAACGGTAGAAGAATATTACGGTAAAGTTTCCTACATAATCTCACTGATGTTAAATCAGTTAAATTTAAATGAAACCAACGCTGCGGTAAAATCAGCAAAACAAAAATTTTATCAATTAATTGGGCTGAAAGTGTTCGTAGCTGGGTTAAAGGATCCACTAGGACCTATCATTCGTGCGCAAGCTCCAGAAACACTTAGGGAAGCCCTAAGATTGTGTTTGGAAGAGAGCAACTACAGCTACGTAAAAAACCCGTTTAAAGTCCAAGCACCCATTATTCCGCCAAAATTTCCACAACCACCACCCATGCTGAGATTTCCAATACAACCACCAATATTCAAATTCCCACAACAGCAACCCCCATTCAAACCAGTCAACCCTAAACCGCCGCAAAACCAATTTTACCAACAGAATAGACCAAATCCTTTCAAAATGTTACCACATTCCCATCCTTACAACCCACCTAGACAACAAAATTTTCCGCCACCACAAAACGCTTTCATGCCTAGATTCCCTACTCAACCGAAACCAACACCCATGGAAGTGGATCCTTCCATAAGATCCAGACAGATCAATTATATGAACAGACCGCATTTCCATCTAGAACATGATTATCACGATTACGATAATTATTATGAACAATACACACCAGATTACAATTATTACCATTATCCAGATTATTATGAACAAAATTATGGTGAACAAGAAACAATGCAAGCACCGGATCACTTTTCAAATTCGCACTCTATAGAAACGGAGCATGAACAACCAGACAACAATAAAACAGATAACACAGATCAACAACAGGTTGATGATTTAAATTTTCACATGGTAATTCATCATCACGCAACGACGTGAATAATTTTATTCCCTATATCGTAGTGCATACTAGTAAAGGGGACTTAAAATTTTTGATCGATTCTGGAAGTAACCGAAACTATCTATCCCCGAAACACGTGAATTTACAAAACTGCAGGTATACAAACCCAACTACCGTTCGAAATGTTAAAGGATTACATACGGTGAACCAATTCGTAGAACTAAACCCATTTCTAGAAATTCCTGATACGCAAAAACAAATTTTTCTTATTTTCGATTTCCACTCGTTTTTTGATGGTCTGATAGGGTACGAAACTTTAAAGAACCTGAATGCAGACATCATCACCTCAACGAATGAACTAAAATTTCCAAAGGGTAGAATCACAATGAAACGAAAATACCCTGATGTAATGTCAATCTACTTGAATTCTCATGAGTCAAAGATTGCGAATATTCCTGCGAACGTAAATGGCGACTTTTTGGTAGAAAACGATTTAGAAATTAACCCTAATATAATTCTGCACTCCGGATTATATAAAGCAGAAAACGGGATTACGAAAATATTAATCACAAATTATTCTCTAGAATCCCGCAAGGTTGAGTTGAACACTAGCTTTTTGAAACTCGAAATAAACAATTTTGAAACAGGAATCCCGGAGGATGAGCCATGCATGAAAGAATCTCTGCGAAAACAAATTAGAACCGACCATCTCAATGATGATGAAAGAAAAAAATTATTAAATCTTATTTCTCGGTACGAAGATATCTTTTTCATCGAGGGCACACAACTTTCGTTCACAAGTGCTATTAAACACAGCATCAGAACAAAAGATGAGATGCCTATACATGTTAAATCGTATAGATATCCATTTTGCCATAGAGATGAAATTAAACAGCAAATCTCTAAGCTTTTGGATCAAAGAATTATTCGGCCTTCAAGCAGTCCATGGACTTCCCCTGTTTGGATAGTTCCAAAAAAATGGATGCTTCCGGCAAAAAGAAATGGCGGTTAGTCATCGACTACCGCAAATTAAATGAAAAAACGATCGATGATCGTTATCCTATACCAAATATCACAGATATTTTGGATAAATTAGGACGATGCATGTATTTCACGACTTTAGATCTCGCATCTGGATTTCACCAGGTCGAGGTAGACGAAAGGGACATTCAAAAAACAGCTTTTAGTGTCGAAAATGGACACTATGAGTTCCTTAGAATGCCTTTCGGGTTGAAGAACGCACCGTCAACGTTTCAACGTGTGATGGACAACGTTCTTCGTGAACACATTGGTGTCATCTGCTTGGTATACATGGATGACATCATTGTTTTTTCAACTAGCCTTACAGAGCATGTTGATAATCTTGCAAAAATTTTCCGGACTTTGCAAGAGCACAATTTGAAAGTACAATTGGACAAGAGCGAATTCTTGCAAAGGGAAGTCGCTTTCTTAGGCCATATTGTCACTCCAGAGGGCGTTAAGCCTAATCCGGACAAAATTGCAATCATTGAAAACTGGCCTATCCCTGTAAATGAAAAAGAATTACGCGGATTCCTTGGAATCCTCGGATACTACAGGAAATTTATAAAAGATTTTGCTAAGATAGCAAAACCTTTGACAAATGCATTAAGAAAAGGAGAGGAAATTTCCCATTGTAAAGAATTTGTAGATGCTTTTGAAAAGTGCCGAAACATTCTAACTGGGAGTAACATTCTACAGTATCCCGACTTCAGCAAACAATTTATTCTAACTACAGACGCCTCAAATTTTGCAATTGGCGCTGTATTATCACAAGGCTGTATAGGAAGCGATAAGCCAATAGCCTTCGCTTCTAGAACATTGAACAAAAGTGAAGAGAAATACTCCGCAATCGAAAAGGAGTTATTAGCAGTAGTATGGGCCTGCAAATATTTCCGCCCATATCTCTACGGAAGGAAATTTGTTCTATACACAGACCATAAACCTTTGACGTATGGTCTCAATTTAAAAGACACCAATAACAGATTGGTCCACTGGCGTCTTTCCCTTAGTGAATTCGATTATGAAATTCGCTATCGGCCAGGCAAACAAAATATTGTTGCCGATGGCCTCTCTCGAGTTCGAAACGAACTTAATATTAACGAAAATGAGGACGTGTCGTCTGATGATGCTACCGTGCACTCGGCAGACACTGACGACTCAGAATTCATAAGTTGCACTGAGAAACCGCTGAACAGTTTCAGTAACCAAATAATATTGAAAATAGGTCCAGATGAACCAGATAACTATGACCAAATTTTTCCGAGAGTATATCGAAGAACGATTACAAGACTCGTCTTCGGTGTACCCGCAATTTTCAAAATGTTTAAAGACTTTATGGATTTGAGAAGAGCGAATTGTATTTATTGTCCAGAAAGTCTCATGAATTTAATCCAAACAGTTTATAAAAACCATTTCAGTAGAACGAAACCGTTTAAAATTTACTTAACGCAAAAATTAATGATCGATCTAAGAACCTTGGAGGAACAAAACATTATCATTGAACAGACACACGATCGCTCGCATAGAGGTATATGGGAGAATCTCCAACAAATCTCTAAAAGATTTTACTTTCCTAAGATGAAAGCAAAAATTAGAGATCATATTAAGTTCTGTGAAACCTGTCACAAGAACAAATATGAACGTCATCCCTTTAAACTTAAGCTAGGTTCTACCCCTAATCCTAATAGACCTCTAGATATCGTACATATTGATATTTTTACCGCGCAACAAATATACTTCCTTTCAGCAGTCGATAAGTTTTCCCGCTTTGGATCATTGACACATATTAAATCAAGAAGCATAGTAGACGTCAGAAAAGGACTGACAAAATTCATAAAAACGTATGGAACACCGAAGAAAATAATATGTGACAATGAACCGTCTTTGCGATCAGTAGAAGTACGAGGACTCCTACATGATCTAGATATAGAAATCTATTATACACCTCCTAACCATAGTGAAAGTAATGGTACCGTCGAAAGGTTTCACTCTACCGTAACCGAGATCTTTCGATGCACCAAACCAAACTATGAAGATCTAAGTACGAAGGAAATCTTTTATATTGCTTGCACACAATACAATAACACCATCCATTCCGCAATCAAGATTAAACCAAGAGAAGCCTTCTTTGGATTGAAAGACAATCAAGAAAGGTCTCTCGATATGGAATTAATGATCCAAAACAGAAACAAAGTATATGATGAAATTATTTTAGCACATGAAAAGTCAAAAAAACAGAACCTTGACTATCACAACAAACACAGAGAAATCGAACCAGACTTCGAGCCGAACAAAATCGCATATAACAAAGTGCAAGGAATAAAAAAGAAGACCAAGCCACAGTGTTCACCGATCAGAGTGGTCGAGGACAAAGGCAGAACCTTTGAAGACGACTCTGGCCGGGAGATACACAAAGAGAATGTGAAACGGACCTAAAAGACCGTGTTGCACATTCTTTTCAAGTACAATAACTAATGCTTTGTATATTTTTAGGCCAACAAGATGGAAAATACGGCAAGGATAATCCTAACAATATTCCTCATAAACACCAACATCCCACCATCCTACCAACAATCCATTCAAATCCACGACATTACCAACAACGCAGGAGCGTTGCTTTTACAAAGGGGGGAAGGGAGAGTAATTGCTGGACATGATAGACTATTGCATATTATCGATTTCCCACAATTCGAAATTTCCGTATCAATTATTGAAAACGTAATCAATCAGCTAAACAATTCATCCAGTGATTTCTCAGGTATCATCAGAATGAAACTAAAAGAAATTAAATCATTCTTCAGTTTGTTACATATCAAATCAAATAGAAACAGACGCTCAATTAACATGTTAGGAAGTGCAATCAAATTTATTACAGGCAACCTAGACGCAGAAGATATGATTCTAATTGACAATAATTTGAATGAGCTTAGAAAAACAGGAAATTCTCTGATAAAGCAAAATAATAGACAGATAAAAATCAACACAAAATTCGAAAACAGACTTCAACTGATTAACAACGAAATTAGAAACCATCAAAGCATTTTGCACAACATAATCGAAAAAGATGATTACATTATATCAGAATTTCAAAAACTATCAATCATTCTACAGATGGATACTTTCCTAGAAACTCTTAAATCAATCGAGTACGCAATAATGTTAGCCAAATTAAACATTGTAAGCAAATTTTTACTGACACCTAAAGAATTAGAGATAATAGCACAAGAGATCAAGAATCAGGGCTTAGAAATCAATAGACCTGACGATGCCAGCGGCTACCTCACGACCACCATAATTTACAAGGGATCAACATTAATCATCAGCGTAAACATTCCGCAACTAGTTACTACATCCTACAGAAAAATCATCATCGAACCATTACCTCTTCTCAATCATACAGCCAAGATACCCCACAAAACAGTATTTATGAATGAAATGGAGATTTTGGCAATCAACTCACAATGCCAAGAAAATCATAAAGTTACAATCTGTGAACGGACACAATTAACCGATATCAGCGATAGCCTATGCGAAGCACCACTTTTGCGAGGCCATCATGGTAATTGCAACCTTTCAGAAAAACCTCCAACTTCAGATATAAAAATGCTAGCCCCAGACACACTGTTGGTTCAAACCGTTCACCAAGACGTAAAAATCAACAGCACCTGCGGCGTCAGCAACGAAAAATTAACCGGAATCCACCTAGTAACATTCCGCAGTTGTTCAATATACGTTGGAAACCAGCTCTATGAAAATTACGAACTTCAGTTCTACCAACCAATAATTCTTCCACTGCAACCTGGGAAAATAAAACCCCTGCAAATCGAAAGGCATGTAAATTTTACAGAGCTGCACGAACTCAATCTACAAAACAGACAACACCTAGAAACAATCGACGAAAAACACTTAGTCGGTTTCACATCGCTCAGCATTGCCATAATTTTCATGATCGGACTTATAATTTTTGGCATCATCAAAATTCACCAGCTAACGGAAACAGGCGATTGCTCGGGACGAGCAATACTTGAGGAGGGACGAGTTAACGACGGATCCAAAGTACACGAACCGAACGACAACCAACCAACTCTAACTCAGCGATCAATCACCTGTACAGGAAAACAGTCAGCAGTTTTGACACCCAGCAACACCGGACGATCGAAGGCAGCGAACATCAGTGCATGCAACGTGACATCGCCAGGTTTTGCAGGCTTAGCATATTTTAGGCAACAGACTAGGGCAGTGAGTACCATAAACGATTCCAATAAAACCATTCCATTGTCGACCACTGTGGCGGGCAGTACTTAGTTTCCTTTTTTTAAAAACTCCTCGTATGTAACCCAACTCTTAACTTATATATATATATATATATATATATATATATATATATATATATATATATATATATATATATATATATATATATATATATATATATATATATATATATATATATATATATATATATATATATATATATATATATATATTTGTTTTCAAATATCTCTTTATGGTTACCGGTTACGGTTACGGTTCATAGTGATCTCCCGGATCCGGTTGGCTCGTATTATAGCTCGTAAGTGCAGCAAAGTAACTGATATGGCTACAGTCGATGATTTGTTTCAAAATTTTTTATTAATTTGACAAAATAATATGACAAATGCCATCCCAAGTAACAATTTGAGTTTTGTTGCACGCTTATGATGGTATTTATGATCAATTTTAGTCACAAAACCATCATAAGAGCGTAATAAAACTTTCAATGTTACCTGGGATCTAGCGGTCGTCGAAGGAACACCGGAATAACTCCATATCGCCACCATCTGCGGGAAATATGAAAATAGAAAAGATTTTCGGGCAAATTCCCCAATTTGGTGATAAAATATCAAAAGATAGAAAAGTTCCGGCCATTTTAGTGAAATTTTCGGTGCTGAAAATGATGTAGACCTTAGAGGGGTTAATCCTAGGTTTATTAAGCCTTTTACCCAAACTGGCGTAGCACTCAGCACTTTCGTGGCCTTGGGGTCAGCTGCAACTGCATTTTAGCCACGAAAGTATTGTAATAGATCCTCCGTTTGAGGTTCGCCCCAAAGTTTCCTTTCGGTCGCTGCACCTCCTCCAGAGATCTCTTCATGATCTCATGTTCAACCTGTGAAATGGTCGAGCCGCTATTTTTTTTTCTTTGGAATCTGCCGCGAACGGAAAGATAAAAAATACGAAGTGCCTGCCAGAACTTGCCGGTTTTATCAAGAAGTTTCACTCGAAGGAAGATATTCTGCTTCTGCTGTACTTTATGGTCTCGCAGCACCGGCGAGTGGCCGAAACCAGGCTTTCATTCTACGCTCTCGCCTTTTCCCAGACAATAGACAATGTTGTAAATGCCGGATCGGTTATATCCAATGGACACGAAGTGCCTCACGATGTTCAACTTCTTCGCTCCAGAGTATAGATGGTAGTAAGAACAAAGAATCGAGCGTGCTTGACTGTTCTCGTGATGGCTGCTGCAAATCACTTATATTTCACTTGTAGTTGTAATCACTTGTTACTTCTCTGGCTAGTTGACTCATAAAAGCATACATATCATGCATTACAATCAAAAACTGCAGCCAACCGAAAATATCAACAAACCATTACCGAATAAATTTAGACACCTGTTCGATGGCTCCGACCTATAAAGATGCGGCTATCCCAAAAAAAAAAAAAAATCTCATCTTATCAACGATACTTTGCTGATACCGTATTCAAGTGAAATTTCATCAGAAAACAGACGGCTTAACCCGCGTGCCACTGCACTGACAATACTGCCAGCTCGGGGTCGGTTGATAAGCTACTCAATTAACAGTCGCTCGCGAAATTGGATGATAATGCAGATTTTTGCGTTTTGACAAGAGAATGATTTGCAGTCTGTTTTGTTGTCTTGAAATTATTTTGATTGACCTTGTATGGTAGCATTGTTTGGTACCGGCAAAACTAAACCATCTCATTGACCGATACCACCACAAGCTGGATAGATTTCTTCTGCGTGTACAGAATAAAATTATATAGAGATTTGCTCGAAAATCGAAAACTATACTTTCGTCAATATGCTTTGCAGTTACAGTATCAGTACCGGTCCGGTCTGATTTAACACCGACCAATGGTCCTAAAACATTGTCAATCTTTTAAATTTGATAAACCTGTTAACTCTGGTTTGACAAATTTACATTTGCAATTTAAAATTGCAAAGCACCAAGACGCTCATTGAAAACCTCCGACGCCTCCATCGACTTTGCCAGCTGTGCTGTCCAAAAAACCCAGCAACCAAGTCACCTTCATCTTAGCCGAGAAAACCCAATTGATAACAATCAAAGGTGCCGGTGCTTTTATCAGTTGACATGCGTCTATTACGGAATATTGTGTACGTACAATTTGGGAAATTAGGAATATGCTTGCCTCTATCGTATTCTCGCCATGTTATGCTAACCTGAACAAACATGAATTTGCTACTAATTTCCTTTACTAGTCACGGTAGCAGGGAAGTCCATTACAATACCCATCCAATCGATGAGCTTGACAAAAAAAAACAGTGAAAATTTCTGGTTCCATACATACAGCTCGTGATAAACAACAGATTGGTTCAGCCACTAGGTACTAGTGAATATTTTTGTGGGCTCATCTAAAATGCTAGTAGACTTTCTGTAATCATCCTTTAAAAAATTGCAGAAGAAAAATAACTACTATTACAGTTAGTCACCAAAACGTATTCCTCTAGACCTCCAACAATCACTACATTGAAATAAATCGTCTACATTCATCTTTATTCTCATGCGATCAAGGTTGCGAAATACGTATTATTTACGATGTGCTATTTTTAGCCCCAACATAGCATAGCATCGATCAACCCGCATGTTTGCCATTCCAGTCGAACGAAACCGACCGGCCGCGCCTTCCGGTTAACGTTATCGACGACGAAAACGCGCAGCGCTATGATCTCCGAGTTGAGTTGAACCAACGCAAGCTCATGAATTTGTTAGGGCAGTTTCGCCGGTTCTAATTGATTCACACGCGCCATCAGCGGTTTTTTTTTGCCTTGTTCTGACCGTCAATCATCTCGCAGTCGGTCGGTTCGGTCGGGCAGGCTGGATACGTCATGAGAAAAACGGAACTCGAGAACCGACGTCACTAGTCTGTAGGTTTTCGTCGCAGCATCAGAGTAGAGTGAATTGTTTTGTGTATTTCATAGGCGCAATTCATAGATAAGGTTGATCATATGAGCATGAGCATATGATCATGTGTGAATGAAAAATAATAAAAGCTAATTGGAACAACAACCGATCACTACAAAATGGTTCAAGTTGTTTGTGTAATTTTACACTTGGTTTTGATTCCTGTTTGTTTCTACTGATTGTTAATGTTAATGTTCTCTGCTGAATAAACCTTATTTGGGAATAAACCGTTTGCTCATTTAGCTATCATTTCATGATCATACATGCAATTGAATAAGATAGGTGGATGGAATTAGTGGATAGGGAAAAATAAATCAGCTAGAATCAATTTTAATCCAGCTGACTGTATTATTCATCTGCATTTTTCTTGCCATATTAGGAATGATCGCACTCTGCTGACGGTAGCAACTCCTAAGCTAGCACAAATCTGACTGACTAAATAAAACAATAAAAAATCGCCAACAATAGCAAACAAACGGCATCGCCCACCCGGTCGGTTGACCGTCGATTTTGATAGCCGGGTTTTATCAGGAGCATACGCGGGCAAACAGTCGGTAAACCCCCTAAAATTTTGCACAGAGCAGCAGTAGATTAGTCACCGAAATGGAACGAATGTGATTCATCGAACAACCGTCCGCTCTAAATAGACGAGGTAATACCTACCTGTGTATCCACCCTTACGAAGCGAGGTGATGCTACAATCAGCGGATGAAGGCCGACTTATCTGCTGCTCCAATACGATACGGAGAACGAAATCACTTTCGCTTCAAAGCCGGATCGAGCTGTTGGACTTCAAGGAAGGAGATGCTGTTTAAACAAGATTGGGTTCCGTGGAAAAGTTCGAGTTTTATTTGAGTCAAGTGTTTCTTAACTGTTCAAACTCATGTTGATTTTCCTGTCATAAAAAAATGAGTCTAGCTGGATTTTTGCTCAATGACAAATTACGATACGGACCGCTGAGCTTTGTTGCGCAAGATTACAGAAATAATGGCACATTCCGTTTTAAGTTGGCATATCATGAGCAGGATTCATAATCTTTTCCGTTTGTACTCACGTGATTGCTTGCTGCGCAGGCCTTTCTCTTCAGCATTGCAGCCAGCGGTGCTGCACTTCACAATTGCACAGTACCGTTGGGCGGCTGGAACCAGGTTTTCGTTCGACGCTCTCGTCTATCTCAAGAAGGAAGAGGTTATGTCAGGCGGACACGAAGTGTCTAACGATGTCCAACTTCTTTGCTCCGAGGTGGAGCTGTCAGTACGGACAAAACATCAAGCGTAGTTACTGGACTGTTTTCGCATGAAAAATCGCGAAAATCAATGTAGGTCACTTATTGTACTTTGGAGGAAAGTAGCGAAAACATATTTGTTTTAGATGTAATCACGAAGTTTTCTTCTAATACCACATATCATATTTCGGGCATTGCATTGTGTTAACTAACACCATTGTTATAAAATAGTTGTGGCGACCGATATATGAATAATTCTCGCGAAACTTTTCAAAAGGACCTAAGTAACATTGAGAGACTTTCTCTAGTGTCCCTCTCTTCTGATTATTGCAGCGACATAAATGCATTTTAACCAAAGTTTTCTTAACGAATAGTTAGCTTGTGATGCCAGCAACCGATTCATGTAAAGCTGATGTATTAAAGTGCCTTTGCATCGCCATGATAAGCGAAAGACGAGAGACCCGACGAGAATCTCTCATTGTCATGTAATATATTCAAAACATAATGCAAAGCTTGCTGCTCTACTTTTCAACGCAAAATATTTGTGGAGTTCAGTCTGTACTTTTGGTGTTAAAACTTTCAACTTTTTTTTTTTTTTTTTTTTTTTTGTTTTTTTTTTTGTTTTTTTTTTTTTTTTTTTCTCTTTTCAACGACGTATAGCAGTCGGCTTTTTACTTTTCTGTTGGGAAGAATAAATGCTTAATGCGAGAAATGAAGATTCAGGCAAACTGAAAATTCTTGATATTAGGCCAAAAATATAGACTTAGCGAAGGTGAGAGTCGAACTCACAGCTCCCAATCTCTAGTTGAGCGTGTTGTTTAACCAATTACACAATTTAATTTTTGTAAAAGTTGTATCTGGTAGCGGTTTGTCATCTATTTCATATGATTTTCTTTGGGCACCTGTAGGCAGTGCCTTAAACAATCGCCGGTGGAAGTCAAGGTCATATGCCGACAAGAAATAAGGGCTCTTTCGAACTTCGTTGGCCCTCCAGCCAAACAGGGGGTTAGTGTTGCAGGCTTTGCAAGCCGCCATCACAAAAAATACTAAAGCACGGCACGAAGAACAAGAAAATTCTAACTGGAACAATCGGAATAGACCCACGCGACGAAAAAGTACTATGGATTGGGAACTCGGGACGTGCAACTGCCGATCTCTCAACTTCCCAGGGGAGCACTCGAGTGCTTTCCGACGTATTGAAGAGCCGCAAGTTCGGTGTTGTAGCGCTGGAGGAGGCGTGCTAGAAGAGCTCAACGGTAAGTACGTTCAGAGATGGACATACCATCTATCAGTTGGAGAGTGAATACGACCGCTGCCCAAAACATGATATCAAGATCGTCATCGGGGATTTCAATGCTCAGGTCAGCCAGGAGGAAGAATACAAACCGGTGATTAGAAGGTTCAGCGCACACTAGCTGACAAATGAAATGGGCCTAAGACTTCAAGAACATTGCCGTACCTTTTTCCAGCACAGAATCCTACACAAGTACAGCTGGAGGTCATCAAATCAGACAAAATCACCCATTGACCATGTTTTGATCGACGGTCGGCACTATCGACTCAGGCATTATCGACGTCAAATCCTATCGAAGCGCTAACGTTGACACGGACCACTACCTAGTGATGGTTAAGATGCGTCCAGAACTCTCTGTTGTGAATAACATTCGGTACCGACACCAGCCTCGGTTAGATCTCGCGCGGCTAAAACAGCCAGACGTCACCAACTACTACGCGCATTCATTCGAAGCTGCGCTGCCAGAAGAGGACAAGCTGGACGAAACCCCTCTCGAGGACTGTTGGAACACCATCAAAACAGTTATCAGCAGTGTAGCGGAGAGTCCCATCGAGCATGTGGCCCGAAATCAACGGAACAATTGGTTTCAAGATAAATGTAAGAGTGTGATGGGCGAGGAGAACACTGCGCGGGCGACCAAAATACGCAGTGCCACATGTCAGAACATGGAAAGACACAAACAGGAAAAGATGCAGCGAAACCAAATCTTCCGGGAGAAAAAGCGCTACCTGGAAGAGCAGGAATATGCAGAATTGGAGCGGCCGCATCGTTCTCAGGAAACGCGAAAGTTCTACCAGAAACTGAACGGATTCCGCAAAGGCTTTGTGCCGCGAGCCGAAATGTGTCGGAATAAGAATGGCAATCTTATGAAGAACGAAAGTAAGGTGGCCGAAAGGTGGGAGTAGCAATTCGATAAACACCTGAATGGTGTCTAGGCTGTGCAACAAACGGGGAAGAGGTGCCAGCTCGAACGATAAACGAAGTTGAGGAAGCCATTATGCAGCTAAAAAACAATAAGAAAGATGGCATCGGAGCGGATTAAAATGGAACCAGGAAAGCTGGCCGCTTGTAGGTATGCACCGGCTAATTGTTAGAATTTGGGATACGGAACAGCTACCGGAGGAGTGGAAAGATGGGGTTATCTGCCCGATCTACAAAAAGGGCGACAAGTTGGACTGTGAGAACTATCGAGCGATCACCGTTCTCAATGCCGCCCCAAATCATTGTCCGCCAACTAACGGTTGACAACTAAAATTTTGGAATTTTTTCTCAAGCTGTCAAAAAAAGACAAAGATACATGAAGAAGATCTGATTTACCGAAATGAAAGATACATTATCCATTGTTGAAAAAAAAAATTAGTGTACATTTGAAAACGGTTCGTAATCGGCTGTTCGGCGAAGCTTTCGTTTGACGTCGAAACAGGAGCGTTGTACGGTCGCCATGTCAACTTTGCGAATGCATCTCTTGATTCTACCAATCAACTGTTTGCAATTCGTAGCTCTCCAGTTATTTTTGTACACCAAGTAACTCAAAATCCTCGATGGGGCGCACTGAGACAGATTTTACGGGTCGTGGTCTTTCGGTAAAAATGCGATCGAATGGGTATTCAGGAGCGATTGTGTTTTTTGGCATAATGCGATGATGCTCTATCCGGTCAAAACACGTATTGTTCATCTGCATGATGTTTTTATAGAAACAGGATCAAAATTTTCTTCAAAAATTCGTTTGGTGTATCTTAATTGATAGCCAAACCAGAAGGCTTGTTGTTGAAGAAACGAGAAAGGGAACGATGTCCTTCTGCGTCCATAATTTTGGCTGGTCTTCCACTACCTTGCTTGCGAATAGTTGTTGTGTATCTTAAGATATGGTAAACAGTCGAAGCCGCAACATATTCGCTTTTTAAATGTTGTACCGTAAACTTTTCCCGAGATTTCTGTGAAAGTTCGTAGAAATGTACAACGAGCTTGCGGAATGCTTCTTGTTTTGACGCCATTTTAAGCAAAACTGACAGAAAGAGGAGAGAAAGAGCTAACACATACACTCTCATTTCTCCCTGAGCTTGTTTGTTGTTGAGTATAGGGGCCTCGAAAAAATTCCAAAATTTTAGTTGTCACCCGTTATCACCAATTGCTAACAAATTTTGTGGGAACTTATCAAATCGGTTTCGTCGAAGGGCGGTCTACAGCGGATCAAATATTTACACTGCGGTAGATCCAGCAAAAGGGCCGTGAATACAGGGTTCCCACGCACCATTTGTTCGTTGACTTCAAAGCCGCATATGATACCATCGACCGGAAAGAGCTATGGAAAATCATGCAGGAAAACAAATTTATGGTCAGCAACAACAACAACAACAACAACAACATGGTCAGTGCTGTGTTCGAGTGGATTGTTAAGAAAATCACACAGAGGGTTTAGTTAACGACAAGGTCGTCAGAGTCAATTTATGGCAGTCAGCATGGCACCGAATATCACCCTTCCCTTCCCTTCTTCATTGTACCAACATGCTCCCATAGACTCGGGAAACCATCACAAAAATATAAAATTAGTTCAACTAATAAGATAATAAGATCTTGCAACTCGAAGCACTAAACATTGCATTCTAAAAGTTCTATTACTTTTTCGATCATTAATTACACTAAATACTGAGGTTAGTGACCAATTAATATTCATCACTATATTTTCACTTTTTTGCCGTGGGTTTCTCATTAATTTTTTCAGCCGTTTCAGTCGTCAAATCTCTCGCGAAACTTAACTTGAGGCACAAAAAACTTTCATTTATTACCCGAACAGTAATTTAAAGAGATATTATAATCATTTAGCCCAAATTGTTCACTTGAATTGATAGGAAAAACTTTACTTCGTTTCGATTGCAATTCCGAATTCGCGACTGTCGTACGTTGCCAAGGGAACGGACGTTTATATGGAGTGATGCCAACGTAAACATTTGAGCATGAATTTGACCAATTATTTTCGCTATTAAATTAAAGGTCGTAGAGTGTCGATAATATACTTCTAAAATTCACTGATAATAAAATTCACCGTAAATAACAGTTTATGTCATAGGATTACTGTCGGATGTGGTTCAACAGTTCAACAGTGTTTTGGAAGATCCTACACACTTAAAAAAAAGCGCCGAAGTCGGCTAAATTTTGCCGAGATTTGGACAGCCGAGCGTTCGGTAAAATTTTTTATGATGTCAAACGTTAGTAAAGATCCGTAAACGTCGATTTGCAAAACCGAAATTTTTACCGAACGCTCGGCTGTCCAAATCTCGGCAAAATTTAGCCGACTTCGGCACTTTTTTTTAAGTGTGTAGACCGGATGATTTCATAGTTTTCCGTAATTGCTTTGGCGATTGCTTACGGTCCAAACGAGTCACGAAATAACTTTGTTTTTCTATATGTACAAGTTTTGTAATTTTGTTTGTCATCTATTTCATATAAAATTTTATTTTATTTTACCTGAAACGGATTCTATCGTCAGAAACGAACGATATTTTAAAGACACACTTAATCGCCATCTCCGACGGTTTTCTGAGATCTTTTGTAAACAAAATAAGCCTTTAGGAACGAAAAGTTGTGTTCAGAATTTCTGCTGCTTTAAATAAAGTATAATTCTTAATCTAGAATATTTTGTTTATTAAATTAATGTGACTCAATATCTTATACCACAAACCGATAAAGGCAGTTTTGCGAAAAATTTTCATCTTTGCTAAAGCATCTGCTTCATATCTTCAATTCTTCTTTGCAAAATGATTCGTTGTTGAGCTTGAATAGATAATCGAAAATCTTTCCCGAAAAAATTCTATATGGTTTAATTGCATCAAATTGACACTGTCAATACAACTTTCCGCCGCGTTTAACTGAGCTAAATTTTACAAATATGAGGTACAAATCTGTTTTCAAAAAATCCTAAGTTTTGCTAGAACCACTGGAAAATTATAGACTGCTTGGATCATTCCTAAGTAAGAAATTCCATCTTAAGGCCCAAACAGAATGCTGCGTTAACGCGTCCGTCAGCGTTATTCTGACAGTTTTCCAATGGGTTAACTGTCAAGTTGGCGCTAACGGATACGTTGACGCAGCATTCTGTTTGTCCCTTTAGACGGTCGCACAACATAGTGGAAAAATCCACCATAGTGTAGTTCTGTTGATCCACAACTTCACTCACTGCTCTCATATGCCCAAGAAACGTTTTTGAGAAAACTTAATTTGAAAATTGTATGAATATGTGGGCCAGTGCAGACGCATGGTACATGACAATAGTGGTGAAGCACCTGAGTAGCAAAAAGACTGGGATACCGATTTGATTACGCAACAAGTATTTCATAATCTCCAATTATATCTACCAAACTTTGTAAGCTGAAAGAATGAGCATAACAAGGATAAAAACCCGATTTAATCAACCTATTGGTGAAAGGAACCCTTGTTATACCATCTCATTTGTCATTTGAGTCAGAATTCGACACGCTTTCAGAATACACTACACTATGGTAGTTAGGCCATTACAAATATTTTATTAAGTTTTTGTCCTTCCGGTGATCTTTATTTAAAGTTAAAACGTGAACACCAAATCTATTCTTGCTTTTAATATACAGGGTACGGGAGAGTATTCCCAGCACGCTACTAAATTCGGCATACATTACCTTTTTTTGCTGCGCTTTCCCAAATAAAAACTTTACCACTATATAACAATACTGAAGCGAATGTAGCACTCATAGGCTTTAATGTGTTATAACTATTTTCATAAAAATGTAAGTAGTTTGCTAAATTTTATTCAATAAACGTCAAAACCACTGTTTTTTCACTGGCACGTAATCAGGCTGAAAAAACCAGCAGCAATCGCTTACGCGTATCCGCTCTTGATGATGGTTTGGAAAACACACAATTATGATCACGTTTACTTATTCTAGAAACTAAACAGCTGTGAAAATGCTATCGCAGAACAATTCTACTTCTACACTTCACGGAAGCACACAAAAATTCCCCGCTGATATGAAAATATAAATCAATTTTCATTCACTAGACATTAGCAGCATTTTGTTTTTAATTCCAGCATATGGTGCGTTATTTACACTACTACCAATGTGTGAGGTAGTTACTCCTAAAAGTGTTCTATCGTGTTGACATAGCTAGTATTTGAGTGACAACCGGCGCTAACGTATATGAACGATTCAATGATACACTAGTGCCAGCAGCAAGCTGTTGTCACTGAAAAACTAGTTATCTTCAAAGAGCCGATATATAGGCTATACCGACACGTTATTAATCGGTCTCTCTTTTGATCTGTTTTTGAAAAGCATTTAATCCCTGTGCTGGCTATTTCGGCCGGTCGGATTTAAAAAACACAGACACCACTACATATAGAAAATGGGCTCAATTTAGCCGCAGCGACTTCATCATTTCTCGCGACTATAACTCAAATTCCGTAGCGTTTCGTTAAGACCAAAATTCACGCCGATATTCAGTAAATATTATTCTATGAACTGGTATAAAAATCTTGTCTCGAATAAATATAGTTTCAGCGTAATTCCTGAATATTGTTCAGGCTACCGCTTAATGGGCTGGAAATACCCTCCCGTACCCTATTTTAAGGTTACAATTGAGTAGTACGTATCCAATAAAATCGTTTTCGATGCGCAAACGTAGTCTTTATGTACCATTTTGGAGGCGTAATACGCATTTAGGAATAATTTTAAACGATTTATTTATATAGGTATTTCTATGCGATAAGATCCGATTAAGCGCTACCAGATTCATTCCACTATGCAACTTTGTGCTGAAAATCGTACGTTTGTTTGCTACTGTCATTATAAACGATGGAATATCAACTTGTGCGCGAAGTGGTGAATGACTCTTTGGGTTAAAACCACTCTAAATAAAATAAAAAAAAACTTTAAAAAAACTTGTGCTCGCTTTTTTAGGCTGTGCTTACGATTTCGAATTGGTTTAGAGATATTTATGATAATTTTCGCACAAGACAGACGAGTTAGTGCTGGCTGGGCAGTTATGAATTTTTTAAACAAAGAAAATTTGGCAAAAATGATGATTTTTGGGACCACCCTAACTCAGAAAGAGGCACTCTAAGCGCCTAGAAAAGTTAAATGATGCATAACACTAACCTTTTTGATTTTTATGTTGAAAAGATGACTTTTATAGTGATTTCAATCCTCCTATGAAAGAGAAAATCGTTCCTCCATATTACGAGAAGAAATCACTTTCAATATACCCGTCAAAAAATCGATATTCCTTCCTTAGCGCAGCAAAGCGCAGAAAGCCACTTAGTTTTCCGAAAAGTAGTTAAAATTTCGTATAATGATTGATTTAACTTGAGCATTTTCTGATGTTACGCACCATACTTTCTTGATCGTTGAATAATGGTGTTGAGTTTCTCATACACTTTGTATGGAAGAACAAAATATCATTCTTCAACATGTTTAACTTCAAACATTTGTCAAAAATTCATTTTAACTTCAAACTGGCTAAAAATTTCAAGTTAACCTCCTAAATTACTCCATAAAATGATAAAAATATAATAATGGCAAAATGTTGAAATTAGATTTTTGACTTTTGACCACCTCTGCGCCATAGTATGCTTAATACACGTTCCCGATAAAAAAACCGTAACACGTATATGAAAATTATTGGATTTACCGTACACAAAATAATGTTAAAACATTAATATTTATTGTCAGAAATGATAATCATACTATCAAACCTATTGCTGTAAATCATTACTTTCATAATTTTGCGAGATTGTGCCATAAAAATGGAAGGTGGGTATCTTAACAATAAAAAACTTATTTTTTCCGCGAACAAAAATTTTGATTTACAGTAAATATTATTGTGTTATGGTAATTTTTTTCAAACGAAAAAGTTAATTGGAGTAATTTGGAGTGACAACTTGGAGATACAACTTTCCACGCCTTTGACTAAGTGATTATATTGTAAAGTTTTTTTTTGTAAATATGTTTTCAAAAAAACCCAACTCTTGCTAGAGCCACTGAAAAATTATAGACTGCTTGGATCATGCCAAAGTAAGAAATTCCGTCTTAGACGGTCGCATTAAAAACAGGCTTCATTCTCGGTTTTTTGCTCAGTAGATGCTTATTAGACTGCAGCGCCTCAACGAAACAGAATTCGGAAAAGTAGTGTAAGCGGCGATTGTAGAGCTAATTATTATCTACATTATTGTCGAAGAAAGTATAGTTTTATCTTTTGCATTTACGGCGCTATACGATTGTTACCCCGTTGGTAGCTGAATGAGCGCTCTTGTTGCTACCAACGGGGTAGCAGCCCCATAGCGCCGTAAATACAAAAGATAGTACTTTCTCCAACAATAATGTAGATAATAAGTAACTCTACAATTACCGTTTACACTACTTTTTCGAATTCTGTTTCGTTGAGGTGCTGTACTCAAATGAGCATCTACTTAGCAAAAAAGCTGAAAATAAAGCCTGATCAAAAATCACTAACAGGGAAACATCACTTTAGGTTACAGGCTTTGTGCTTAGCCATATACTCCATAGTTTAGTCTTGTCGAGTTCCGCAACTTCATTGCATTGCTAAGGGATTTTTTTGTAAAAACTTAACTTGAAAATTGTATGAATGTGTGGGCCAGTGAAGAGACATGCCCAGCTAGCATTTTCATATGTATAAAAAAGGTAAAAATCAGCAGCTAAATAAATCGTATTTCATGCGCAAAATGGCATATCCGTACTATTTTGGAGGCGATATACGTGATTACGAATAATTTTGAGCGTTACGACTATATAAGTATTTATATACGATAATATCCGATTAAGCGCGAGTCGCTCCGTACTATTCTACGATTTTGTGCTGAAAATCGTATGTATGTCAGTCATTATCATTATATACGACAAAAAATCAACTTGATCCCACTTTATCCAGCTTTAGTTACGATTTCGAGTTTGTTAGGAGATATTAACGATAGTTTTCGTATATTGATATACGAGTTGGTGCTAGCTGGGTGGTACATGGCAATGGTGGTGAAGCACCTGAACAGCACCAGCAAAAATGTCCACTCACTCAGTTACTTACTTACTTATGTGTCTATGTCCGCCGGTCCGGCAGAACAAAGGGATGAAATCAGAGATCTCCACTGCTGACGATTACCCGCCATGGCTTTTACCTGCCGCCATGACAGGTTTTCATCTACAGCTCCGATGTCGTTGGCTAAGCTGCGTCGCCATGAGCCTCTGGGTCTACCTCTTCTACGTTGTCCGTATGGATTCCAGTCGTTCGCTCCTTTCCTCAAGGTGTGTCCGATCCGCTTCCACCTACGTTCACGTTTCTGTGGCTATCGGCCGTTGATGACATCGACGATGGAGTTCCTCGTTGGTTATCCAGTTGTCAGGCCGCTAGGCACGAATGATATATCGCAGGCACCGGTTAATGAATACCTGTAGTTTTTGCGTTGTCTCCGCTGAGACGCACCACATTTCGCAGGCGTACAGCAGTACGGCTTTAACGTTTGTATCAAAGATTCGAGTTTTCGTACGTAGAGTGATCTGGTTTGAGCGCCAAATGTTTCGCAGATCTGCATAGGCACCCCTGACCTTCTTGATCCATGTGGCTATATCGGGCTTGGTACCACCATCGTCCGTTGTCTGGCTACCAAGATATTGAAAGGCGTCTTCCAGCTCAACTTGTTGTCCCTTGTTGTACTGTGAAGCTGGTGGAATTGTCAGTGTTCACTACCATAGACTTAGCTACATTTACTGTGAGACCTGCTCCCAGGCAGCTCACTCAATGCTCACTGGCAATTTATTTATTTGATTCAAAGTGGCACTCCAACCATCTGCTTTTTCTGCTTAAGGGAACCGCCAACCCTGGATCTAGATTAGCTGGAAGTGCACAAAGAACCATCAAAATGATGCCTTGTGGTGGCAAATCATTATCAGTGTGCCTTTTCTGGTGAACTCTTTATGATGATTAAACAACAAAAATGAATTGTTGGGTTTCCTAGTTTCCGAGTGGATTTCCCATCTTTCACGATTCGGTCGTTAAATTCTCACTCATTTCATATGGCAGCCAAGCAAAAACAAATATGAAATCAAAACAACAATAAATCGATAGGGAGCGCTTAGCAGTTTTAAGGAAAATGGCAGCGAAAAAAAATCTTGTTTTAATAAGATTAGTTAGGCCATTGCAAATTATTTTTAAAGTTCTTCTCACCCACCCCGCCCCCCTTTTAAATCAACTTGCAAAATCGGGGGGCAAAAAAATCGGGGGGGGCATGGAATTTCCAAAAATCAGCAAAAAAAATTCTTTTTAAAATAAGAACGCACATATTAAAAGCAAGAATAGAACTGGTTTTTACGTTTAAACTTTAAGTAAAAATGCTTAAAACGCATATTTTTTTTTGTCGATTAGGAAAATCTCCTTGTTTTTTTTTTAAATTTTGCATAAAAAAGTACATGTACATAAATGCAAATATCTCCGGCTGCAGTGCATCAACTTTATTTTTTTTTCATATTAAAGATGAGAAAATTTTCTATCGTTCAGTTGAACTTCACTTTTTTGTAAGAATAATAGTACTGTTGATATTTGTGAATTTGTTAACAACAAAACAAAAAAGAACGCATTTTTTAGAACAATCTTAACTTTATCAAAGTTTTGAGATAAGATTAACGCGCTTGAAAAATTTTATTTTCTGTGGGCCTTAAAAACCGGTAAAACAACAAAGAAATCAGGGAGTAAATAACAACAATCGATTGCAACTTGTAGAAGGTTTGACCATTTTACTAACACAGTAATGTTTACGGATTTGAATATCATACTCATGCAAACACCCTCTCACTTGACTTATCCACATGCAACATTATAATTCATTATATTACAATCGTCATATAACACTTTTCAATTCAAAAATATTGAAAAAATAATACAGTTTACAGCCAGCCAGTTTGTGTTGTCTAAAAAACTGTTCTCGCCGGAAAGACTACATGTAAAGCTAAATGTTTTATTTTTCATTGAAATAGAAACAAAGGTCAAACACAACGATCAAGCGCTTATCGTGCATTGCTTGAACCGTAGTCAAGCGGAAAATGTTTCGGTATCAGAATTTGCAAGGAAATTCGTCGAACCTGACAAAACACAAAAAAAATCAAACTACTATCTAGAAAAGTCGTCCAAGTTGCTTGTTATTTTACGGAGCAAGCACAGTGACACTCAGTGAAATATTTCTCCTTCTTAACCGTTGAATCTTTAAATATCGAAAAGCACATTTTTTTGTAAATCATACGTGAAATACTACGTCTCATAGGACTTTTTCTATGTCGCACTCGCTTTTGCCCACGCATGTAAAACTGATGGCTGTGATATCGAGGAGTATTTTAAAATTAACAAGCAAATTTAATTCAATAAAATTTGTTTTATTTTGTTTTTTTTTTCTTTTCAACAATAAACAAGCATTTTCAACTTTGTATGTATTGCGAATAAATCACACTATCGCAAGATTAATTAGCACACTATTTGCACCTATTAAGGGCCGTCTGGCCTTCAATCACTAATTGTCTCTTTTTGTATATACTAATAACTATCGTAACTAAAGAAATAATGCATTTACTAAAAATAGTCCTCTATGACTTTTGTATAAACACTGTTTTCTTCTTCCTTCACTAGTACACACAGTCGGAAAACCGTCTCAAACTTCCAACGATCCCCTGTTTGTGTGCACTTTGCGCACAACCGAAGTCACGGCGAGGGAAATTCCCACCCGGCACCGGTTTCGCTTGTGTGATGTGTTACGCGCGAACGCGGCCACTAAAGCTGCGTCGCGGAGGCAACAGTACAGTTTGCCAGCACGTAAAATCCCCCTCCTTCCACTTCCACTGTTGAATGCTTCTCATGCATCGCTCACAGCGGGGATACGGGCGGTGGGGGTGTTTCACCAATTGATTGCAAGTTCGAATTTTCGCTAGTTGCATAGCGAAAACGATCAGCCGCTGATTTATTTATCTGGCAAGCGAAGGGTTGGTTTGATCGGAGAATCCCAGTGTTCTTCACAGTAGTCGACCAGCTGGTCTTCGACCTTGGACAACAGTTCGGTGCGATGGTCGGAGGACCAACTTTTCTGGATCAAGGCACACGATTGCAGGCTGCTGGAGCCAAGCAGGCGGCTCAGTTTTTCCGCACTGTCGACCTGTAAGCGAAAGCAAAACAAAGAAATTCGTTATTAATAATCGCAATCTTTAACGGCATCATGAAGGATTATGCAAATCGGGTGCAGGTACGAAAGATGGCTGATGAAACCGTTTCCGAGAAACGGAGGCTGGTGCGTATTTGCCGCACGGAAAGTTGGAAAATGAAAACTTCAAAACACTTTTACCCTGGGTGGAGAAAATCTAATTTTGAAATTTCCATTTTCGCACGTTCCGTGCGAAGGGACATTGTTTTCCCGGAAAGGACACCCACCTTGATTATGTAAATATCGTGCTCGAAGCAGAAGGCCTGCAGGAGAACCTCGTGCATATGGGTGGCACTGTCGCCGGGTTGCGGTGGCGCCATAAAGCAGAACAGATACTCATCGGGCGTTTTGGCCAAACTGCTGATCGCATCCGATAAGCCCATAATCAGTCGCTTTTCGATGTTTGCCATCAGGAGCGCGTGCTTTGCCGTTACGCCAATTGGCACACACTCGGCACTGCTGTAATCGAACGAGGTCGCCGCCGCCGCCGCGGCCGTCGCCTGGCAGGCGCTGCTGCTGTATTGCTCTTCAGTTGCTACCACCATCGTGCTTAACTTGCGATCACCACTGTACGTGACTTGCTCGTGTAATAAAACTGGCAAGATTGTTTGTTTTTGTTTGCTTCTTCACACACTGCGGGGTTTCGAGTTCGAACCGGTTTAACTTAACGTTTCACTTTGCTGCGTTGCTACTTGCGAGTGACGCGAACTGCTTAGTTGAATAGCGCGAAATGATTGCCCGATTCGCGCTGGTCGGTAGCCTTTTATAGACAATCGCTTCGTGCGCAGTAGTCTGCCGGCGCGAGCAGCGCTGGCAGAAGTTTGGCAGATGTGCACGTGGCTTTATTTACTTATTTTATTTAGCAATTTGTAAATATTTTCTTGATTAATTATAATTCAAAAATATTAATTGTAAATATATCTTGAAACTGCATGACATCTTTAATCGTTTGTGTTGCTTGAGAGATACAAATAAATACCAACACCAGCGTGCCTAGACATAAACAAAATAGTGGGACACCCGACCTTTCAGGAGTACGTTTTGTTCCGGATAAATGGAAACTTGACATAGGACATTAAAGAAGACTAGGATCTGGACTAATTTGAGTTTGAAGCTTTATTTGAAATTGAACTGGAAATTAGACTTGAAATTAGAATTGAATTGGTTATATCTCTTTTCTGTTCCTTTTTGTTCGCTTTTCAAGTCCTGTTTTTCCATCTTTTTGCTTCGTTTTTTCTCTTTTCTGTACCGTTTTTTTTTTTTGGTTTTTGCTCTCACCTTTCGGACGGAAGGAAAAGTGTTTCTTCTTTTTTTTCTGTACGGTGTTTTCTGTTTCATTGTTCCGTTTTTCTTCGTTTCCTGCCCCATTTTCTCTTATTTTCAGTCCAATTTTTCCTCTAGTTTTTCACTCATTTTTTTGTCAATTTTTCCTTTTTGTTTTCCATCTTTTCTTTTCCCTTTTCTGTTTTCCGTTTCCTGTTTTCGTCTTTTCTAACTTTCCTGCTTCTCGTTTTTCGCCTTCGTTTGTACCGTTTTGTTCTGTTTTTCGCTCTGTTATCTTCTTGTTTTGGCTTTTTATTTTTCGTTTTTCGCCTTTTTCGCTACTGTTTTACTTTTACTTTTGTTCCGCTTTTCCTGTTCGTCTTTTCTGTTCCATTTTCCCAAGGATTTCTTTTTTCTATCTCGTAATTCTTATCTTCTTGTTTGGTTTTTCTTGTTTTCTGCTTCTTTTCTTGTCTCATCATCCCTCTTTTTCTTTCCCGTTTTTCCACCTTTTCTGTTCAGTATTTATCTTTTTCTGTCCAGTCTTCTGGTCTTCGTTTTTCCTTTTTTCTGCCCACTGTTCCCTGTTTCACTTCTTGCTCTGTCCCGCTTTGCACAATTGTCGGTTCTGGTTTTCCTGATCGGTTTCCTCTTTTCTGTTCTGTTTTTCCTCATTATCAGACCCGTTTTTTCTGTCTCATTTTTTGTTTTCTGTCCCGTTTTCTGTTCCTTTTACATGTCCCGTTTTTCCAACTTTTTGTTTCGTTTTTTCTCTTTTTTGTACCGTTTTCTTGTTCCGTTTTATTCCGTTTCCTGCCCCATCTTCTCTTATTTTCAGTCAAATTTTTCCTCGTGTTTTTCACTCATTTTTTTGTAATTTTCCTTCTCTTGTTTTCCATATTTTCTCTTCCCTTTTCTTTCTTTCGTTTCCTGTTTTCGTCTTTTACAACTTTCCTCTTCTGGCTTTTCGTCCTTTTTTTTCCATTTTGTTCTGTTTTTTGTTCTTTTATCTTTTTGTTTTGGCTTTTTATCTTTCGTTTTTTGCCCTTTTCGCTTCTGTTTTACTCATATTTTTTGGTCCGTTTTTCCTATTTTTTCGTCTTTTTTCCTCTCGTCTCCTCTAAAGAATTTCTATTTCCTGTCACGTAATTCTTCTCTTCTAGTTTGGTTGCTCTTATTATCTGTTCCTCTTCTTGTCTCATTTTTCCTCTTTTTCGTTGCCGTTTTCCCACCTTTTCTGTCCAGTATTTATCTTTCTCTGTCCAGTCTTTCGCATATTTGTCTCGTTTTTCATCTTTTTCTCTCTCGCTTTTTCCTTTTTTCTGCCCACTGTTTCCTCTTTCTCTTCTTGCCCTGCTTGCGCCGTTTTCAGTCTTGGTTTTCTGATCGTTTTTCTCTCGTCTGTTCTGTTTTTCCTCATTATTAAACCCGTTTTTTCAGTTTCGTTTTTTGTTTTCTGTTTCGTGAAAGATCACAGTTTAAACCTAACATGAAATCGGAATTTAATTGGGCGAATCTCCAATTGAACTTGAAATTGGGTTTGACAATGAACATTAAATTTGAACTTATTTGAAGTTTTATCTTAAGCCGGTTATGGACCCGAAGTTGCTTTACTAAGTTTTACTGGAAATTAGCATTAACATTTTTCGTCGTATTCTCTTACACGTTTTACATCTTTTCTGCTCCGTTTTTTCTCTCTTCCAGTCCCGTTTTTCAACGTTTTGTTTCGCTTTTCTACTTAACCCTCTAACGGGCAACATCGTAAAAACGATGCGATCAAGCTAATGACTGTATTATCATGAAAGTACACTCAAAAGAACCTTATGTTCTGATTTTCATGCAAAAATAATTATCTGGAGGAGCGCCAGGTTAGAAAAAGTCCAATTTCTCTTTTTCGTTTTTCATGTCCAACGCTCTACCCAGATATTTTTTCAGTTCAAATACATTACAAAATTGATATAAAGCATGAAATTTACTCATGGAAAAGTTTTAAGGTCAATCATTTTGTTCTAGATGTGCTTTTTCATCAAAAGTAAAAATGGAAATATTCGCGCATTAATTAATTTCGAAATTTTTCGGAATTTTTGATTTTGAAAAATGATAACTTTTGAATGCATAGTCAGAATGTTGTGATATTAATATCAAAATGTTAAGAAATCTGTTCTGAACCCATTTTGCGTATTGTCAATTCAAAACAAATTTCGTATGCGGCTTTGGAGCTTCAAAAGCGAAGGCCGTCTACAGACGGTCTTACCCGTTAGAGGGTTAACTTACCATTTTCATGGTATTCGCTGTCACTTATTTTCCGTTTTTCCTCATTTTCTCTCGTTTTCGTTTTTTTCTGTCCCATATTTTCTATTTTGTTTTATATTGTTTTACCTTTTTTCTTTGTTTCCTCCATTTTTTTTACTTTCAGTCCTGTTGTGTATGTTTATGATTCGTTTTTTGTATTTTTGTTCCTCGTTTTCCGTCTTTTCTTTTCTCTTTTTACCGTTTCTTTCTCGTTTTTCTTCTTTTTGACGCCCCGTTTTTCCGTCTTTTTAGTCGCATTTAATCTATTTTTGGCACATATTTTCACTTTCCTCTCCAGTTCTCCTTTTTCATTTTACTTGTTTCTTTGGTTCATTTTTCCTGTTTCCCTCAGTTCTTCTGTTGGTTTCTTACTCCCTCGCTATTCTTCTTTTCCCTTTTGATTTCTCTCGCTGTTTATTTTATCTTCCTTTCCTTGTCGCGTTTTACCTTTGTTATACTATAACAAAGGTTTAAAAATTGGTCGAAAAACACGAAATTGATCCGAGGCCCGGAGGGCCAAGTCACATATACCAATCGATAGGGTTCGACGATTTGAGCAATGTCTGTGTGTGTGTGTGTGTGTGTGTGTATGTATGTAATGATTTTTTCTATCGCCTGTTTCTCAAAGATGGCTGAACCGAATCGTTCGCTATTACTTTTGTTTGAAAGGTATTATTGTCTAGTAGATCACTATTGAGTTGCTTCGTGACACGACGTCTCGTTTAAAAGTTATAAGCAAAAATGTGAAAAATACGTGACACGGTTTTCTCCGGAACTACATGACCGATTTCAACGATCTTAGTATCAAATGAAAGCCCTTATTAAAGCTAAATTATTCAGAATTTTTTAATTGAAAACAAACAAGTAGTTTAAAAGTTATGCTTAAAAAACCTGTTTTGACAAGGAAATAATTATCGCCTGTTTCTTAGAGATGGCCAAACCGATTTATGCGCTATTAGTCTCATTTGAAAGATAATATATGCTAATAGATCACTATTGAATGGTTTTTTGATTGGACGTTTAATTTGAAAGTTATGAGCAACCGTATACACCACACCAAAATTAACAATAATTTATAATGATTTTAACCAAGATAATTTACCTAATTTCAATTATTTTAATATCAAACGAGAGGTTTTGACACTACGAATATATATGCAAAATTTCATAAGAATTGGTTGTACCGGTCAAAAGATATTAACCCTCGAACACTCGCGCCAACTTTTGCAACACAGTTACTCGCGCGCACTATAACCCCAAACCAAAGAAAACGTGCGCACTAGAGGTTTGACTGGGAAAACTTGGTTTTAGGTTTATCGAACCTTTAGAATAGTTTCTTGAAATTAAAAGCTCTATCGTCTGGTGGAATCTAAACTTTGATTAATCCCCCTAAAAGTGAAATAAAAAAAAATTTTCTTCAGTATCAATATAACACATTGATGTGTTCTGCAAAGTTATAGAGCATATTATTACAAGAAATTTTGCTAGAGATAGTAACCTTCCATCTCTGCAGCTAAGATAGAAAAATCTTATTTGTTGTATATGAATTTGTAAACTCAGTTTTTATATTTTTGCTCTTTTTGTAATTGTTGTATGACTTTTTCTTGTATTACAAAATTGTACAAATGATAAAAATACACAACTTTGCTGAATTTAGTATACCTCTATGTTTGCTTGTTTAGGAACTGTAGAACTTTGATTATAAAAAATACCTTAATTTTGATTACGAATTACTCGACTACCAGCAGACGGATACATTTTAAACATTTTACATTGGCTAGTTTTGCTGCATACAGACACCATTTTTCCATATGAAGAAACGAAAGAAAATTCCACTTGGGGTCAATTGTGGTACACCTCGCATGCTGATTGTTTCGTTTCTGTGATGACGGTTTATGCTGATCTATTTTTCCAACAATTTAAATTATTAATGCATTGAATAATTATGACATTTTGCTCAGAATAAGTTTATTGAAGAATATTCGTTAGTTAAACAACGATTTGTAACTTTATAACAATATGGCGTTGAAAAACCTACACGTGTTGTACAAAATACAACAGAGTGAGTAACCGAAGGTTAATAAAAATTGATTAAAATTATTCAAGTAAACTCTATTGATGTGAATCAAATAGAATGGCATTACAGAAAATTATGCATAGTTCAAAAACCTATAAACTAGACCTTTACTAGGCAATGTATATGTTAAAGAATAAGATTTCCTCTTACAACTTACTTTTATTTGCACTTACTCAAATTAATAACAACTTACTTATCCTTACTCAGCAATTACATGAAAATAGGATCTATCAAAATTTAAAAGTGTTCCTATTTTGTTCAAAATTTGTAAACTTGTTCAATTTTCAAAATTTTTATGTAAACCAACGCATTACGCAACGTTAACCAATAGATGAATTATGTTCCGAAAACGTATCGATTTTTATCTCAAATACCAAGTAAGACCGTATAACAAAGGTTCCTTTCACCACTAGGTGGATTAAATCGGGTTTTTCTCATATTTTCTACCGTTTTCCCACCTTTCACTTGTCGAATTTTTCTTCTTTTTCTGATCCGTGTTCTCTCAATTTGTCTAATTTTCCTTTCTTTTCTCTCTGGTTTTTGCTTTTTTCTGTACACTGTTTTCCCCATCGTTTTTTCACCCAGTTCTTTCCACTGATTTTTCTCTAGTTTTTCTCTTTCTGCACCGTTTTTCGTATTTATTTACCCGTTTTTGCTCGTTTTCAGGCCCGTTTATCCACTGTTCCTGTTTCATTTTTTGACTTTTGCTCTCCCGTCTTTATTTTTCTGTTCAGTCTCGAATTTCTTCTTTTAACTCTTTTTCTATCCTTTTTTCATTTTCATCTGTTCCATTCTTTCTCTTATTATGCTCTACTTTTCTATCACATTTTGTTTCCATGTCCGTGTTATCCCTTTTGTCATCCGTTTTCCATTTTTTCTCCATTTCTTTTCATTTTTTTCTTGTTCTGTCCCATTCCCGCGCCTGATATGTACCTCTTTTTCTGTTGTTGTTTCTCCGTTTTTCTACTCTCGTGCTTTCTCCTTTACTGTTTCACCTTGTCTATCCCATTTTTACTTCTTTTTTGTCCCGTTTGTTCTAATTTTTTCTTTAGTTTTCCCTCTTTTTCTGCCCTGTTTTCTTCTTTATTTCTGTTTTTTCTCTTTTCATATCCCGTTTACCCATCCGTTCTCCGTCAAAGTACACTGAAGTCGTTTTTTACGTGGTTTTTTCTTACGCGGTTTTTTTACGCGACTATTTTTACGCGAATTTCGGAATTTACGCGGTTTTTTTACGCGAATTTTGGAATTTACACGGTTTTTTTACGCGAATTTCGGAATTTACGTGTTTTTTTACGCAATTTTCAAAATTTTCGCGGATGTGAAATCCACAAAGTTTTTTTACGCGAAATTTTGTTTTTTTACGCGTATTCCAGAATTTACGCGGTTTTTTACGCGATTTTCGGAATTTACGCGGTTTTTTTACGCGATTTTCTGAATTTACGCGAATTTCGGAATTTAAGCGGATTTTTAACGCGGAATTCACGCGGTTTTTCTACGCGATTTTCGGAATTTACGCGGATGTGCTCAAATCCACAAAGTTTTTTTTTTGGCACGAAATTTTGGTTTTTTTAGGCGAAGTCTGGAATTTACGCGATTTTTTTTACGCGAATTTCGGAATTTACGCGGTTTTTTAACGCGAATTTCGGAATCTACGCGGTTTTTTTACGCAATTTACGCAGTTTTTTTACGCGAAATTCGGAATTTACGCGGTTTTTTACGCGAATTTCGGAATTTACGTGGTTTTTTTACGCGAATTTCGGAATTTACGCGGTTTTTTCACGCGAATTTTGGAATTTACGCTGTTTTTTTACGCGGGACGTATCTTTCGCGCAAAAAGCGACTTGAATGTAATCATTTTTTCATGCAAGTTTTTATAGTTTTCTCTCACGCATTTCCTCTTTTTCTAAGCTATTTGTTTAGTTTTTGTCACGTTTTCCTTTGTGCTCTTTTCCGTTTTTCCTCCTTCTGTATTATTTTTCCTTTATTGCTTCCTTTTCTGGAGAGCAGCAAGAGACGAACCTCTACATCCATCGGTCATCCGTGAAATGCTAAGAAAATTTACTAACTTGTTCTTAAGAAGTTGTTTGCATTGTTTGATTCATGAGATACGTATTTTTTTTAATTAGGAAAGACTGAATTAACAAACAAGAATATAATAGTTCAAAAAATTTCCACATGACAGAACAAAACTTTCTGACTATTCTTGGTAGCCTTTTCGACTATAATCATTTAAATAGGGTAGACGCACCATTAGTGGTGGTAGTACCAGTAGTGGTGGAAACTTGAATTATTCCATGATTTTTGCATATTTTGGTACATGTTTGATAAGTATCGAACTACCAGTAACAGTATTATTTGATAAGTATCTAACTTGTTCCAAAATCTTCAAAAATAATGGAATAATTCGAGTTTCCACCACTACTGGTACTACCACCACTACTGGTACTACCACCACTAATGGTACGTTTACCCTAATAGTTCTCGAATTACCTCTATTAGCGGTTTTTTATGATTATTCTATGTAGCGCTTATTTATAATATTTTTATTCTCTCCAAATTCACCAGTAGGTTATAGTATTATTTCATAAAATATAATATTATTCTCAAAACATCTGTTTGTACCAATAGGTGATAGATACTTTAATTTAAAATCATAAATCCTAAAGCTTTCTTTCTTTCAATAATGACAAAATAGGAAAAATCGATTTTTTAAGTTCTTTAATAGTTAGGTTAGCCAGAATATATTGAAAATTAAATAGAAAACTGAAAATTTTCTAAACCGTATAAAAAATTTATTTATGATCCTCTTGAAAAAAGTAAAATCGGCCATTGCCAAACAAGTTCAAGATTTGGGCGGTAAAATCATCGTGTTTCCCCAATTAACGCTCAATTGAATTATTTTCACATGAATTTTCACGTCCTGCCCCGCGAACACATCGACATAAGTTTGCTGCGCAAACTCACATTCACGGTTCGTTGCCGCCGTGCTGGCAACACTAGCCGTTCAGCCGTTCGTGGTGGCCACGTTCGCTCGTTCGGTTTGTTTTGGTTTGTTTCGTTTCGTTCGGTTCGCCAATCTACAAAGTTTCACAGCAAATGGGGAATACACGTTCGCATCTGCCGGATCGTGATTATTCGTGGAAGTCGGCGAATTCTGAATGAAAACCGGTTACTCGTCGCGTCGCATCCTTTGACCAGCCTCCCCCTAAAAGGGGGGGCTGAGCAGGTTGGGAAAATCCAAATCAGTTTGCACCACCGCACAGTGGTCCCATTGGTATCAGAACACGCGTTTTTTTAATTGCGCCGAAATGGTTGATTATACTGGTTAAGTATGTTCAGAGAAATTTCTCAGCGTTAAAAGCTCTTTCATATGGCATGAACGATTATTTGATTAATCCCCCTAAAAGTTAGATAAAAAATTTATTTTTTGAACAGTAAGAGATACAGCAAAACAAAGTTCTACAAAAGTTTTGAAAAGATTATTATAAAGAACTTTGCCAAAGAAAGTAACTTTCTAGCTATTATAGTTTTAGAGATAAAGAACAATTTTTGTGGAGACTTTACGAAAATCAATTTTTTGACCACAGTTCTTTCTACAGTATTTATACGCATTTGACATGTTCGGCAAAGATTTTCTAACAGTCAAATTACATACTTTTGTAGAATATAGTAACTTGCTATCGTCAATATTTGCGAAGAAAATTAAAGTTTTCGTTTAAAAATTAACCAATTTTCAACAGTAATAACTCCCAAACATGCAAATATATTCAAACCATTTATTGCCCATGTGAAAGTACAAGAAAAATACTACAAAATGCAAAACAAATTAGCTTGACCCTGGCTATCCCTCTACCAAAACACTCGCATTGAAAATTGTTACTCGGTTGAATTTAATATGGTGTAGTGTAAAAACCGTGTTATCCCGATCAAGTAAGTGTGCAAAATAAATTATGAAAATGTGTAATCCAAGCAGCATGGATTGTTTGTAGAGAAAAAGATTTTCAAAATTCGTTTTCGGATGAAATTTGATTACTGCAGTTCGAGGTGTACGAATTTCGAAATGTATTTGAAGATTCTTCATCCTCACTATCGCTATTATTGTGCATATCATATGTACTGACCAACAGTTGCAGTAGGTACATCTTCAGAGGACATGGCATTTTTGTTATTTGGTAGTTCCCTCATGCTAGAAATTACCGGATCAGAAGATTCTAACAGACGGCAGAAGATCCGTATTTGTAGCCATTCTGGAGATCTTCCTTGTGTGATGAGTTCGGAACTGTTGTATGTCCTTGTCCACCATTGTCATCATCAGCTCGTAACCACTACCGTTCTACCTTCACGTACATGATGTAGGATGTAGGATGATTTTTTGCGATTTGCTGGTCTATGTTAATTTTTTCTTGCAGCGTTAGTGCAGTCGTTTCCTTTGCAAACTGGAGATGCAACGGCCGGCAATACCTGGTCGAAGACGATCTAATTAGGCTAATTCAAAGAAACATATCTGGTCGAAGATGGATGTGGATTTAGGAATATATTCTTTCCATTTGTTACTGCTTTCATGGGAACAATTGATGTGATGTGATCATCATCAATGAATGTTTGCAGACATGTGAAAGCACGCGCCGCTCCGCACGCCGTGCTAAAACATTCTCCTTCGTTCATACGTCACACGCACCCGGTTTGTTTGCTAATACTCGCTAAGATCTGCGGTTTCATCTTCATCTTCTTTCGGTTACTGTCTTCAGTTCTTCATCAGAAAACGTGTTTAGTGATGCAGTTTTCGAGCTGATAATACTTGACGAGGTTTGATATGCACAGTAACAGCGATAGTGAGGATGAAGTATCTTCAAATACACTTCGAAATTTGTACACCTCGAACTGCAGTAATTAAATTTCATCCGAAAACGAATTTGAAAAATCTTAATAATCCATGCTGCTTGGATTACACATTTTCATAATTTATTTTGCACACTTTACTTGATCGGGATAACACGGTTTTTACACTACGTCATATTAAATTCAACCGAGTAACAATTTTCAATGCGAGTGTTTTGGTAGAGGGATGGCCAGGGTCAAGCTAATTTGTTTTGCATTTTGTAGTATTTTTCTTGTACTTTCACATGGGTAATAAATGGCTTGAATATATTTGCATGTTTGGGAGTTATTGCTGTTGAAAATTGGTTAATTTTTAAACGAAAACTTTAATTTTCTCCGCAAATATTGATGATAGCAAGTTACTATATTCTACAAAAGTATGTAATTTGACTGTTAGAAAATCTTTGCCGAACATGTCAAATGCGTATAAATACTGTAGAAAGAACTGTGGTCAAAAAATTGATTTTCGTAAAGTCTCCACAAAAATTGTTCTTTATCTTTAAAACTATAATAGCTAGAAGGTTGCTTTCTTTGGCAAAGTTCTTTATAATAATCTTTTCAAAACTTTTGTAGAACTTTGTTTTGCTGTATCTCTTACTGTTCAAAAAATAAATTTTTTATCTAACTTTTAGGGGGATTAATCAAATAATCGTTCATGCCATATGAAAGAGCTTTTAACGCTGAGAAATTTCTCTGAACATACTTAACCAGTATAATCAACCATTTCGGCGCAATTAAAAAAACGCGTGTTCTGATACCAATGGGACCACTGTGCACCGCCGACTGCCTCGTCGTGTTCAGCGACTCGAGGCTATACACAGAAAATCCGTGTTCATTGGAATAAGAGTGAAAAGGTGATCGTCTGGCAGCTGAGCCGGTGTTCTAGATTTGCCACTCACCGACCGGGGAGGGATTTCGAAAATGATTGGTTTCCCTGCACTGCAGGTAAACTGCGTTTTTTACACCTCTGATGCGTGTTCAAGTTCATATGCACTCTAACCACGGAGAATACGGATGCTTACTTTTGGGGAATTTTGAATCTTGAACTTTGTAAACTACGAGACGGATACGAGCAGCACGTGACGCAAGATCGTTTCGGTAAGATTTTTTTTCTCGGAATATCGCGACTGGTTTGCAATGCCTATTTTGGCTCCCGTCCGGACTTTGATCGACAGCATGCATGCTGTCGCGATCTCCATGCATGAAAAAACCTGAATCGCCGAGTCATCGTTATTTCACATTCGTTAAAATTGTCTCGTCAGAGTGATCGCTCTAACCTGGCAATAAAACATGCCCTCTCCAAGCACCATTATTTTACCTACTTGCAATTTATTTCTACGTCAGGTTCAATTGGCATCTTCATACGAGAGGAAATTCGTGCTTCGGACGAAAGCCATGTGGTGGCAAAGGTTGGTGCACTTGCGATATCACCCCACCCAGTGCCAGTGGACCCAGCAGCTTAGGGAAGTCGTAAATTGGAGGCGTTTACTGCTGTCTCAACGACGACGACAACATCAGGCGGCGTCGTCGCATGGCGCAGTACGTTATCATCACGAGGCCACTGCCGCCGGCGGCGGCGGTTCAAACAAACACCTAGCAACGACCACAGGCAACAAAAACAACAACAACAACGAGAGCATGCTGAACCATCCGTAAGTTGACGACAGTAGCACAACAACAACAGCAATAATAACAGAATGAAAGCATCCAAACACCAAAGCATGCCTAGGCTACGGGTATTATGTATTTCGGTTGATAACAGCTGGAACTGGAATAGTAACCGAATCGAATCAGTAACCGCTCATAACAAGAATTGCCATGACTACGGTCGTTCGTCTGCCCTGTTTTTAGCGTCGTCACTTAGTGGCGCGCGCGCGCATGTATTCGCACTGTAACGGTTGAATGTTTTTTTTTGTGTTTTTCTGTTGTTCAAAACACTGTCCATATTCGTTTTTTGTCGTCGTCGCTAGCTCGTAGTTGCCCGATTTTGTTTGGTATAGAGCTTGTTTTTGTCCATTCCTAGGAAACACAACGACACTGGTTGTTTTCATCCTGTGATCATTGTTTTGGGAAAACAACTTGTTTAGAAGAGAAATTGCGTCCCACAGAAGCGAGCTTAATTGAAAAGTAATGCATGTACACTAGTGAATAACTTGATGAGGAGTGCAATTTTCCGAGAAGGCTGATACTGTTTCCTTTTTACGTTTTCGACGCAAATTTTGGGTGATACGAAATTGGGAATTGATTCGCCTTTTTGAGAATTTAGGAATTTTTTAAAGTAGTTTTCTAAATTGACAACAAAAATTCATAGTTTACATTGTTTTTATGGCACGAACTTGCAAATTTATGCGGTCTTTTATGAGTTATTTTTGATTTTCCATTTTCCATTTTTCATTTTTCATTTTTCATTTTTCATTTTTCATTTTTCATTTTTCATTTTTCATTTTTCATTTTTCATTTTTCATTTTTCATTTTTCATTTTTCATTTTTCATTTTTCATTTTTCATTTTTCATTTTTCATTTTTCATTTTTCATTTTTCATTTTTCATTTTTCATTTTTCATTTTTCATTTTTCATTTTCCATTTTCCATTTTTCATTTTTCATTTTTCATTTTTCATTTTTCATTTTTCATTTTTCATTTTTCATTTTTCATTTTTCATTTTTCATTTTTCATTTTTCATTTTCCATTTTTCATTTTTCATTTTTCATTTTTCATTTTTCATTTTTCATTTTTCATTTTTCATTTTTCATTTTTCATTTTCATTTTTCGTTTTTCATTTTTCGTTTTTCATTTTGCATTTTTTTTCTTTTTCTCGCACGTTTTACCTCTTTTTCTCATTTCACGTTCCGTTTTTCTAACTTTTTTTTCTGTTTTCTGTTCGTTCTCTTGGTTTTTATTCTCACCTTTCTTCTTTGCTTTCGATTTTCCTCCTTTTTCCCCTGCCCGTTTTCCCCTCTTATTTCCAGTTCTACCTCATATTTCCGATCCTATTTTTCATCCTGTTTTTTACTTATTTTTTGTATTTTCCATCTTATCGTTTCCTGTTTTCATGTTTTTCTAACTTTCCTGTTTCGCGTTTTTCATCTTCTATTATGTTTGTCTTCTCATGTCCTGCTTTTTCTTCTTTCCTGTCACTACTGTTCTGTTTTAATTGTCATTATTTTCTGTTTTGTTTTAGTTTTTTACTTATTTTTTGTCTTTTCCGCTTCACTTTTTGTCCGTTTTTCCTGTTTTTGTTTTTTTTCTGTCCCATTTTTCCATCTCATTATCATTTTGTCCCACCTTTCTCCTTTTACATTCCGTTTGAGCTCTTTTTTTTGGTTCCGTTTTTCTCGTTCTATTTCCTCTCCCGCTATTTTTCTTTTCTCGTTTTTTTTATTTTATGTTTCGGTTTTCCTTTCTTGTCTCTATTTTTTTTTCTCGTTTTCTCATTTTTTCTATCACGTTTCTTTTTTGTTTTTCTGTCTCGTCTTTTCATTGTTTGTCTTGTTTTCCACTCTTGTCCCTCTCGGTTTCCCTTTTTCTGCCGGTTCTTTCTCTACTTTTCTGTCCCGATTTTTGTCCTTCTCAGTCCTAGTTTTCCTTCTGTTTTTTTCTGTTTCTGTTTCTGTTTCTATGAGAAAAAACTAGCCTGATAATGAATAAAAAGGAACAAATCCTTTTTCCTCATTATCAGGCTAATTTTTTCTCAAATCTAGTCTCGTTAAAAAACGAGAAAATAAAAATTTTCTGTCTTATGAAACATCAATGTTTAAACTAAACATAAAATTGGAATTTAGTTAGATTCGAAAATGGGCTTTAAGGCGGATATGCAACTGACCTTGAAAATGTGCTTGACAATGGACATTTCAATTAAACTTGAAGTTTTGCTTCAAAGCGGTTATGAACATGAAATTAGACACTATACTTTACTTAATTTGGATTGACATTTTTTGCCCTATTCTCTTACATGTACATCATCTTTTTTGTTTCGTTTTTTCTCCCTCACAGTCCCGTTTTTTCACGTTTTATTCCCGTTTTTCTTTTCCATACCATTTTTTTTTGGTTTTTATTGTCTCTTTCCTTCCGTTTTTTCTCTTTTCCACTCCTTTTTTCCTGTCCCGCATTCTCTGGTTTATTGCTCGTTTCCTCTTAAATTTTTTTGTTATTTGTAATTCTGTTTTTTTTTCATGATTTAGACTCGTTTTTAATTATTTTTTCCCGTTTTCCATCTTTTCTCTTTACCTGAAATTAAAGAAAAGAAGAAAACTTTTTCCACATTGAATTCTACTATATAATATTTATTCCTGACAGATACGTATTTCGCCTACGATTTGCCGACTTCAGCAGTGTATGTTTTCGAACCTGTTTTACCTGGTTTTTGTTTCCAGTTTTCTTCTTTTTCTAGTTCTTTTTAGCCTCTTTTGCTTCCCGTTATCATCTGTTCCATTTTTTCAGTTTGCCTTAATTTTTAACTTTGGTTCTGGTTCTGGTTCTGGTTCTGGTTCTGGTTCTGGTTCTGGTTCTGGTTCTGGTTCTGGTTCTGGTTCTGGTTCTGGTTCTGGTTCTGGTTCTGGTTCTGGTTCTGGTTCTGGTTCTGGTTCTGGTTCTGGTTCTGGTTCTGGTTCTGGTTCTGGTTCTGGTTCTGGTTCTGGTTCTGGTTCTGGTTCTGGTTCTGGTTCTGGTTCTGGTTCTGGTTCTGGTTCTGGTTCTGGTTCTGGTTCTGGTTCTGGTTCTGGTTCTGGTTCTGGTTCTGGTTCTGGTTCTGGTTCTGGTTCTGGTTCTGGTTCTGGTTCTGGTTCTGGTTCTGGTTCTGGTTCTGGTTCTGGTTCTGGTTCTGGTTCTGGTTCTGGTTCTGGTTCTGGTTCTGGTTCTGGTTCTGGTTCTGGTTCTGGTTCTGGTTCTGGTTCTGGTTCTGGTTCTGGTTCTGGTTCTGGTTCTGGTTCTGGTTCTGGTTCTGGTTCTGGTTCTGGTTCTGGTTCTGGTTCTGGTTCTGGTTCTGGTTCTGGTTCTGGTTCTGGTTCTGGTTCTGGTTCTGGTTCTGGTTCTGGTTCTGGTTCTGGTTCTGGTTCTGGTTCTGGTTCTGGTTCTGGTTCTGGTTCTGGTTCTGGTTCTGGTTCTGGTTCTGGTTCTGGTTCTGGTTCTGGTTCTGGTTCTGGTTCTGGTTCTGGTTCTGGTTCTGGTTCTGGTTCTGGTTCTGGTTCTGGTTCTGGTTCTGGTTCTGGTTCTGGTTCTGGTTCTGGTTCTGGTTCTGGTTCTGGTTCTGTATAGCGGACAAGCCTATTTTGTCCAATCGAACTTTGGTTTATAGGTACTAAATGAGTATAGCGGATGCAAGCGTTCGCGGTAATCTCCATAAGCTATATAGCATTGAGCCGACACAGCATCCAACAGCAGCCACGTAGCCAGAGGTGGGGGCCAGGAGTCCTATCTTGGCTCCAAATACATTATATGCATATCTTACTGCTTATAAATATAATACATTATAATACATTTAATGTATTGTAGTTCTAAACGCAAAAATATGCATATAAAACAGTTAAAATCAAAATTGGGCCTCCGGGCCCCCCCCCTTCTGGCTACGTGGCTGTCCAACAGCATCAAACTCCCGAGAACAAACGGCGATTGTGCACTATTTAAAATGGAAATTCGCCGCTCAACTATTTTAATTTTCGATTTCAGTGAGAAGGGGGTATGAAAAGACCGTAGTTAGGATCGCTAGTATGAAACGTTCACACCCTCCACGCTGTGCTAACGATTTGGCATTTCAGAATAACAATCCAACGATTTTTCTTCACATTTTTTATTTTCTACTGTACCTACTTTATCGGCTTCAGACTCAGCAAAAATGTCGTACAACATGCAAAACTCACAAAACCTTGAATCTTCTTGCAACATTGTATTATGAGAAACATTTGTACACAAAATAGTTCACGGTCTCGTACTAAACGCTCGGGCTGTTTACTTTGTAGTTTTCTTAAAGTACGGTTTCATTCAACTCTGTGCGTCAAACAGCCATAAATAAGCCAATCACCCTTGAGTCCTAATGAAAACATTCCCATGCCAAAGCTGATAATACTTTCGTTTTATAGTAAAGGAATTGTCACAGAAACACTCCAGCCGTTATCATTTTGATACGGACATTTTTCATCATCAGCTTTTCACCACACTCCGGATGCCACTTGAAATCCAGTGATTAGTGTTAATTATCACCTGGTCAAGGTAGATTGAAAGCTGCGACGTGGCTAATCCCATGTCAAACAAAAAATGTCGCTGAAACCAGTTTTAGCCAGTAACTCATATTGCGACAAAATGTGAACAATTCAACAAGAGTTTTTATTTTGTGTGCAAATAAACATCATACCCATAATCACGCCACGATCACGAATAACGGTTCACTATCTGCGTGTGTACTACAATAACATTTCACGTGTTCGAGCGTCTCGTATGCAGCAATACGACACACTTTCCCTTAATTCACCGGAATTTGCGCCGTTGACTAATATCCTCGTTTTCGCCGAAGGCGAAATTAGAACGTAGATATGTGGCATTCTATCGCAATAGAGGGTGGCATGATTTGTACCAGGCGGTTCTCGCCTTCACGCCTAGAACCATGCGATCGATAATAATTTTCCCACCACACGCCAGAGAAAGTACCGTACTCGTACTCGAGCTGTACAAGCAAACAAACAAACAAACAAATTAGTTAACAGCAAACCATAACGGTGCACCGATGCAACATGAGAGGTATTTGCTTACGTTCGGTCAAACAACACCTTCTAACCTTCTATGCTTAATGCTTGCCACATTCATACGATCGGGTTGACCAACAACCACGACCTAGTATACCGGATTCATGTGACACCACAATAAAATCCCTAACATACTTCTTTAAAAATAAAGCTCCTTATTTGTTTTGCGATTCAATACGCCCCAATGGGAATCGGATGGCGAATTGCGATGTGACATAATAACCGAATGGAAACTTCGGCGAAATTTGAGAATAAACGGTTAATCTAGAACGAATGAAACGTCATCAAAATATACGCGCTCCCCATCAATCGGAGCGCAGCTCGACGTCGTCGTAAATTATTCACGGCCAACGGCCACCGTCGTGATCCGCTACGCAGCTCTCTCCAATTTCGGTGCCTCATGCAATTTACGCAATTGCTCGGGAAGAACTTTGAACGCGATATTTCGTCGTTTAACTGCGTCGATTTCGCTGGGGGCAACATCGGACATTAGGGCTTGGAGCGTGAGAGCCGTTCCTTTTGGCATACATATTTTGAATAATGCGTGAAATATGTTCTTGATTCGATTTAGAGTTACAAGCGTAAGAACAATAATCCAACTGTATATTTCGTTTAGATTATTGTCCTAGATTTACCTACCTGTATCATTCGTGAATCATCGTTTGTTATTTTGCCGCCTTTTGGGTTCAAATCTTTAGCGCAGCGAATGGGCGATAATTATCATTCGTTAAAATTTTAGACCTTGGCACTTAATAATTACTACTTTTTTGAGTAATTATTAAGGTCTGAATCACAAATTATCTTCGACCTTAGTACTAGTTAATTAAACTGATTTAGCGAGAACAAGATTTACTTTATGAACGCAGAATTACAAAATTCCTAATATTTTATGAATTGTACAGTGTGACACATATATATTCGAACAAAAACAAAGTCATAGATTTTTGTACATAAAGGCTTTATTTCGAATTTTAGTTTTAAAAGTTGTTTACCCATAGATACAGCTCTATTGAATCGCTTTTTGAAGTCGTTACATGCGGCACGCACTACTTCCATCGGAATATCATCCCATATCTTATTGATAACTAACTTAAATTCATCCAAATTATGATATTTATAATCCTTGAGCTTCTGCTGCATGTACCGCCATATACAAAAATCCAGTGGGTTCAAATCAGGAGAACTTGGAGGCCATTCCTTTTTCGATATGAAACCCGTCAGATTAACTTTGCACCACGTCTGCACAAGATTTGCAGTGTGGGCAGGAGCTCCATCCTGTTGGAAGCACTAATATTCTTCACCATACATTCCTCGAACGTAAGACCATTTCTAGATGGTATTTTGCATCTTTACTACCGTTTTGGTTTGGTTGCTTCCGTTAATCTATTGATTTTTTTGGATCCCGTCTCAACAAATCTTTTTAATGTATAGTATGTAAATCCTCTTTTTATGCCGAGATGTTTGAGATCACGAAAAATAGTGCCGCATGTTGCACCGTTTCGGAATTTATTTATTATCAACGACCGTAACTCAAACTCTGGTACGTGCACACAGAATGAGACAAAATACGAAAATGAGACTACGTCAAGTAAGACTTAAGTCATGATGGCATACACACATGGTCTTAGTTTGATTGTATCAAGCTCAATCAATTGTTCGAATATATATGCGTCACACTGTATAATCGGCTGTCTTTGCTTGTCTGCCATTTCCGGAATACTAAACCATTTAGACGGTAACATGATGTCCAATTCCTTTTGAGCTAATTTACCATTTCAATTCACTCACAAGGCGATAAAACTTAGTCCATCCATTAGGGCCATTGCAAATTATTTTTAAAGTTTTTATCCCTCCCACCCCTTTGAAAATGGCTTGAAAAATCGGAGAGCAAAAAACAGTTTGCGGGACATAAGTAATTTAAAAAAAAAATAAATTGTCTGTGGGCTCTACAGCCTAAAGAACTCGAAAAATGAGTGTACGCAACGCTTCTAACACAAAACAGACATGGAAATTCGAACAATGGAATTTCCGAAAATCGGCAAAAAAAATGCCATTCGATTTTGTGTCTCTTTTCGTAGATCTTTGCATGAAAAACATTTAGGTACATAGAAAAAGCAAGAATAGATTTGTTTTTCATGTCAACTTTAAGTAAAAATGCTTGAAACGCATATTTTTTTTTGGTTGATTAAAAAATTTCTTTTTGTCGAAAATAGAAAAAGCAAATCGGAAAAGGATAAGAAAAAAAGAAAATGAAAAAGTGAATGTAAAAATATGCACATTAAAATTCAAATTTTAAATTTTAAATTCAGTAATTCAGAATTGAAATAATTCAGAATTCAATCCAAAATACATATCAAAAAATTATCCAAAATACAAAATACAAAATACAAAATACAAAATACAAAATACAAAATACAAAATACAAAATACAAAATACAAAATACAAAATACAAAATACAAAATACAAAATACAAAATACAAAATACAAAATACAAAATACAAAATACAAAATACAAAATACAAAATACAAAATACAAAATACAAAATACAAAATACAAAATACAAAATACAAAATACAAAATACAAAATACAAAATACAAAATACAAAATACAAAATACAAAATACAAAATACAAAATACAAAATACAAAATACAAAATACAAAATACAAAATACAAAATACAAAATACAAAATACAAAATACAAAATACAAAATACAAAATACAAAATACAAAATACAAAATACAAAATACAAAATACAAAATACAAAATACAAAATACAAAATACAAAATACAAAATACAAAATACGAAAGACGAAATACAAAACATAAAAAACAAAGTTGAAAATCAAAAATCAAAAATCCCAGATCGAAATCCGAAAGCCGAAAATCGCAGATCGAAAATTAAGTCGTCGAAGTCGTTGAGTCGAAAAGTCAAACCCCAAAAATCAAGAGTCGGAAACAAAATGTCGAGACACGAATTTCGAAACTGAAAAGTCGTAGATCGAAAATTAAAAATCAAAGATCAAAGATCTCAAATAGAACGACGACAATTGAGAACCGAAAATCGAATTGATGATTGGTGAATTGTAAATAGAAGATTAAGAATTGAAAATTGAAAATTGAAAATTGAAAATTGAAAATTGAAAATTGAAAATTGAAAATTGAAAATTGAAAATTGAAAATTGAAAATTGAAAATTGAAAATTGAAAATTGAAAATTGAAAATTGAAAATTGAAAATTGAAAATTGAAAATTGAAAATTGAAAATTGAAAATTGAAAATTGAAAATTGAAAATTGAAAATTGAAAATTGAAAATTGAAAATTGAAAATTGAAAATTGAAAATTGAAAATTGAAAATTGAAAATTGAAAATTGAAAATTGAAAATTGAAAATTGAAAATTGAAAATTGAAAATTGAAAATTGAAAATTGAAAATTGAAAATTGAAAATTGAAAATTGAAAATTGAAAATTGAAAATTGAAAATTGAAAATTGAAAATTGAAAATTGAAAATTGAAAATTGAAAATTGAAGATTGAAAATTGAAAATTGAAAATTGAAAATTGAAAATTGAAAATTGAAAATTGAAAATTGAAAATTGAAAATTGAAAATTGAAAATTGGAAATTGAAAATTGAAAATTGAAAATTGAAAATTGAAAATTGAAAATTGAAAATTGAAAATTGAAAATTGAAAATTGAAAATTTAAAATTTAAAATTTAAAATTTAAAATTTAAAATTTAAAATTTAAATTTAAAATTGAAAATTTAAAATTGATAGAAGATAGATAGAAGATAGAAGATAGAAGATAGAAGATAGAAGATAGAAGATTGAAGAAGATAGAAGATAGAAGATAGAAGATAGAAGATAGAAGATAGAAGATAGAAGATAGAAGATAGAAGATAGAAGATAGAAGATAGAAGATAGAAGATAGAAGATAGAAGATAGAAGATAGAAGATAGAAGATAGAAGATAGAAGATAGAAGATAGAAGATAGAAGATAGAAGATAGAAGATAGAAGATAGAAGATAGAAGATAGAAGATAGAAGATAGAAGATAGAAGATAGAAGATAGAAGATAGAAGATAGAAGATAGAAGATAGAAGATAGAAGATAGAAGATAGAAGATAGAAGATAGAAGATAGAAGATAGAAGATAGAAGATAGAAGATAAAGATAAAGATAAAAAGGAAGAGAAAGCCTAAGCCACGGCAAAGCCAAAGCCAAAACAAAAACCAAAGTCAAAGCTAATACAAAGTTGAAAACAAAAAACAAGAGCAAAAGCAAAAGAAAAAATGAAAACAAAAGCTAAACCTAAACCAAATTCAAAAACAAATTCACAAAGAAAAGGAAAATGCAATAAATCAAATCAAAAGCAAATTCAGATCAAAACATATAATATTTTAAATTCGAACTTAAATTTAAATAAATCAAATCCCAGTCACAATCTCTATAAAAATTAAAACAACGATGAAAATTCAAAATTTAAGATTCAAATTTAAATTTAAATTTAAGCACGAAAATCCCCAGTCCCAGTTCCGGTCCAAGTACAAGTCCAAAACAATTAAATCGTATAAATCACAAAGCAAAAAAATTTAAAACAATTTTCAAAGAATATACAATACAGTATAATGACCCGATTTTTTGATAAATTTAGTGGCGGCAAAAATAGTACAATAGCAAGGTCGAGAATTATTATTTTTTTTTTGGTTGATAATGTTTAATGAACTGCCTATATTCCATGTTGACCACTTTTAGGAGATTTAAAACTCCCTTCTACCTCTCTGTAGACATTTGCTGCTCCTTCCTAGGCAGTCAAATTGATACCACGCCACTCGCAAATCATAAAAGCACCAACATATAAAACCCGAGCAGAAAAGCAGTTCATTTTGACAAAACTAAATTACGTAAAAAACGTGACAAAAAAGAAAGAATAAAACCTAAAAAAATCGTAAGAAGAAAAATCGAATAATCACTGCATAAAGCTCGCGAAGAAAATGAAAAAAAGAAAACAAAATAAAAATCTCAGAACACGAAAGATCTACAATCAATGTTAATAACTAAAAATATACAGAAAATGCTAGAATGCAACCATGAAGAATATTTTCAAGTACAATAACCAAAAATGCAATAAAAATAAAAATAGAAAATAAATAGAATCACAATTATAAAAAAATACTAAAAATCTTCAAATGAAATTATTTATATTTAGTTGAAAGTTATCTATGCGCATATTATCTTGTATGTAATTTTATAATTTTTGATGACTTCGGATTAAGTTGATGCTAACCTAGAGTAAAATTATTCATCAAACTATCAATTAATCGCTTATTAAGACTATCATCAGTTTATATCTGTGAGGCGTTACTTTGGTTACGTATAAGCAAACGAGTGACGCCGTGGATGCAATGCATGCATCGAAATTTATTGAAGTTTTTCCTATTAGTCAAATTCTTATTTATCTAAAAATATTAAGTTAGCTTTTACGAATACTTCGATTTAGTGGAAGTGTCGAAAAATACTTATTAAAAAATCGACAATGAAATGATAAAAATATAGCGGCGAGTTTTAATTTAGCAGGAATCAGCGATATAACCGGAGGGCCGTAATGATTAGTGCGTTGAGCTGCAAAATTTTCCTTCTAGGAGATTTATCTACATTGATTTCAATTTTGTACAAACCTGACGCAGATTGAAACAAAAAAATCTAAATAGAATTCAGTTGAATTATTTAGTTTATTGAATATTGTTTCCACTTTCACCAGAACCTCTAAACTTCAAAACGTGCTTCAACTTATTGGCTTCGGTTATCTATAGAATTGAAAGCATAGGGCTCTTCGAACCAGACAAAACATTGAATGAATCGCTTTTAGTCAAGTACTTCACTGATCAAGTGCGTGATAATCACTATTACATTGTGTCGTATTAGCTTGTAGAGAAAAAAAACAAACATTTAAAATTTGAAACTGGATTTTGTTCACGGATTTCATTGAAGCATAAATAGACAAGTTTTCACATGATTGTAACTTGGATAATTAGTCCACTCAAATCGACCATGTAAAAAAATTCCATCAATTTCAAGATAATTCCGGTCATCTGCTCTCCGACTGCAATCATTCAAACGATTCTCGATCATCTTATCGCGTAGCGTAAACGAACTTATCAGCCACCACCAGTCGGGCAGGTGCAAAAGATTAGCCGCTATCATCGTTATCGACCGAACGAACGTTTTTCCTAGAAGTGGTCTCCCTTTTAATCAATGTCAAATTCATTCGCAGAAGGGGATTCTTCCGCCGCTCAAGCGCGGCTCACATGAACTGTCGTGTTTTGCAACATCTTTCGTGTTATCATTGATTGCATTCGTAGGAAACTCCTCTCCCGTTCTGCTTATCGGGTTCCGTCTAAATGTGCGGTTTGATAACCCAACAGCGCCAGTGCAGCGGCGGGACTCACACTTGAGTTTTGTTTGGTGTTTTTCTAACGGTCGAACTCTTACAACCATCGATCTCATTATACTTAAGTGTAAAGTTCTATTTGTTCGCAGATTATCGACTGACCGCTTGCTGCCGCCACCGGATAGCCGCATTAATCCCGCCGAGCGTGAAACCATATTGCGCAATACGCGAATTTCGCGTCGCCACATGGTACCCGAGCTGGCACTGCATCTTATCACCGCGGAATGCAGCATTTATCATCAACCCATCGGGGATGACTTTTGCTTCCCGGCCGAACCGTTCTGGGGATTTTTCTGGCCCGGAGGTCAAGCGTTGACCAGGTAGAATCAAATCATAACACATGTAGGAAATTTACCGCATACTAATCGCACTCGAACTCGAACCCGAACAGGTTCATTTTAGATAACAAACAATTATTCGCGGGAAAACACGTTCTGGATGTGGGCGCCGGGTGCGGTGCCGGAGCCATCGCCGCCAGGCTGGTCGGAGCAAACGATGCCACTGCTAACGACATTGACCCTAGTAAGTCAGAATGGTATTTTTTAAACGATTACTCGCTTTGGTGGAGCAAATTGAACTAGATTACGAGTGCTCTTGCCCCAGCGCACTCGGCATAGCTGTTCACTGCAACTCGCGTGATAACTTGTATTTTGTCGTTTCGTCTCTTCATCACCACTTTGCAGCCGCACTGCAGGCCACCCTTCTGAACGCTGAGCTCAATTCCGTGGACCTGGAGATAAGTAGTCGAAATCTGATCGGACAGCCATGTGATAATTGTGACGTCCTGTTGATAGGAGATCTTTTCTACGATACCGATATCGCCGAGACGCTGATTCCGTGGTTAGTGCAGCTGGCTGCTAAGCGAAAAAATGTAGGTGAAAAAATGCAATGCATTTTTAATTGCATTTGTTTTTACGATGATAGCTTCCACAGACGAAGATATAGGTACAAGAAAGTACCTTCTCTATCTGTAATTAACATAATTCAAACTAAATATTTATCCCACCTGTTTTTTATGGCAGATTTACATTGGTGATCCCGGACGACATGGATTGACGGAGACGCGCTTGCGGAATATGACGCAAGTAGCACGTTACCGGCTGCCGCCGGATGTTTGCATAGAAAATAACGGGTTTTCGCATGCTAGTGTCTGGGAATTCGGGTCGTTTAATTGATTGTTCAGTTAATACAACATTATGCAATTTTAGCAAGCAAACAAAAATTGCTTGTTAGAAATTAAATGCGCGAAATGCGTGTGTTTCCCGAATTAGGTGCGAGATGCTGTATTGTCATTCTAAATGTTAGCTATCAGAAGCAAAAATTTATAAGACATTTTCTGCAGTCTTTAGTGATGCGATAGGATTATAGGAATACAATTTGTTTTTGCTAGTATGACAAGCTTAGGTAAGTTATTGAGTTATTTCTCATGTAGTGATCGACGCAACTTGATTTTTGGAGAAAAAAAATGATTCACATTTATCAGGAATCAAGTGGTCACTTTTCCGTATTAAGCAATCCAACTATCAAACGATCTGTGAAGAAAGACTAAGAAATATTTATCAAGACTTCAGTAGCTATCTTGATTCACTCAACAGGCGGAATATCAAAGCGACTTACTTAGTGACCGAAGATGATGGTGCTACGGAAAGATATCCCGTTTTGCACTCAGTCGATGAAGGAAAAATTCGTAATTTGCCTAAAAGCGAAGCCTCTGCTGGCGGTAAATTTTCCTGCTTTGAATATGAAGGGATAAAAGAAGAAAACTGAATTTGCTGTTTGGTGCACTTGGGAACAATTCGTACGTCTTCGGTGAATAACGTAAGGATTTTTTCAGTTGCTGACTAACGTACAATGAACCAGATTGACCAGGTTTTCACAGAGGGCCGATTCTTCTCTAACATCACGATATTGACTCTAACGATCACCTAGTAGCAGTATATGTGCGCTCGAAACTGTCAACCGTATACCAGAAACTTCAAATTCGTTCTCGGCTAAACATCAGACAGTTAAATAACCTGCAGTCTGCCGAGAACTACGCGAGAACACTGGATGAAGCACTGTCTTCTTCCGAAGAGTCAGGTGTTTCAAACCTCGAAGACGGTTCGGGCAGAATACGCTCGGCTACCGGAACTAGGTGAAGAGCCCCGAGGTCTACAAAATGATTGATTTGATGCGGAATGCCAACAAGTGCTTGGAAACATTATCTGAGCTTTGCCACCACGCAGAACTTGACCAAATAGCAACGAACAAGGAACCAGTTGACCTACAGAAAGGTCGATCGACTCGACTGTTGCAACTATCGTGGCATAACGCTGGTAAACGCCGCCTACAAGGCACTCTCCCGGATCCTGTAACGTCGGCTGTCACGGATAGCATAGGGTTTTGTTGGGAATTACCAGGCAGGCTTCATGGGAGCTCGCACAACTACTGACCAGATTTTCACCATCCGACAGATCTTGCATCAAATCTTTATTGATTTCAAAGCAGCATACGATACAGTCGATCGAGACCAGCTGTGGCAGATAATGCACAAACAAGGATTTCCGGATAAAAATAGACTAACGTGATTAGTCCGAGCTACATTGGATCGAGTTTTGTGCTTCTTGCGCATCTTGAGGACACTCTCGAGTCCCTTTGAGACGCGGTGAGGGTTGAGCTTGAGATAACGTCGGCTTATCCTGCATGCTGTTCAACATCGCTTTTGAGGGGGTGATCCGACAAGCGGGTGATCAAAACGAGAGCCAACTCCTAGACTTTGCGCCCTCCTGGGTAGATGTCTTTGATATCATAACCAGGGACTCTGCGACGACGGAAGCCATCTACGCCAGACTGAAAGCGGAGTATGGGAGGATTGGGCTAGCAATAAATACGTCAAAGACCAAATACATGAAAGGAAACGCCTCATAGGAAACAAACGTGGGTACAACAAACGAAGTACACTTTTTGATAGTGTGATGAAATCAGTTTCAAAACTGTAATTTATTGATTTAATTAAGATTTGTATAAAGAAAATAACAAGTTCTTACGTTCTAGTGTAATTGTAGTCTTCTGGCATTGCAACGTAATTCATGTGTCGATCCAACACTGCGAAGCTAATCTAAATCAATAATCGAACAAATGATCGTGAGTATATAAGTGCATGAGAATACTTACAAACTAGCGGTATAATACAGGATTTGCTGTACCAATACGATTTATCAAGACCTGTTCTCCACAGGTATATTTTGTAACAAATGAAAACTACTAGTTATTGGCCGTTTAGGCAAGCTGAAGCATCTAAATATTACAAATTTTCACTTAAAAAACTACAAAATCTTCTATTAGACCACCAGTTGTTTACAGTTTTCCTAATGAATCGTCCACGTTGTCGGTCCATTTATGCTCCATGTGACAGTTCTCGGTCGTAGCATGACGTTAGCATAGATTGAACTGTCACTTGACACTATCACTGAGCTGGGGATCACAAGGGACACACGTACTGGTTGTCACTATTTGCACAGTGGGTTTGTCAACATCCCCCCGCCCGTGGAGTTCCGGGGATCCCGACTTTTTATTTAAACTGTTTCCTGAGGGTTCCTGCCACGTATTCAGCCGACTCTTCTGGTCGACCACTACGACGACATCGCCAGGTTCCAGAGCTTTCACTGGTTGAAATCGACCTTTCACCGAAATCAAAAGAAGAACTAAGAAGCTTTCTCGGACTGGTCACATTTGTCTCGCGTTTCATTCCGGATTTGGCAACAGCAAACCATCCATTGCGAAAACTTAAAAAACAGTCTACGCCATTCGAGTGGTCGATGGAACACCAAAAATCTTTTGAAATGGTTAAACGTCGTATCGGATCATTGGACTACCTAGGCTATTTCGATCCTAAAGATCGCACATTGCTGGTTACGGATGCCTCAGGTGTAGGCCTAGGAGCAGTCCTAATTCAGTATAAAAACGAAAAACCAAGAGTCATCAGCTATGCTTCAAAAAGTCTCTCTCAAACGGAAATAAAATACCCTCCTATTGAAAAAGAAGCTCTAGCCATAGTGTGGGCTGTGGAGAGATTTCGTATATATTTAATTGGCATTAGCTTCGAGTTGGAAACCGACCATCGTCCACTGGAAAGTATTTTTACGAGCACTTCAAGACCTACAATTAGAATTGAGCGATGGCTACTACGATTGCAGGGATATAAATTCAAGGTAGTGTATCGGAAAGGATCCGCCAATTTGGCCGACTCGTTGTCGCGATTAGCGGCACATGTTAATGATGTACACTGGCAAGATGAATCGGAGGTCTACATACGTCAGGTCGCGGCAGGTTTTCTCTCGACTTCCAACGCAGGATATGGGGCAGAGTTTGATCTAGATACTGAAATTGAGATAAGGGCTATTCAGGAAACTGCAGCTATCGATATTACCGAAGTAGTTCAAATGACAAGAACAGATGAAGAATTAACTGCAATCAAGGAAGCAATTATGTCTAATAACTGGACAAACCCCAAAGTGAAACCCTTCGCCCCTTTTCAACACGAACTGAGTTACGCAAACGGCATAATAATGCGTGGAATGAAACTGGTTATTCCAAAAATGCTTCGAACCCGTATGTGCCAACTAGCACACGAAGGACATCCGGGACATTCCGCGATGAAAAGCAGACTACGAGACAAATGTTGGTGGCCGAATATGGATCAGGAGGCTGTGAAGATGTGTGACCAATGCGAGGAATGTCGCCTCGTTCATGCGGCAGCCCCTCCTGAACCAATGGAACGACGGAAACTACCGGAAAAACCCTGGATAGATTTGGCGATAGATTTCTTGGGCCCGTTGCCTTCAGGAGAATACATACTGGTTATTATTGATTACTATAGCCGATATATGGAAATAGAAATAATGAAACGAATAACAGCACAGGAGACGGTTAAACGATTGCAGAAGATTTTTCGAACGTGGGGATACCCCCGGACAATAACTCTAGATAATGGGAAACAGTTTGTCTCCCAAGAATTCGACGAATTTTGTAAAAGAACTGGCATTGTCTTAAATCACACTACGCCATATTGGCCGCAAGCTAATGGCGAAGTGGAACGTCAAAACCGATCGTTGCTAAAGCGACTGAAGATCTCTAATGCGTTATATGGGGATTGGAAGACCGAACTAGACGATTACCTGATACTTTATAATAACAATCCTCATAGTGTAACTGGACAACCACCAAGTGAGTTGCTCCAAAATCGTAAATTGAGATTTAAGATACCGCAGACAGACGATATTTCTACAACACCACCGATAACGGAGTTCCGTGACCGTGATTTAAAACAAAAATTTGACAGTAAAATGGCTGAAGATGTTAGGCGAGGCTCAAAACCGAGTGTTCTTGAGCTCGACGATACAGTTTTAATGAAAAATCTCCTACCGAAGGATAAACTCTCTACCGATTTTTCGAAAGAAAAGTTCAAGGTCATTGAGAAAAAAGGATCAAATGTTACCGTAGAATCGCAGGTTACCGGAAAGCAGTTTGAGAGAAACTCATCCCATCTTCTAAAAATATTAGAAAATGATACGGAGTTGAGTGATTCATCTTTACGGGAGGAAAAGGAAAAAGACGTCAACATACGACGATCATCAAGGATTGCAAAACCATCAGTACGATACTCACCCTGAGAAATAAAGTTATGATTAAATCCTAATTAGAAGGTAATCTTTTATTATACTATCTTAAGTAATTTGAAATAAAAAAACCCGAATTAATCCACCTAGCGGCGTGACCTAGCCTTTCTACTGCCACAATAATCATTATTTAATTTCTCAGGAACATCTATGTATAATTAACTTGACTATATTTTTAAATATCCGTTCCGTATTCCTGAAAATCCTTATTTGCCACTAAAATTACCAACGTATTGCGTAGAATAATTAAATTTTCTTTCCTTGGGTGCGTAAATACTTGTAATACCTTATTTAGTTTTATAATCGGTCGGCCTTAACTTTCGGGCTTCAGAGCCACATACGAAACTTGTTTTGAATTGACAATATGAAATATGTGGTTATAACAGATTTTTTGATAATTAATTAATACCATGCGTTCAAAAGTGAGCATCTTTGAAAAACAAGAGTTCAGAAAAATTATTATTATACTTCGCTTTTGAAGACAAAGGATATCGACAACAAAATGATTAATCTCAAAATTTTACTATTAGTTTGCTTGGCTTCAATTTTGCAGTATATTTGAATTAGAAAAAATAACTGAATAGAGCATTAGATATGAAAAAGAGAAATTGAACTTTTTCTTAGCTGGCGCTCCTTCAGATAATTATTTTGCATGAAAATCAAAACTTAAGCTTCTTTTGAATGTACTTTCATGAAAAGATAGTCATTAGCTTGATCGCATCGTTTTTACAATGTTAGAGGGTTAGGAAAACAAGATGACGTCGAAAAATAGTGCAAGCTGCGCCTTAAACATGCTTGAGAATGGGAAATATGATCGATATGATTTCCAGTGCTTGTCATTTTTGATTTATTTGTTCAAACATGATACATGACATAAGACATCTGTCCTTTAAAATGTCATTAACGAAAACAAATCCTAAAAAATTACTACCGTGCAAAGTTTACTTCCTATTTTTCATATAACATTTCTAAGCTCCAGTATCTATTGATTAAAAAGAGCGTCTATTGATGCGTAAAATTTGTTTGAAATTTGTATAAATTTATTTGGAAAACTCATTAGTATTTTTAATCCTATACACCACTATACCTACATGCTTAAATTAACTGCTTCTTTTCGCTGTTTGCTTTTCGTGTACAATTGTGAGTAACAGCAAGTGAACAAAATGACAATTGAAATCTGAAATCAAAGAAAAGAAATAGCTTTTCGATTAAATCCCACTATTTAATATTTATTTGCAACAGATACGTAGTTCGTCTACGACGTGCAGGCTTCATCAGTGTCTTATTTCAAAGCGTATACGTATTTGTCACAAATAAATATTAAATTGTGGAATTTAGTCGGTAAAAGTTTTTTCTTTTCTTTGATTTCAAATTTCGTATTCCACTAAGAGGCTTCAAAAACTTCAGACAATTGATTCACAAAAGTGAGAAACATCTTTTCTTGAATTTCAATGCAAATTTAAAAATTGCAAATTGTCATCCCAAATAACAATTTGAGTTTTATTACACTCCTATGATGGCATTCAAGACCAAAATTGGTCATGAAAACCACCACAAGAGTACAATCAAACTCACATTGTTGCTTGGGACCACATACACACACATACATACATACATACATACATATATACATACATACATACATACATATATACATACATACATACATACATACATACATACATACATACATACATACATACATACATACATACATACATACATACATACATACATACATACACACATACATACATACATACACACATACATACATACATACATACATACATACATACATACATACACACATACATCACACACATTGACTACAATCAACATTTGTTTTGATTTCACGCGTTTTAACGGTTTAATATACGGTGCTTAAGTGTTAAAGTTTAAATAACTTTTGAATGAACCGTCCGATTTTTAATAACTCGGTTTCGTTTGATAGATCTCAGCAGTAATTTTCAAATAATAATAAAATGTGTGATGTTTTTCATTGAATTAATGTTTATATGTTTCAAAAATATGTTTTAAATACTATTTTTTCACATTTCTTTATGTAACTTTCAAACTACAAGCCCAATCGTCATGAAATTTGGAAGTTAAGGGTTTGCAAGGCTCCTCTTTCATATGCAATCAATTTTGTTCAAATCGGTTAAGGGACCTATGAGATAATGAAGTCCCATATTTTTCATATTTTTATACATAACTTTTGAACTAAAAGTCCGATCGGTATGAAATTCAATAGCGACCAATGGGACACCTAGACCTTTCATTTGACACTAAGAACATTAAAATCGGTCCAGTCATCTCCGAGAAAAGTGAGTGAGATTAAAAGCGTCACATACACACACACACACATACACACACACACACACACACACATACATACACACACACAGAAAATGCTCAGTTTTCGAAACTAAGTCGAATGGTATATGACATTCGGCCCGCAGGACCTTCTTTCCATTTCCGGTTGTCCAAGTGATTTCTATACCTTTATACTATATATTTATATAGTAGAAAGGCAAAAAGGGAGATGTGATACCCTACTAATACCAAGACATACATGACACATCACTGTAATGATATACCCTCCGACACACAACTCGATATCGGCAGTTCTATACTACACCTCGTGAGATACACATCGTGCGTGACGCATCGAGTCTTGTCTGGTTACCACACCAGCTATTTCGCAGGACTAGTCCTTCTTTCTCTGTGACCATGGTCGGCTGATTGATGCCTTCGATGCCATAAAGAAGAAAGTTGTTTGGTGTAAGTGCTGGTTGCGATGGGTGCTCGACGGGAACGTATGTAAGTGGCCTGGAATTTACGATTCCTTCAGCTTTGATTAATACCGTCTCGAGGACTTCGTCACTTGGTTGGTGGGGGTAATCTGACATTGCCGCAAGTGCGGCCTTTATGGAGCATACCATACGCTCCCACAAGCCGCCCATGTGAGGAGCTGACGGCGGATTGAAATTCCAAGAGGTTGTGGCATTTGTAAAGGCCACGGCACAGGATTCATGGATCTGGAGTTTCTGGTTTTCCAGCAGGTTGTTCGCTCCGACGAAATTTGTTCCATTGTCGGAGTAGAATGAACTAGGAGCTCCACAGCGTACAACGAATCTCCGTATGGCCATCATACACGCTTCGGTAGATAAACTATGTGCCATTTCCACGTGCACAGCTCTAGTGGAAAGACATGTAAAGAGACACACCCATCGTTTCACCAGACTGCGCGACTGTTTTACCGACTACGGTCCAAAATAGTCAACTACGGTGTGGGTAAAAGGTAGAATAAAGGGTGTCAGTCGAACGCTGGGGAGTGATGCCATCTGCGGAGCTTTCGGGTTTGCCTTGTAGATCCTACAGTGTTGACAACTCTTCGCCAATTGCTTGATCAAAGTACGGAGCCGAGGAATCCAGAATCTTTGACGCAGTTGATTGAGCACCGTTTCGTTGTTACAGTGCAAATAACGGCGGTGGTAACTGTCGACGAGTAGGAATGTTATTCGATGTTTTGACGGTAAGATCACGGGATACTTAGCTTCGAACGGGGTAGTAGGAGCAGCCCCAATTCTGCTATTCATCCGAATAACCCCTTGTTGGTCGATAAATGGCGTCAGCTGATGCAGTGAGCTGCTTTTGGACAGCTGACGTGTTTCTGATCCCTGCTTGGTACGGAGTGTTGCGTATTCGTCACCGTATGCTTCTGATTGCGTTTGGCGCCAGATCCAGTTCTCGGCTTTGAACAATTCCTCTTGCGTAAGAGGACACCATATCTCCTGTCCCTGAAACAGTTTCAAAGGCCGCAGTACATAGGCTGCTGCTCGTGCTGCTCGAAGCATTTTGTTCCTATTCGAGAAACGGGTTGGATTCAGAAGTGGTTGGGGTAGAACTTTGTGATACATAACTGAAGCCCGAAGTTCTTTATCCGTAATTAGCTGCTGTAGAGGCTCATGTGGCAAGGATTCCTCCGGTTCTCGAAGAAAATTTGGCCCGGTAAACCAGCGACTTTTTGGGTCGAAACTTGGACCAGAGTCCCCTGCCGAAGAAATTGCGGAGACCGCTGCCATATGAGTCTTGAGATGTATGACGTCCCTTACTCGATCCAGTGGGCGACACAACGATCGGAAAACTTTCTCAACAGGTAACCAATCGTTGTGTTCTAAGACAGAGGCCTTGAGTTGGCGATGAACTGTTATTAAAACGCCGCCGCACGTTGATTTTCGGCGGTTATGCGTACTCCGGTCACAACGGAAGACTTCGTAGTTCGATCCGAAGATTTGTCTGGAAGAGGTTCATTCGTCAAGTCAAGTTTCAGCTAAAACAATTACTATGGACTGTCGACACGCACTAGCAGATAGTCGTGAACGCTTGCGTTCATTCCGCCTACATTCTGATAGTACATGTGGATGATTTACTGGACGTTGCGCGTCCTATTCGGTAACCGGTTGGGTAATGGGCTAAAAGTGAGAGACGAATCAACGATGAGGTCAAAATTAGCGGTAGTGCCCTTGTCGCGAAGGTAATTTTGGAAGCTCCTTTCACTACACCCACACGCAGGGCCGGAACGACTGATGACCGCTGGCAGGAAAGGCGCGACTGCGGCAGGAAGGATGAAAGATCGCACTTGACGGCGGATTGAACCTCTGAGGTTGGCTGCTATTGACTAGTGGTTGCTGCGTACGCCTCTTGGGAGGTTTTCGGGGCGCCCTCCTGGTCTTCGCAAGATTGCTTTGTTTAGACGGCGGCGTGACACTTCCGGAGGGAAGTTCCGCACTTCCAACCTTAACGCTGCGGGATTGCATTGTCTTGATGGTGGCGGGGCACTCCCAGAAGGAAGTTCCGCTCGTACCGTCCTCGACTTTGCAACAGAGACTGTCAACCTCCATCAGCAATTCAATGGTCCTTCCAAACATATTACGACGGCCTACCTGCCACGTTTGCGTTGAAAAGCCGTCGTTCTGATTCTGATGGAATCGCAAAAGCTTTTGGAAAATCCTCATCTCTCTCATCGGAACATTAGAAAACAATTCGGAATTGTGCAGTCGACGATGAGTCGTGTTATTAAACGTTACTACGAAACTCTGAGCTTCGAAACCATTAAGCGGAATCCCAATGCTTTGGTCAGGGATGTATGTACTATGCATATTTCTTCACGACAGATACGTATTTCGCTTACGACTAATTTCAGGCTTCGTATTCTACTAAGACGCTTCAAAAACTGCAGTTTCAAAGTTTGTCAAGCGATCTGCTCATGTGGCAAACGGAGTGCGCCGTTCGTGACTACCGGGACTGTAAACGGGCAGATCTACTTTAAGGAATGTCAACAGAAACGTCTGTTTCCTCTGTTGAAGCAACACGAGGACCCTACGATCTTCTTGCTGGATCTAGCTTCGTCTCACTATTGTAAGGATGTTCTGGACTGGTAGTGGTACGAAACCAACGGGGTCACTCTAGTACCGAAGGACATTAACCCCCCAACGCTCCGGAACTAAGGCCCATCGGAAAATTCTGGGCTATTATGAAGCAGACACTATACGGCAGTATCCCAAGGAGGTCAAATCTAAGGAAGACATCATGGAAAAGTAGGATTTCGTACAGTAGAAGCTGCAGCCAGATGTTGTACAGAACCTTATGAGTGGAGTAAAGCATAAGTTGCGAACGTACGGTTATGGTACAGTCAACTTTCGTTTGTTGGGCTATCTTTAAGTGGGCTACGTTTTAATCGGGCTCCCGTTAATTGGGCTATAGCCCATCTAAAACGAAGTCAAACGTCATTTCTGACAGCGTATTTTTTCTTCTGAGGGGCTCTTGAATATAGTTCATTCAAGAGTGGAAAATATTTTATATAGAAAATATTAAAATTACTTAAATGGAATACAATTGCATCACATCGTTTTTCGATCAATTATGAACTTGACCCTCCCATTTTTAGAATCACGGTAAAACAGTTAAAAATGCCAATATATATTAACATTGTCGCATGAAATTCTACTATTTACTTGTTAAATAATCTAGAAATAAATTTCAACAACGAAAAGATTAGTTTCCACTTTAATTCCGTATTTAATATAAGTGTATATTTGTATAAACCTTTCTGTGACGATTTCGACAAAAACAATCGATATATCCCTCGGTTTTGACGTCTCAGCCCAATTAACGAAAGTCTTTCACTAAATGGGCTAAGAGCTTAGTGCAGTTAGCGAAAGTTGACTGTATTGAAGTTGAGTGAAATAAATATGCCCAAAGCTTACTAATCGGTCAATGAGTTATTTTCTACCGCTTTTTTTCATGATGCAATTTAATGTGGAACACCCTTTAAAGCATAAAGACGATATGAGAACAGTTATGTTGTTTTTTCCCAGTAGTGCCGGTTGTGCACAGAGAACAGACAATTATGTTCATATAAAATATTTCGCAAAAGGTGTGTAAAGCTTTTAAACAAGACACTAGCGACATCTCTCTTAGAGTGCACCAGTTGTCCAACATCCTCATTGCCAAATTTATTATATATGCTTGTCATAATCTACATCGTCGAAACACTGGCAACTCCAATATCAGTTACTCTAGCAACCGTAGCAACGGGGAGATTTTGTTTGTTATTTGCCGAACACGGCTAATCATTGAAAACAGAAACCAAAACGCATTTATAATTTTTCTGTTATTTTGGATTAGTATGGCCAAACAGGTATCGTATTTAAAGTTTTCCACATTGAATCGTGCCATTTCATCGTTATACCAGCATGACCTCACCGCAGCGGTACTAGCTATGAATTTTTCATCTCTGAGCACCGGGAAATCCGTACTACTACTTCATCGAAGTCCACCGTAGGAGAAGCGTTTGGCTGTGATTCATTGACCTCAGAGGTGACGACCACTAAAATCGTGGTATATTCTCGACCTATATGCCAATGACTCGTAACACCGAATTCATAATCAAAATCACCCTTATCGCCATGAAGTTCGTTTTAATTTCAATTGGCGAAAGTTATCTGCAAGCAATTCTGTTACCCCCATCTGGTTCGTTCGCAATCCGGTACAGATACACAGTTTCTCCGAAGAATTAAAAACGAATTATTCAATAATTACTATTTTTGATGAATAATGTTTACTTTTATTTTGAGTTCGGTAGATTGGGTAAACAATACGTTAGTTGCTGTAGCAACTGTTAAAAGCTTTGGTGAAAATACGACGAAAGCTCAAATCAAATCGTTGACAGACATTAACAACCAAAGCCTATTATGTTAGTGACGTGAGCGCCACGTAACGGGAGCATTACCACTTACTTTCAAAATGGTGGCTAAGCTTTTACACACGTTTACGAGCGTTTTACGAGCTCAAGATGAATGTCTGTTCTCTGTGGGTTGTGTATTTATATACGGGTTACCTAAAATTTCACTGTTATTTGCCTGAAACACAATAGAAAATTTACAGTGAATGGACCACACAGTTCACTGTCTTTTGTTTTTATTTGTATATGAAAAAAAAAGTCGAACAGCACTTACTCACCTCCTTATTCGTTGGAAAATCTGCAGTTTACATTAAAATTTACTGTGAAAACAGCAGTATTTGTGGTAACTTCAGTGTATAACTTTTGCAAAGCTTTTCGCTATTTCAATAATACCAACAATGAAATACAATGTTTTTTCGCTGTATATTTTTATTCGGGGCAACATTGATTCAACTGATTTTGCTTGCACAGCTAAAACACTCTACCTGACCTTATGTATTCGGTACCAAGTACTTTGGTTAGCTGTCACAGTCAACGCTGCTGTCATGTTAGAGCTAAAAATTATTTCATCAGATTTTTCTTCCGCTGTCTTCTCTCACTCTGTCTAGTCGTGGCGTGAGCTTTGATTCGGTGCTGTTCGCTTGTGTTCGTGACGGTTAAATTCCGTTTGCTATATAAAATTCCGAATATTCCAGTTGTCTAGTGCTTTTTGTTCAGCCCGTTGGATGGAATAACGATTATTTTACGCCATCCATACAACTACATCCCAACATAAGCAACCCTCCATGTTGCAGTGAAAAGTGACCAAAAATCGATCGATAAGCAACCTTGAAAGTTGGAAAGAACCAGTCCGCAGTTCGACGACACATTTTCTCCTAGTTTCGAGAATCGAATCGCCCTGCTTCCGTGTTTTTTGAAGTTTTTGCAACTACACTGAACCTGTGCAAAATTGTGACCCGTGTTAAATTGTGCTCACAAGATGTGTGAATTGCCATTGACTGAAGAAGAAAAAATATCCGCTTACGAAATTGACTGCAAAAAGACTGCGTTTACGTCATGCTTCTATGCTCTTATCAGTCGCTAAATGGCTGCTGAAAAGTGTCCAGCAGTTTTCGAACAAGAAGTGCTCGTCGTCAACCTATGAACCGCAGCTCGTCCGTGGACCGTGGAGTTGGAGTCGCGTCCTCTTGCATTCGCCCTCTGTATATAATGTATATATTCAAGCTAAAAGTATCCTTACTCTGAAAATCCCTCGAACCGAGTTCGAATCGGAACCGCACCGCACACAACGCACCGTTTTATATTTAAAAATATTCTAATAATAGCAGTAATAGTAAGTACACACGGACGAAGGTTTTGACTCCAGTGCTGGACAGTCAGTCGGAACTGACACTCCCAGTAGGAAGAAACCCTTATTCCAAGAGATCAATTGCACCGTAAAACGGTTCCGGAATCCTAGCGAGTTCCTAGCCCCCTTCAGACAGGGTTGGGACCAAACAGAAGCAAAACGGAACCCGCAGACAATAACCGGAACATCATCATATCCAACCCCGAGAAAGCCCAGAAACAGGAACAGGAGATGGCAACGGCTTTGAAGGGCCACAAAGGCCCGGCCGCCGGTGGCGGCAGCGGTGGACAATTCAATTGGCTGAAGCACGTCAAATACGAACATCTGGTGGCCGGAATTTCCGGTGGTGTAACATCGACCCTGTTGCTACATCCGCTGGATCTGATCAAGATACGATTCGCAGGTAAGTGCTGCTGCAGTCAAACCATCATAGGCTTCGTTGCCGTCCGCCGAAGTGCCGGACGGGATAGGTCACTATAGTGATAGGTACAACAGACCGTGCTGATAATCGCGTCGATGTGAATAATAATTGTGCGACGGAGATAGCCGGGCACGGCACGGCAGATAAGCCACATTTATTGGTTTGGGAATATTGCGGGTTCGGGTTTGTTGTTCGTAAACTTGCCCCCGTTATCGCCTGTTTAGTTTGTTCACTTCAAAACCCGCAGCCCGGGATGGGATGTTCCATTCTGCCGGGCAAAATATGTTCCGTTGACGTTGTTGTTAATTTGTTTGCACAAAAGTCGCGTAGGAAATCTGAACTGCGTACTACGACTGGGTTTATGATCATTTGCAGTTGTTTGTTTGGAAAACTCGGGATTAAGATAATAGAAGGAATTTTGTTGAAAATATAAACGTAATCTGTATAATAATGTGTCTTCTGGCTTTTACGTTGGTTTTAAAATGCGCACATCATATTCTGCAGTAAGGTACATCCGGATAGGGTAACTTTTAGTATGCAGGGTGAGTCGGCTAAATCCTAATGATACCATTAGATAATAGAAGATATGAGATGAGATAACACGACTTCATATTCAGCACTTGTCTTATTCCCAATGTCAAATTTTGTTCATTTTTGACTCATAATCATAATCTGCAATTGAATTTCGTAACCATTTTCTGGTTGATGTTATTTCTGAGGAATTTTAACATTTACCATAACGACGGTCGCAGCAATAGGCTGCGAATATGCTCGCAAATTGCATGAGTAACGCCCAGTAACGCCATTGTGACACATTTTCCAATTCACGATCGATCAATAAAAAGAACTCAATGATTTATTAACCTCAGGTATTATTGGTAAGCCTAGTATTAGATAATTATTACTTTATAACACTGAGAATCATCATACATACAGACGACGCGACGGGTCCTGCGCGTTGTTCTCAATACATTGAGCACGGGTAGTAATTTTTACTCAACTAGGTAAATTAGAAGAAGAAAAAGCTTGGAAAACCGGTTATTCTCGGCAATTTTTGCATGCTCTGGAAAACCCAAAGTTTTCAGGAAATTTCTACCTCAAAGGAAAACAAAACATAGATGAGACGCAAACAAGCTTGTTTTTTTTTCAAATGGATCGGACTTAACTAACCGGGAAATTAGATTCGATAACGCAGGAGACAACATACCTGTCTTCTGTCTGTCAATTTGACAGTAAGATAACAATGTTTTTGACCTCTTGAGGCCCATTGTTATTATGTACAATCGTGAGTCATATCATGAGAGACACTTGCAAACTTGAGTAAATCGCATTCAAGGGCGTTTCATCGAGCTTAAATTTACAATGAATCATGCAAGTCGCACATTCCACACAATTAAAACATAACTTCTCACCATCACTGAAAGTTTTTAGGGTAATTGAAGGCTAGTCATACTTCCAACAAGTAACTAAGTTATTAAAACCTGTATATCTAGTATTAGGAATATATTTCCTTCATTGCTGTCATTCAGTACAAGAACAAATCGAAGCGTAAACTAGTTTTTGTAACTTTTATCATTTTAGTATGGACGTTTAATACTGGTCAAGATATTATGTATTTTCTTAAGAGGGAGCAAATGAGTTTTCGTGAAGAACATTGGATGAACAAGGAAAAACGATATGCAAACTGAAAACTAATTGACTGTCCAGATGGGATTTGAATCCACAACTCTCAATCTCGGGTTAAATGCATTTCCAGTTACACCACAGACGAGTTTTCGTCAACATCTCGTCGAAAGACCTGTAAGCTTTTTTACCCGGTAAAAATGTGGCTACGAGCGAGAGGAAACTTCCATCACTAACGTTCAGCTACCCGAAAATTCACAAGTCGCTCTTAGGCTGTGAACCATTTCGCGAAATTTTTAACTTTTTGGTTAAAATTTGACAGTTCGATAGTTTTCCGATAATAACCCTGCTCGGGAGCATGGTTATTTTTAACCAAGTTCTGAGAGCCAATGAGATATGCACAAGTGAGGAAGAGAGCTTCGACAAGTTTCACTGATTTTTCGTTAGATTTTTTTTACATTGGTATGGATGCTTATCGCATTATAAATTTGTTCAAACAACCCGGGTTGAAATGAGATGAATTTTATCTATCAAATAAAAGCAAATGAACATCAAAAATTCTTCCGATTTTAACTCGGACAGAAAAAACAATATTTTCATCCTCACCTTATATGCTCTCATTGAGCAAAAAAACTATCAATCCGTCAAATATGAAATGGTTCACATTCTGAACTGATTTTAACCACTCTAGGAGAAATAACCATCGAACTGCCAAATTTTAACCAAAAAGTTAAAAGTTTCGCGAAATGGTTCACAGCCTTAATGGGCCAAAAAGTAATCTTCATTTACCACAGCTGGTCCAATAACCAACCAACTTGACTCGGCTATATTCAACCGTGCAAAACCCACGTCCGGTATACCTCACTGTAAAATTGGTATAGGGTATAAGTATAGTCTTATAGGGGATTACAAGATATACTTAAAATATATTTATAAAATATTCCATACACTGCACCATAAGACCATGTTTTTGGTGGTCGACCTTGCGTTTGTGTACAAATTAAATTTCCACGTTAACAAGAAGGATGTTGAAAAATGAGTTTCTTGTGATGTGCTGCCAGTGCTCTGGCCAAATATTTCAAGTAGTGAAATTTGTACATAGACTATCATCACCGATGTCGCTGAAACTCAATTTCGCTTATGTAAGCTGATACCGTCGGACAAAAAAAACGCAGATCGCTGATCGTCTGGACCGGTGGTAATGAAAATGCTTGTGAAAGTGTTAACAGAGTGTCATTCGAATTATCAGCTGGCGCTGTGGGTCAACGCGACAGACATATGTAGACTGCCGGAGCTGTATTATTGCAGCTATTGAAGAATGTCTGGAATCCACCGGGTCAGCTTTGCGCCAAATTCAGTGACCGTGAACGACAATATGCAAGCTACGACAGCGCTGCTTACGTTCGCGTGCGCCACTACGGCAATAATACAACAAGGTTTCGTCGTATTAAGATTCGGAACTTTAGTTAAACTCACTTCGGATCAAAGTCAACAGTTTGAAACGCAATTAATGCAAGAGTCATTAGGGCTAGAAAGATTGCAAACCACATCTTATCACGCAAAACTTGTACATTTTTTGCTCTCAATGATAGCAAGCAACATTGGAGCATACTACATTTTGAGCAAATTGCGGAGGAGGACCCCAATTCTCGTACCTAATTTTAAGCTGCTAAAGGATAGTTGATTCTTCTTCCCCTGGGGGCTGATATGACGTCACATTTTCGTTGCTCACATGAAAAAGGCGGCAAACGCAAAGCGATTTCGCAAAACGAATTTAACTAACCATTTTCACAGTTTCATGTATTTCGCATCAATTGCCTGTTTGGTATTGGCTATGTGATGCTAAAACCTTGGCTAAAATCAAACCAAAACTAACAAAATTTAATAATTTACACATCCGAGTCGGCTGTCAGCTTGGGCCCGCTCTATGTTGGCTACGTTTTTTTGTACAGGTTGGTATTGGAAGCGTCATTTCCGGTTCTTCCAAGGCTAATTAAGACCATCGAGATGTAAGCAATTAGGAGGAACAGCGCAGAGTGACACTGACATCGATAAGACCCACGAGGAAACTGACGATGCTAATTTGATCAGTCAATTCGTCGTCGCAGTTTACCGCGTTGTAAGAAAAGACAGCATTTAAGTCAGTCATCTACAATGCTCCGGAAAACGACTGTTCCTCTTTCTTGGCAGAAAGTTATCTAGTTTTGCTGTGCGCTACATTTTTCTGGTAGGCTACTTTAATACTAACGTACGTACGCTATTTGAGTCGATGCTCCGTACCTTTTCCCTGACATCCGTTAGTGAAGAACCAACATATTTCTATGATGGAGGATGCTCGCAACTCGATCTCTTCCCAACCAACAGTAACGAGAAGGTTTTGCGATTTGGACATGCCTAATTTCCCGCATTGTCAGCACGATTTAATTTTTGCATCTGTGGATTTTAATGTCTCTCGATCCTCCAGTTTGCGTATTTATAGAGACTAGACCAACTTAAATTCTTATATCCCGGAAAACGAAATTCTGCCCATCCCCTGGAATCAGTTTTACGCGATGGAAAACCCGAATGACTCCCTGGAATTCTGAAGGCACTGAGAAACCGTGCTAATACGAAAATTGCCCAAGCCAAATACCAGTACCTGAACCGTTCTTTGGTTCTTCTGGATAGCAGAGCACCGTCGAAACTCCTATGGCAACGGGTGAAGAGTCTAGGAGTCGGAAAGGATAAGCAGTATGGTCCCTGCGATTTGGTTCCAGATGAAGTGAATCATACATTTTTAGCTAATTTTATGAACAGTATCCACCGAAGACCAATACCCGTGAATTCAGCCTCAGCATCGTTGCACAGTTTCTCCTTTCACGAAGTGCATTAATGGGAAGTCGTTAATACCATCTGTGACATGAAGTCTAATGCTATCGGAATGAACGATTTACCAATTAAGTTCATGAAGATTATCCTACCGTTAATTGTGCAGCATATTACGTATTTATTCAACACGTTCATAGTTCTTCGCTAAAGAAGAAAGCGCTCTTGAATGACATTAACAATCTGCGACCAATAAGCATACTTTGTGCGTTGGCTTCTGAGAAGCTTCTTAAACAGCAAATAACATCCTACATCGACGCCAATGAACTGCTGACGGACTACCATGCTCGATTCCGTAGAAGTCAGAGCATCAAAACCACAGTTCTACGAGTAAATGATGATTTATGAGCCACTGTTTCCAAGAAAGGTGCTGCTTTATTGCTAATGCTCGACTTCTCGAAGACTTTCGATACCATTCCGTGCAGTAAACTGCTAACCAAGCTGAAAACTTTAACTCAACTTCTCTGCTGCTGCCGTAAGCCGGGTGGAATCGTACCTGTGTGGAAGAAAACATATCAATGACTTAGGTACCGACGGTGTTGAAGTACTGGTCGATTCAGATGTACGCCGATGACGTGCAACTCTATGTCGGTCGGCTTGGTCACAACGAAATAGACTTTTCGTGAATCCTGCTAAGAACAAACCACTGTTCATCACAGGATGACGTCGTCGAACCGGAACCATCGTTTCGCCACTACCTGGACTTATTCTGGACGGTCAGAGCATCGAACCGTTAGCAAGGGCCAGCAACCTGGATTTTGTTTTCCAAAATGATCTGCAGTGGGATGGATTGATAGTACAATAGTGTGGAAAGCGAAAGATCTATGTTAGCCTCCGACGCTATACAGTTGATGCAGAGGAATCAACTACTGTAGTACTACTGTCAAGCTGAAGCTATATAAATCCCTGATCCTACCGCATCCCCCCTCCCCGCGCAAGCTTTTTTGATCGGTTACGTGTCGCACTAAACTACTGTGTGAGATACGTGTACGGGCTAAATCGCTAAGATCACGTGAGTCGCCTGCAGCAGAACCTCATTGAATGTCCGTTACAACACTTTTACGCTTATAGATCGTGCATCGTGTTTCCTGAGCAACTTGCTAAAAACACAGTCTCCCAGTACCCTTCTGCAGAGAATTACCGAAGCGTGGTTTCGATATACTCATCATCTCCTGGATTAGCGAAGCGTTATCATAAAGAGAGATATCAGCAAACTTTGGAAGGTCATCTATCAGCGTTAGAGCAGGGAAAGGATGCCCACAAGGACTTTTATTGTGATCTTTGATAGTTGATGATCTTCAAACGTTGACAAGCCTAGTCATAATCGTTCATGGAAAATTTGATTCGATCATCGATCATTAATGGTAAATAAAGTGCTATCGTACCTTTTGCTTTGAAGCAAAAATTTGCATTGAATAACGTAAGAGTGAAAGGAACAGTTTTTGAACTTTCATACACTGTCAAATACTTTGGAGTGTTTCTTTACAAAATAATAATTCGAACACACATCTAAAGCACGTAGCAAACAAAGCTAAAAATGCTCTATGGATGTGTATAAGAACTTTTCGTAAGCAGTGTGGACTAAAGCCGAAGATGATCTACTGGATTTATTCGTCTATTGTGAGACTCAGACGAAAAAGGACCTTTAGCCACATTGCGTGCAGTTCGGTGGTAGGTCAACATTGTCAACTTCGTCTCCATGCCAACCAAGGTACCAACGTTCTAAATACCTTCGACCGCTTTATCGCTTCTAGTCACTATTCATTCATGATAGCAATATAAGTTTTGATCTGTTTACGTCAACCAACCTTCATTCTCGGCATGGAAGTATGCTAGTTGGCGCCAGAAATCACCTCAGAAACTGTTATGAGCTGACTGTTTGGCTGACAGCGAGAATCTCAAACAAAATATGACAATATTCATTTCATCGAACTGAACGTCTGAAAAATATTCCATACCTACATGCAAAAGCTATGCAGTACAACACAAATCGCTCTTCAGATACATATATTTGTCTATCAATAGACTACAACTAAGCTGTCAACCAAACACGCAGCTTAACCTTGTCACGCTCGGCATTCTGTTGCTGTCACTCTGTCAGTTGATGTTTTCCATGCACTTTTTATTTTACTACTCAGCGAGAATAGCAATAATTTCAGCCTATTTGTCGACCGATTATCTCATTTCTAACAAAAAATCGAAGCAAAATAAACAGCAAATGAATACCCAGGACTGTAACTGTTGTAAATTGGCATCCACAACTCTATTTAAATTCTTATCGATAACTAGCTGCAAATAAGCATTGTCAGCACTATAAGAGGGCTAGCAGTAAAGTAGTCGCATATTTTGCCAAAATAGCATCTAAGTAAATGCTTATTGGCTTGCATTTAAATTGCATTGGAAATGTTTATTGCTTACCTGGGTAATGACTTTGCAAAAGGTTTTCACAGAGTACCTGTCATTTTGCTTAACGCCAAGCGCATGAGCCTTCTGGATTGGATCAAAGATTAACCAACATCATATTTGACGTGGCGCGCATCGCCTAGGCACTAGTGAACTTCACTTACCCTTGAACTTTTTTTTATCTTGTCCAGCGTACCCCAGGGCAGCGTGCTCGGACCATTACTAACCACTTTGAATTAGAAACACTCTGTTGCCACTAAATAAACTACTAGCCGCTAATTTTTGAAAATAATAACAAACATGAGTGTGCGATAGCTTGCAAATTGATCAAATTGGTCACTGCTGTTCGCAACGCGAGTAAATATAGTTGATTCATGACTAGTTGTACTATTTCCAAAAATTAGCGGTTGGTAGTTTATTTAGTAGTACTTATATTTATCGGAAGCTAATAGCAGCGCTGGAACACTTGAAACTTAGCGAACGCGCTACTCGCTAGCTAAACTATTAGCAGTTAACTGATAAGCGGTGCCTACCTCTAGGTCTCACGGTTTCCCGAAAAATCGAGCACTACATGAAAATGAGATAGAATACAGAGGTCGGCATGTAGTGTTTCATACTATAAATATCTTGATTGTAACACAAATAACTTCTTACTAATTCTCGAAAAACCCCCCCGGAAAAACGGAGTTTGGAAAAACAGATCGTAAATCATCAGCAGCTGAACATTAGATTTCTTGAATCCCTGTCAGGGCTGTCCCAACTTCCTCATGCCGATGCAAAGCTATCTTATGTGATCAGTTGCTACAATTCATTACGCGAGCAATGTACGCGAACCGTAACAATACGAGCGAGAGTTAAAGAACATTGCCCTTGGATGACATTTAATTTGTGGAAATTAATACAAATTAAGGAGAACACACTGAAATCCAAACGGCGCAATCCCAACAACCAACGATTACATGATCTCTTGACGCACATTTCCAAAAAAGTACAACACGAAAAAGCTGCTTGCAAAAGAAATTATTACGCCAATCTTCTGTCTAATGGAGATCAAAAGTCAGCCTGGAAACTTATAAATGGTGTTTTGGGAAAACAGCAGTCGCGCGTTTTCCCGAAAGAAATACACAGCAATGGAAACACCATCTCGAATAGGACTGAAATTTGCCAGGCTTTTAATGATTTTTTCTGCGGAATTGGGCCAACACTGGCAGCATCAATTGATAGTGATAGAAATGTTCGAAAATTTGGCACCCTCTCTCCCATCCAATCGTCCATCTTTCTTCGGCCTGCATCCGTGAATGAAACTACAATATTGATTAACGACCTCTCCTCCAAGAAATCTTCCGGCCCAGATATTATTCCTGCAAGTTTTGTCAAACTACATCATAATGTATTTGCTCCTCTTCTAACCGACGTATTTAATGAAATTGTGCAAACAGGAATTTATCCTGACTGCTTAAAAATTGCTCGAGTGACTCCTGTGCATAAATCTGGGGATACGAAAAATCCTAGCAACTATCGCCCAATATCCTGCTTGTCTGTCCTTGATAAAATAATAGAAAAGCTTATCGTTAGTCGGATTATGAGCTTCATCGATCATCATGGCCTCATTTATAAACATCAGTATGGATTCAGGCAAGGCTTAAGCACATTGTCAGCCTCCTGTAACTTAGTGGAGAGCATCTATGACTCATTGGATAATAGAAAAATAGTAGGATCCTTGTTTATTGATTTGAAAAAGGCCTTTGATACAATAGACCATGGATTGCTAATTGATAAACTGGATGTTTATGGAATTAGAGGGGTCGCAAAATCGCTCATTAAAAGTTACCTCACAAACAGAACCCAGTTCGTGTCTGTAGGAGACTGTAAAAGTTCGCTAGGAACGGTGCCTACGGGTGTGCCCCAAGGTAGCAATCTGGGGCCAATATTGTTCCTAATATTTATCAACGATCTAGCCAAGCTGAACCTCCGTGGAAAATTGCGCCTCTTTGCCGATGATACATCAATCTTCTGCCAAGGAAATGATTGTGCTACAATACAGCTCCATATCAAACAAGATCTTATGCTTCTCGACGATTTTTTTGCAACCAACCTGCTATCGATGAATCTAACGAAAACCAAATACATGCTGATTCATTCACCCCGCCGAAGTCTCCCGGATAGAGTTCCAATTGTAGTCAATGATGAAGTTATCGAGGAAGTACAGGATTTCCCGTTTCTTGGTTTAACGTTAGACAGCAAGATGAACTGGAACGCCCACGTCGAATCACTAAAGCGGAAGTTATCGTCCTTGTGTGGAATTTTGAGGAAGGTCTCCTCCTTCCTGCCCATTACCACGTTGAAAACACTATATTTTTCGCTGATTCACTCCCGACTCCAATATCTGGTTGCCAATTGGGGACTTGCCTGTAAGTCATCACTACGAGAACTCCAGGTGATACAAAACAGATGCCTAAAAGCTGTTTTCAGAAAACCCGTTATGTACCCCACAAGGCTGCTATATCAGAATCCCGATGATTCAATGCTACCGATTCGGGCGTTACAAGAGTTCCAAATGTTGGTTTACTTGCGGAATACCCTTACTGAATCCTCTTCGATACCGAGTAGAATGCACGAAAGTCGCTCCAGCAGACAAATGGGTCACCTTTACCTGCCTAGATTCAATACCGAGTTCGGCCGCAAAAAAATTTGGTACATCGGCAGCAAACTATTTAACAACCTCCCTCCCTCGTGCAAGAATGCCCCATCAATCCATATTTTCAAACGTCGTCTGCGAGCCGTCATCAAAGCAAAAATTCCGCACTACCTCTCTTAAAGTTAGTCACCCTAATGCCACACTTTATTTTTATTTATTCTTTCCGCCATGCACTGCCTGCCACCACCAATGCCGCCACCAACCGCTGCACGTCGCCAAACATCACCATTCGTCGCCACCCACCGTCATCACCCGTTATCAATTTCCACATGCTGTACAAAAACTGCGTAACACTTCCTTAAAAGAGCAAATGCTCACTGGAAGTGAAATCAATCAAACAGTTCTTTGTAAAATTATAGATAAAATATGGAAAAGAAGACGAGGTTTTGTGCCTGTTGGAGAAGAAACCTGAAAGAGGTTTACTCCAACGGGCTTTTCCCTGCTCCCTAGAAAAAAGAAAAGGATAATAATAATAAAATAAATAACTCCATTCATTAAAAAAAAAAAAAAAGATAAGCTGGCCTGTCAAACAGTACATATTTTGCTTGTTTTAAAGCGCATTCGAAGGTCAAGATGAGTTTGTGGATGGACATCCAATCGGAGATTTCTGATATTTTGAAATGTTGTCAAATCAGCAAATATGAGTGATAACGGGTGACTAAATTGAATGCCAATATGAATTGTTCAAATTTCTCGTTGGATTGCATTTGCATACAGGACATTTCCACAGTCAAATAATAAGAGTTCAAGCTAGTTGGAACCAAATTGCTTAAGGAGTGAAATGGCGCATTGCTGCTAATGACCGTAGACCGTAAACTTTTTACAAACGGCTGATACCTGGGACGCCCAAGTAACTGTTCATGACTATCCCCAAATGTTTGAAGACCGCATAGTACGCAATAATTTGGTCTTCAACCACAATATTAACGCGCCAATATCAACCACAATGTTCAACCACAATATTAACATGACACAAAGGAAAGGTACTATATTAACATCGCCTTCAGCAAAAGACAGGACACAAAGGAAAAGCACAGTTAGCTGGTACAGTTGCAGTAGCAAATCAATCCAAGCTCCATGATCAAAATGTTCGACTTCTATGAGGATATTTCAAAAATCGTTTTGACGGTTTCATTCAAACTAGAAACCAGAAATCGAAAACTGATGGCTTGTTTATTATTTTACAAAGAGCTTTAAGACTTTTTTCAATCTCAACATTTAAAATAGCTTACCTCACTACCTGTTCGATATTTTGATATTACTAGAGTGCCACAAGGTAGTAATTTGGGACCACCTCCGTTAAGTTAGCTGAAGTTGTGGTAACTAGCCCAAGTCATATAAGGTCGAAGAGAATTTTTACGCGCCCTTCTAGCACACAAATCATCACGCAAGATAAGTTTGTACGGCGAAGTTATGTATCTGGAAACCGGATGTCTCCACTTGTATACAATGGGAAACCCTTGAGGTGATGGTGGCTAGCCCCATACATACATACATACATACATACCTCTGTTAAGTTAGCTGAAAGTTTATAAAGTATAGAATCTATACCTATAAAGAAGGATTTCTGTCTGTCTGTCTGTCTGTCTGTCCTGTGTTCCTTATAGAATCAAAAACTACTGAACCAATCGGCGTGAAAATTTGCATGTAGAGGTTTTTGGGGCCAGGAAAGGTTTTAGTGATGGTTAGAGACCCCTCCCCCCACTAAGAGGGGGGGCTCCCATACAAATGAAACACAAATTTCTGCATAACTCGAGAACTAATCAAGCAAATAGAACCAAATTTGGCATGTGGGTGTTTTCGGTGACAAGAATTTATTCTAGGGTAATTCGAGACCCCTCCCCTCTTTATAAGGGGAATTATAACTCCTCTCCTCTTTAAGAGGGGGGGTTTCCATACAAATTTCCTCATAACTCGAGAACTAATCAAGCAAATGGAACCAAATTCGGCAAGTGAAGGTTTTCGAGGGCAAGAAAATTTTCTATGTTGAATTAGGACCCCTCCTCACTTTAAGAGGGGGGGCTCCTGTGCAAATGAAATACCAATTTCCTCATAACTCGAGAACTAATCAAGCAAATGGAACCAAATTTGGCATGTGGGTGTTTTTGGAGACAAAATTTTTTTCTATGATGAATTGGGACCCCTCCCCACTTTAAGAGGGGGGGGGGGGGCTCCTATACAAACGAAATACAAATTTCCTTATAACTCGAGAGCTAATCCAGCAAATGGAACCAAATTTGGCATGTAGGTGTTTTTGGAGGCAAGAATGTTTTCTATGATGAATAAGATCCTCTCCCCACTTTAGGAGGGGGGGCTCCTATACAAATGAAATACAAATTTCCTCATAACTCGAGAACTAATCAAGCAAATAGAACCAAATTTGGCATGTGGGTGTTTTCGGTGACAAGAATTTATTCTATGGTAAATTGAGACCCCTCCCTCTTTATAAGGGGAATTGTAACTCCTCTCTCCTTTAAGAGGGGGGCTTCCATACAAATTTCCTCATAACTCGAGAACTAATCAAGCAAATGCAACCAAATTTGGCATGTGAAGGTTTTCGAGAGCAAGAAAATTTTCTACGGTGAATTAGGACCCCTCCCCACTTTAAGAGGAGGGGCTCCTGTACAAATGAAATACAAATTTCCTCATAACTCGAGAACTAATCAAGCGAATTGAACCAAATTTGGCGTGTGTGTGTTTTTGGAGACAATTTTTTTTTCAATGATGAATTGGGACCCCTCCCCACTTTAGGAGGGGGGGTCCTATACAAACGAAATACAAATTTCCTCATAACTCGAGAACTAATCCAGCAAATGGAACCAAATTTGGCGTGTAGGTGTTTTTGGAGGCAAGAATTTTTTCTGTGATGAATTAGGACCTCTTCTCACATTAGGAGGGGGGGCTCCAATACAAATGAAATACAAATTTCCCCATAACTCGAGAACTAATCAAGCAAATAGAACCAAATTCGGCATGTGGAGGTTTTTGGAGGCAAAAATATTTTCTACGGTGAATTAGGATCCTTCCACACTTCAAGAGGGGGGGCTTCTACACAAATGAAATACAAATCTCCTCATAATTCGAGAACTAATCAAGCAAATGGAACAAAATTTGGCAAGTGAGTGTTTTCGGAGACAAAATTTTTTTCTATGATGAATTAGGACCCCTCCCCACTTTAGGAAGGGGGGCTCCTATACAAATGAAATGCAAATTTCCTCATGACTCGAGAATTAATCAAGCAAATGGAACCAAATTTGGTACGTGAAAGTTTTCTAGGGCATGAATATTTTCTGTGGTGAATTAGAACCCCTCCCCACTTTAAGAGGGGGGACTCCTATACAAACGAAATACAAATTTCCTCATAACTCGAGAAATAATCAAGCAAATGGAACCAAATTTGACACGTGTGTGTTTTTGGAGACAACAATTTTTTCTATGATGAACTGGGCCCCTCCTCACTTTAGGAGGGGGGCTCCTATACAAATGAAATACAAATTTTCTCATAACTCGAGAGCTAATCAAGCAAATGAAACCAAATTTGGCATGTGAAAGTTTTCGAGGGCAAGAATATTTTCTATGGTGAATTAGGACCCCTCCCATCTTTAAGAGGGGGGCTCCTATACAAACGAAATACAAATTTCCTCATAACTCGAGAACTAATCAAGCAAATGGAACCAAATTTGGCACGTGAGTGTTTTTGGAGACAAAAATTTTTTCTATGATGAATTGGGACCCCTACCCACTTTAGGAGGCGGGGCTCCTATACAAATGAAATTCAAATTTCCTCATAACTCGAGAACTAATCAAGAAAATAGAACCAAATTTGGCATGTGGAGGTTTCTGGAGGCAAAAATATTTTCTATGGTGAAATAGGACCCCTCTCTTCTTTAGAAAGCGAGTTAAGGCCCATCTCCCCTTTAAGAGGGTGGGCTTCCATACAAATGAAATGCAAATTTCCTCTTATCTCGAGAACTAATCAATCAAATGGAACCAAATTTGGCATGTGGGAGTTTTAGATGGCAGAATTTTTTTCTATGGTGAATTACGACCCCTTCCCCTTTTAAGAGGGGAGCTCCCATACAAATGAAATTCAAATTTCCTTATAACTTGAGAACTAATCAAGCAAATGGAACCAAATTTGGCATGTGCGAGATTTTGGAGTCTTGAATTTATTTTACGATAGTTAGAGACCTCTCACCCCTGTGGTAGGGAGATACGGACTCTCATACAAATAAAACAGAAATTTTTGCGAAACTCAAAAACTAATCGAACTCGAGAAATTCCAGACTCTTCCATAAAACATTAGTCAATTAAGACCACAAAAACTATCTATAGTAACATTAGATCATTCAGGACGAGACGGTCGCGAGTGTTGCCGGTGACCCGCCGTCAGAAGCGCCGCCCACTGGGGGGCTTGCAAAACTCGAGATTGTGACAAAGATCATCCGAGATTCATGATTTATGTACAACACAGGTTTATTTGTGGCAATACGAAGTTTGTCGGGTCAGCTAGTAGTTTATATAGAAGCAACAAACTATTCAGTAGAAGCACCATTCTATAAGTTTTTAAATTTTTTCATTTCGAAACATTTAGAAGAGAAAATGAAAAATGTACAAAATGGTTTCGCAATCCCACGTTAACCATATGTGGTCGTGCTTCGGACTTTAACCCCTGATTAGAAGAGCTAGCGAACGAAACTGTTTAGAGAAAGAACAAAGAAATTCGATTTGATTAAAAATAGGCTTACGATGCAAATAATAATCGCCTGTGCCTTCCGTTTCAAATTCTTCAGCTTGCAATGAGTTTCTTTTTGCTATACCCTTTTCCCAGTCAGTACCTTCATTAATGATCGACGAGGATGTTTATCCAGCAAATGTGGAATGAAGAAACAGTTTACTGTTTAAGTACTGTGAATATATTTTGATGACGTAAATCATATTGGTAAATATTTGTGAACTGATCAGACACTACATAGATGCCAACAAAGACCTATGTTTTGATCAAAGCGCGGCACTAAAAGTCGTTGTTTTTCTTGGCTCCTACTCAGGATGAAGTAATTGTTTTTCCTCGAACACTTTCACTCGATTAACTAGATCTGGCTTAGGGAAGTGTACTGTTTACTGACTTACTGAAACAAACGCAAAAATTAACCGCGTGTCCAAAACTACCGAACGCCAAAGTTCAAAGGACAGAATTGCAAATTGATTGTCGGCACTTTGGTGTTAACAATCAAGGTCATCGGAAAATTTTCGTATTCAAAACGAGAAATGTGTTTCACGCGATTTTAATACGAAACGCGAAATGGACGACTGCCAATTGCGGTGCCACGAAACGTTATACAATCTGTGTACTATTCATTGCGGAAGAAGCACTCTTTGAACTTTGTTAAGTAGCCAACCGATTTGTATCTGAAATTGATCCGGTTCGGTGAACCGGATTTGACTAGTTTCGTTGCTATCATATGTTTGCTTACCGCGCTCATCAGCTGTTTAATAAATTCTAGACAAACGAGAAAAATGTGACTTTACTTCGAACACGCTTGGTAGACGTTTATTTTTACGACCGTCCAACAACGGAACGGTTTAATCCTAGTTATTTAAAGCAATTTTATAATTTGTTGAAAACAAGCGAGCGCGTACGCGCGGGGATACGGGCAATGTCATGGCCGCCGAGTGTCTGTTGCGCTGTCTGCCACGTGCTGCTGCTGCTGGGGCTTTGCTTCGTCATCTTTATTTCTTCAGTCAGTCAGGAGGATCGTAAAAAATAGGCGAAGAACTGCGCGCACGGTTGAAAGGTGACCTGTGGATTTGGGACGATGAATTGACTGCCAGCAATGGTTCATTGATTTTGGCGAAAACAACAATTTCGAAAGCTAGCTAGCTCGCAAAAAAGAGGTTGTTTGTTGCCGTGGGCAAAACACCAATCCTCTCGCTAATGCTTAGTGTAAATGTTTATGCAAACCCAGCCAATTATCACTTGCTACCGTCAGCTTTTTTATACCTCTTTCCGCTTCAGACTAGCTTTGGAGAAAATATCTAAATTTTGCGTTGTAATCTTTATCTTATCGCGAGTTTTTTTTTTCTATGTGGCATAAGAGCTCAACAACAAAAGTTTAAACTGTCCTTGACGGTCAACTGCAATGCAATGCGCGCTAGACGTCTGCCTGCGATAACACGTGAACTACTTGACATAGCAACATTTGCAATAAACGTTTATGTTTCACATTTATAACTGTTTTGTTGTACTCATTATCTTTTCCCTTCGTTACAGTGAACGATGGCCGAACAGCTGCGGTGCCCCAGTACCGTGGTCTGACCGGTGCATTCCTGACCATATTCCGCCAGGAAGGCTTCAAGGGACTGTACAAAGGCGTCACACCGAATGTTTGGGGATCTGGCAGCGCGTGGGGATTCTACTTTTTGTTGTAAGTGTGCTTCATGCAACGTTGTGATTTAAAAAATATAACTTTTTTTCGTGTCTCCCATTAGTTACAACACCATTAAAACGTACATCCAGGATGGTAATACCGCCCAACCGTTGGGTCCGTCTCTGCACATGCTGGCGGCGGCCGAAGCCGGCGTGCTGACCCTCGTGATGACCAACCCGATTTGGGTGGTAAAAACACGGCTCTGTTTGCAACTTACAGAACCGGGCCAAAAGGCGAACAACAGCGCCATGTATGCCGGTATGGTCGACGGGTTGAAGAAGATCTACCGCACCGAGGGTGTCCGAGGACTGTACAGTGTACGTTTGTGTGATTTACCGTTTTTTCTTAAACCAGTTGTTGCTTTCAGTTGCACTGATTTGTGTTCTCTATTTTTAGGGCTTTGTGCCGGGAATGCTCGGTGTGTCACATGGTGCGCTGCAATTCATGACGTACGAAGAGATGAAGAATAAGTACAACCAGCATCGGAAGCGACCCATCGATGCCAAGCTGGTGAGTTAGAAGATATGGTTCTGTTTACTTTCAAACAATTCGAAATTGTTTAATAGTCAAGCAAAGCGATCAAAAAAACCCTCACTGGTGACAAATAATTTTAAAATTCTTGCGCAGGGCTTGGCTCGAATATTTAAATATGAATTTGCTTATTTAACTGAATCACCTCAGGGGAAGCAAAATCTGAAAAAAAAACTTGAATGTACCTCTTGTGAGCAGCAGTGTTAAAAACTATCAATTAACACAATTGAAATCTAAATAACTTAACACATTGGTTTATTCTGGGCGTAACTGGTTTGTTAGAGAAACAATTTTGTGCCTTGCAGAGCAGAAAATACTGCTAGAGCTCAATTCACTAAACAAATAGTTTCTTGATAAACAAAATTCTTTGTTTTTTATCGAGAATTCGATTATCGGATAACTGGCAACGACAAGATATTACTCTCCTTATAATGAATAATGACAACAAAAGCGGTCCTATGTTATTTCCTCATGTAACACTAAATTGGTTGCAGCACGTGGTAGAAATTACCTTACCTAGTTTATCTTAAAAGTGTCGATCAATCCGATAAGATTTTAACCAATTCGTAAACCGTTGGAACCGTGGTCTTGGCTACCTACAGTCAAAGGTAGCTTTCAGGTAAACCAGTGGGGGTAAGGACCAAGCTTACCAGAGCGGTGGAGCCCCCAACAAACTGAGAACGGATTGCGTTATAGACTGGAAAGTGATCAACGAGAGAATGAGTCAGTTGAAGATAAAAGGAAGTTTTTTCAATTATAGCATCGTCACTACTTAAGTTCCTGCACGAAGATAGACCCTACCATGACAAGGAAGCGTTCTACAAGCGGCTGGAGGCAACGTACGGGACATCAAGAACGTCATCGGGGTATGAACGTCCAGGTCGGGTGGGAAGCGATATACGGAACGATGATAGAGCCTCATGACCTGTCCACTGACACGAACGATATTGAAAAACGGTGGATAAACTTGGTATCTTCTTGAAGTCTTGTGATCATAAGCACTTTCTTTCCTCGCAAAAACATCTGCAAGGTCACTTGGAGATCACTTGACGAACGAGCATTGAACCAAATCGACTATCGACTATATTTTCATCGATGGCTGATTTTTATCGAACGTTACCAACATACGCTACGACCCTCGAAGATAGATGGGGTAGGATATAATCGGCTGTAACGTCAACGTAAGGTACAGAAATCTCGAGTGCACGAAATGTTAGGTTTGGGGGAGAATACCAGCAAATGATGAAAAGAAGAAAAAGATGGAAAAGAAATGCTACAAAGATGAATTCAGTCATATACCGTCGAGCACGGGATCAGTTTAGCACGTTCATGAGAAGGAAAAAGCTTCAAAAGAGGGCAGAAATAACTGTTTCCCTTACTGACAGGAGCAATTCTCGGGTAACTTTTCAAATAGACCTAAGTGACAATGAGAGCTTCTCTTCGCGTCTCCTCTCTTCCGTCTTTCACGGCTACATAAATGCATAGAAAAGGAAATTTTCAAAACATTTAGCTAACTAGTGACTCCGGCAACCGTTTTATGCAAAGCTGATGTGTTAAAATGCATTAGGATCACCGTAAAAAGCGGAAGAGTAGAGACGCGAAGAGAATCTCTCATTGTCACTTAGGGCTATTTGAAAATTTACCCGAGAATTGTTACATCCAAGGAGAAAAACCTGGTCACAAACGAGCGTGAGGTGGCCAACAGCAGGAAACAGTTCGTCGATAAGCATCTCAACTGCGATATAACAAGGTGGAACGGAAATTAAAATGAGAGTGATCACAAACGATAATACAGTCACGGCTCCCGATCTCCAAGTAATCCGACAAGAAATAACAGCTAAAGCCATGGAAAGGGCAGTATCAGCCATTCGTTCGTAGGGCAGTATCAGGCGGACTTTATGGAGACCCCTGTTACTACGGATCAAATTTCCGACTCTACGACAAATCCAGAAATGTCGGGAGTACAACGTGCCCACGTATCATATTTTCGCGAATTTCATGGTAGCATACGGTTACAGTCGAGCGCGAACAGCTATGACCAATAATGGACGAGAACAGTTTCGCCGAAAAACTGACGCGGATGGTCAAAGTTGTGTGTTTCGGAAGCATTCTCGATGGACTGTCCTGTATGTTATTTAATATCGCTATTGAAGGTGAAGAGGGGAACGATCGTCGCAAAATTACCCAACTTCTAGCCTTTGCAAACGCTCTTGACATAATTACTAAAAAATTTAAGACAGTAGAGGAAATCTACAGCAGACTAAAAACGGCGGCTTTGTACAAAACTTTAATCAGCCCGGTAGTCCTCTACGCAGTTAAGCCTGTAACTTTGCTTACGGAAGATATATGTGCACTTGCGTATTTGAACGAAAGGTGTTGCGGACTATTTTAGGAGGAGTACAAAAGAGGAAAGTGGTGAGTGGTTCAGAATATTAACCACTGCAGGGCAGGTACTACTTGGAGAGATTTCCACCGTACATCCTATGAAAGTTAGGAGGCCACGGTGGGTATGTCGCAAGAATTCCGGACGACTGTGCACAATGGAATCTGTTCTCTTCAAGAAGCACACGCAACGTGCTAGATAACTCGTCTAGGTCAAAGCCGACTTGTGTGTGCAGCCATAATCAACGACTTCACAATGAATAGCTCAGGATCGAGTCACGGGAGACATGGTGATGCTCCCCTAAATACACTTCCGAAAACTAAACTGTAACAAAAACATTGGCTTCTTCCTAACTCGTACGAGAAACTGTTTCCTCGAAGTTGTTTCATTGCTAGGTAAATCCATTGCGTAATCTCAACTATCGATCACGAAAAGATCCAGTTAAATATCGGACTTCGCGCTTCGGACCGCATAGCCGAAGATGAGAAACTGAACCGGTCTTTCGTCGACAATCCGCTTGCCAAATTAGGGTCAAATTTAGGAGCCGTCTCCACCTTGATCGGTCTTAGGCTGCTAATCTCCAAACGCCTCTGACATCCACTGTTCTAGCATCTTTGTCAACAGCGCTCATCTAACAAATGTGGGGTCTGCCTCGAAGTCGTCGGTTTCTACCAGGTTAGCTGCTGAAAATTGTTTTCGCTGGTCTCTCATCGGGCATCTTTACTACGTGACCAGCCCACTGTAGATTGATTGCCGTCTTTTAATTTATTTAAGCATTTAAAAATTTAAGCATCTTACAGAGCGCAAGTTTCATACGGAGGTCCCGGAGCTGATGATACCGCTTTGCTGCACGCCTTCGAATAACACCTTCCAACGCAATGTTGAACATTGCAAATTCGTTAGCCCGACAGCTTGCCTCAAACCAACTAACGTCACAAACGAGTTCGATGTTTCACCCGCTAGCCTGACGCTTGATTTTGAGTCATCAAGGGTAGCACGTTTCAGCCTTATCAATTTTGTTGGAAAACCATGCTCAAGCATAATCTACCACAGCTCATTTCGTTTAACTGAACCGCACGCCGCCTTGAAGTCTATATTCAAATGGCGAGTCTGCAAGTTGAATTCCCGGAATTTATCGGGGACCTGTCGCAAGGTGAACATTTGGTCCGTCCGGTCCGGTTCGGTTTCCTGCAACGGCCGCAGTCTGAGAAACAGGAGGCGGGAGAAAATTTTGTATGCAGAATTGAGGAGAGTAATGCCTAGATAATTGCTGCATTCGAGTCAATGGTCCTTTTAAATCGAGCATATGAGACCTTCCAACCAGTCCGTAGGTAATTCCTCCTCAGTCCATATATTTAGTATTACCTGATGGATTGCACTATACAACCGTTCGCTTCCGACTTTCAAAAGTTCTGCTGCTTTGCCGTTTTTCAGCTCTCTCGCTGCTTTACTAACCTCGTCCTCGTGTATCGTGCCTCTCGAAGCAATCCTCCGCCTCCCAAAGAACGCGATCACCAGTGCTGGCGTTTCTTACGACGGTGAAGTCTCTTTTCGGCATCTCGGTATTTCTCTCTGCTCTGGCGTGACACAGTTACAGCCAATATGTGACTTCTGGCTCCATTCTTCTCATCAGTCACTCGCTGGCACTCTGCGTCAAACCACTCACTGGTTCTCTTGTTCAAGTTGTTCACCGATCCGCTCCTCAGACTTCCGAGAGTACTGCAGCAACTCCTTCTGCTGATAACCGCCGAATGTTCAGCCGTATCTTTCTCGTTGGTTTCGATTGGAATACGTTGGACAACCGGGCGCGGATTTTGCTTACTACGAGATAGTGGTCCGAGTCGACGTTTGGTTCCCGGAAGGATCGAACATCTACGACATCAGAAAAGTGCCGGCCATCAACCAAAATGTAGTCGCTCTGAGAGCAGACCTCTCCATCAGGGTGTTTCCAGGTGTGCTTCCGAATGTTCAATCGTGCAAATAAAGAAGCAAGAAAATTACCGGCTACGTTGTCGGTGTCGTTGCCGTCGTGAACACCAATTCAGTAGATAATGGTAAAAAATTCGGCAATACTTCGATGATCAGCATTCGGAAAGCCAGACGAAACAGATGGGATGACTTTCGTTTGATCAGAATAATGGTCGTGAATGGCTAGGATGAGTGAAGGGTGGTGTCTTACTAGCTTAACCGGAGGCGACGGAGCGAGCGAAATCACTGGGGCAACATTCTGTACAGTGACGAACCAGAGATCCATATTGCGATTGTTTTCGTTGTCACGTGACTAAACTGTCGCAAGGTAGCACAGCTATAGCAATCAAGAGACTTTATGGTAACCAACGTATTTTGGATCCCATCAGCAGCTGTACTTACAGCAAAATCAAATGTAAGTGTCCAAATTATCTAATGCTTCGAGGACAGTGGAGTGATCGGGATCCGGATGGAGAAAAACCATTGCTGAATAGTTGCCACAGAAGTCCTGGCAAGTTGAAATCACTGAAATAACCGACCGGGAGTGACCAGCGCTCAAAGCATCGCCGCGTACTCGATCGGCGGAATGTAAGATCCATCCAGGAAAAGTTTGCTATTTGCGAGCTCGATACACACCCACACTTTCGACTATTTCCGGACCCACGGTCGCAACGGGATACTTCACATTCGGGACCGAACGCTTGACAAGAGAGAGAGAGAGTTCGCGGGTCAAGCCAGCTTTCAGTTAACACGATGATATCGTAGCAGTCATTGGATGCATCCAGTTCGCGTTGCGCAGGCGAGGAGCGCAGGCTGCGACTAGCTCAACTGGGTTAGGAGAGCCGGGAGCTTGCTTATTACTATCCGAAGTGCGGCCCGGTTGTAGAGTAGCAAAAGAAAAAGATTCGTTGCAGTCAGAATTCGCCAGTGGCTTTTAGACGAAATAAGGCTGAAATTTTTCTTTTCAACGAATCTTATTTTACACGCACACTTGCCTGAGAGTACAGGCCCACCGTGAGCAGGGTCAAGAAAACTGAGAAGATAGCGAAGAGATAAACTAGGTTGATGGATAAGAAATTCAACCAATTTTGGCTACTTGCTGCCGATAATTGAATTATTCTCTGTGACAAACAACGCACTTTTAAGTTCCTGCTACCAATTTTTTGGTTGAAAAGCTACTCAAAATGCGAGTTTTTAAGGGTATTTTAAGAGTATTTTAAGTAGTTGTAACCAAGTCTTAGCTAAACCCAACCAATTTACGGGTAAACTCATTTAAGAGTGTACGGGATCAGAAAGAGCTGCCATCATGTCTCGTTGCGTGCGTCCTGGCAGCCCAGTATTTCTGGTACATCCGTGCTCAGCAAACTCGAAGCTGGTGAATTTGTCCGTTCCAAGAGGTTCCGATGGGGTTTTCCGGTAAGCTTTTGCGATATTGTCTTCAAATTACCGAAACCAAATGTGTTGGGTCGCTAGACATCGCTTTTGCTTTGAATCGTCCGCATAAGCCGATTTTGAAAGAGACGTAATTGAGCGTATGTATGTCATTTCCCCTTGGGACCAGCTTGATCACTTTAAGGTTCACGTAAGCTTATAGTTCCAGACAACGAAACAAATGAAGCAATTGACCTCCCTGACGTGTTTGAGCGGAAGGCAGAGAATAGGTCCAAATTCAGCCATTTTCGGAACGAGAACGAAGGCGAATGAACTAGACACTTTTGTTTCCATTTTGATGGGGTCATCAACTACGGCTATAGAATTCCCTGATTTTACAGCGCGATTGGTTCGATGGATGCCAGAGGCCAGGGATTCGATGAGGAGAATGGTGTAAGTGTGGTGGGGCAGATAAGCTTTCATGCTGTAGAGTTTTTCGATTTCTTCTTGCATGGGTTCTCGACAGCTTCCGCTTCTGATTGGGCGATTTCAACCTTCCCAGTATAAATTGGTGTGAACGCGGCAATGGATATCTGTTCGTCGACTCTAGTTCTTCATTACTTCCCCCGATCACCAATGAATTGCTCGACTGCTATAGCACAGCTACTTTGCAACAAATCAATAAAATCCTCAACGAAAACGGACGCTGTTTGGATCTTTGCTTCCCCAGCATTTGCAGTCTTGCTCCAGAATGTGTCTTGGCACCGGCTCCTCTCGTCAAAGACGCCCTCCATCATCCACCATTACTAATTTCAATTCATCAACATACATCGTCCAGGATGTCTAATATGCCACTGCCCATGTACTACGATTTATTCGCGCCGATTTCGATCTTATCCAAAGATCCTTAACGTGTATCGACTGGGATACAGTCCCAGGATTGTAATGACGTTAACGCTGCTGCTTTGACTTTTTCGCATATTTTGAATTACATTATCGACCGCCACGTGCCTAAAAAAACGATACGCACAGAACCGTATCTACCGTGGATAAACGCTACGCTGCATCGCCTCAAATCCGAAAAAAAGCTGCATTAAGTAGGTACTCAAGGTACAAGACCCAAACGCTGCGAAACCACTATCTGGCGCTCAACAGACGTTATAAAAAGTTCAGTCGTCACTGCTTCCGTAAATACTTAACGTTCAGCGCAGATTGAAACGTAGCCCTAAGTCGTTCTGGAAATATGTGAATGCTCAACGAAAAGACGACGATCTTCCGTCAGCAATGTTCTTTGGAAACGACACTGCTACTAATATGGATATGGTTTGTCAACTATTATCACGGAAATTCTCCAGTGTCTTTGTTAATGAAAGGCTGTCTGACAAAGAAGTATCTACTGCCCTAGAAAGCGTTCCTAGTCTCGGCGACTCTCTCAATAACCTGACTATTGACGATGCTATGATTAGGCTGGCAGCTCTGAAGTTAAAAAGCTCTTCCTCCGCTGGACCGGACGGCATACCTTTAATCTTTTTGAAGAACTGTGTTGAAGCCTTGGTATCCCCAATCCGTCGTCTGTTTAGCTTATCGATTAGCTCAGGTGTATTTCCTTTTGCCTGGAAATCCGCTTATATGTTTCCAGTTCATAAGAAGGGTAATAAAAGAAACGTGGACAAATACAGAGGAATCTCGGCCTTATGTGCATTATTAAAACTCTTCGAGCTCGTCGTGATTGCATCAATTTCCTCGTTCGTCCAGCAGTATTTGGCCGATGAACAACACGGATTCATGCCCAAGCGCGCAACGACTACGACCAATCTACTAACACTCACTTCCCACATAATGGACTGCTTCGACGACCGTTCTCAGACAGACGTCATCTACACGGACCTCTCTGCTGCCTTTGATAAGCTGAATCATCAAATCGCTATCGCTAAACAGTATAAACACGGCTTTGGAGGGCCGCTGCTCCAGTGGTTTAAATCGTATCTGTCGAATCGTCTCGTTAATGTATCTATCGACGGGTCCATTTCGCAGGCTTTCATCGCCTTCTCTGGAATTCCGCAAGGTAGCCATCTTGGTCCTTTGGTTTTCCTTATCTATTTTAGCGACGTCTACATAACACTCAACGGTGCTCGGCTTGCGTTTGCCGACGACTTAAAATTTTTTGCAAAAGTAAATGACTCGTATGATACTCTCGCACTCCAGGACCAGCTGTCGATATTTGCCGAATGGCGTAAAAACAATCGTCTAACATTGAACCCCGATAAGTGTGAAGTGATTACGTTCTCCAGAAAGCTGAATCCGATAATCTTCGAACACCGACTGTCAAGCATATCTTTACGATTGCGTCAAAGATCTCGGCGATACGCATGATCAATCTCAGGAATTTGGGATTGATCACGCGTATCGCCAACAACTTCAATGTTATATACTGCCTGAAATCACTCTACTGTGCGTTAGTTCGTTCTAATCTTGAATACTGCGCACCCGTATGGAGCCCGTATTATCAAAACGGCATCACCCGAATCGAGGCAGTACAGCGGAGGTTCATTCGCTTTCAGATCGATCAGACTACCAAGCTACGAACAGCGTTGCAGACTAATCAACCTGGACTCTCTGCAAAGTCGTCAGGACGTAATCAAAGCTGTTTTTATATCAGATGTTTTGACGTCCCGGATCGACTGCCCTTGGATACTTGTGAGAATCGACATTTCAGCTCCGCCTCGCTTAACACGGAACAATTCATTTTTACGTACACCACACAGAAGAACCAACTACAGCAACTTTAGCACTATATCTGGCTTACAACGCAATTTTAACCGTTTTGTATCCTGTTTTTGCGTTAGCCGCAACGTGTTAAAATCTCGCTTTAGAACATTAGCTGGTAGTTTTTATTAGTCATTAGGATCCAGAAATCCGTTGACTTCTTTTTAACAAATAAACAAATAACGAGCTGCGCTGACTCTATTATGATCGCTTAACTTCGGGTGTATTGTTAGAACGTTAGTGGACTTCGGTTTAAAATTTACCTACCGAATGACTGCATTTTGAGTGTGACTTAACCCGGCTCATATTTTCGCTGACAGTTTAATTTTAATTGAAAATTTAACGTCATAATTAATAAATCGGTAAATCAGCAATTCTTTAATAGAAACATATCTTATTGTAGTCCAAATTGGAAGCTGAGATGCCCAGTTTCTAAACAGAAATTTAGTTATTTAATCATCGTTTAATGCGTCTTTTAGTTACTGGGCAATCTTGAACATAAGATATGGGGTGAAGATATTTTTAATAACCAATAACCCTTTAAACCCCAGATTGTTGAAATTTGATTTGCGATTTATGTCAGATTTCAGTTCTAACTTCGTGCAATGGATTCCAATAACCCGCAATCATTGCGTTCTATCTCTTTTCAGACTACCGTAGAGTATTTGACGTTCGCCGCCGTTTCGAAGCTGATTGCGGCCGCCACGACCTACCCGTACCAGGTAGTGCGGGCCCGGCTGCAGGACCACAACCACCGCTACAAGGGCACCTGGGACTGCATCAAGCTCACTTGGAGGTACGAACGTTTGTCCGGGTTTTACAAGGGGCTCTGGCCGTACCTGGTCCACGTCACGCCCAACATCTGCCTGGTCATGTTGATCTATGAGCAGTTCAACAAGCACTAGACGGATGCTGGAAGCTGCGCGCAGGATGCGGAAAGAATAAACGAAAAAAAAACCTTCAGAGGCTCGAAGCGCAAAACCGTAAAAAAAAATATAATTCTCTTCTGGCTGTCCCACTGATTAAAACTTAAGATCGTGTGTAATACCAATTCTCTCGACATGTTTCCGTCTTTTTCTAATGATACAAAAAATCGTCGTCTAGATAGCGTTTAAGTATTTAAGTGTTTTGCAAGCGAAATCATTTTTCATTGAAGGAAATAACAGGTTGCCTACTCAACACAAAAGCTGGAAAATAATCCTTGATTGAACGGTCATCAGACATTACTATTACTATTATTATTAGTAATCAATAGGGCACGAAAGTATCGTTCAAGTTTTTTGAATGATAGTTTGTGTGGCAGAATATCACCTGTATTTTTTTCTTGCCAATCGAATATCCTTCATTGATGAAACATTTTTTTGTAATCCATTTAGAAGAAAATAGGAAAAAGGTTTAAAAACTATCCGAACTACGTTCTTACTCATTCTTTTTTTCATGCATAAAACTTAAGGAAGAAAAAAGTTACTCAAGCTAGAGCAAACAAAAAAAAATGACAGCACAATATCCGCTTAGTTAGTTTTTTACTCCTAGTACAACGCACCAAGACCCCTCTTTTATTCCAGAGTTAGCGATTCAACCGGGAAACAGTTAAAGACTTTAATTATAGCTACTTAATTTTTTTTTCGAGCGAAGTAATAAAGTCGAATTAAAATAACAAAAAAAAAATCAAGCAAAAGAAAACTACCAAAAGTAATCGTTTGTTTTCCTTCTTTTTCTTTCTCTCCCCTCTCCCAGATATGAGTCCTGGCGTGGCTTCTATAAAGGGCTCGGTCCGAATTTGTTGCGCGTGATGCCGGCGACTATGGTTACGTTCGTTACGTACGAGCACGTCTCGCGCTATCTGTTGGGCTTCCGGAAGTCGTAATAAAGTCGTTCGAAAAAAGCGACAAAAACGAAATGCGACCGGCAAAGTGCACATTACCGTGCTGTGCACCGTGTGCCATGCGCAAATTAATTGCATCTATTGGCTGGCTCCAGCCGTAAAACTAAATACAACCAACCAAAAATGACTAGTACAGGAGTAGTACCGTAGAATAGCTTAAAATACATAGCGTGAAGTACGCGTCGGTCACTACCGATTGGCTGTGCGCAAATTTAGTCTGTATGCTGCATCACAATAGGACGCTTTAAGGACTCTTATCTTATTTCGATACAATCATAACGTTAGAATGGTTAAGACTATTTCGTTTATGTTATAATACTTTTATAAAAGTACATACACACAAGCTTTTGCCAAATTACGAGTTTATGGTTGTAATGCTCCGAAAGTTGTCATGTTGAGAGGTCCCCATGGCTCTGTAGTTAGCCGTGCCGGACGGCTCATTCAAGCTGCAGTAAAATCAAATTCCAGTCCCGCCGATCAGAGGATCGAGGATTTTTTCGGGTTGAAAATTTTCTTGATTAACGCCGGGACCTGGTGCATCGATCAAGACAGCAAAAGGCTCCCGGGATGAAAAACGCGATACATGTCATTTGTATTTAATCAAACGGTATTAGGTATCTTCTGAGATGATCTTTCGTCGCACATAAATTCCACGTTCGCAGCATGCTTTGACTTTTATTTAAGTTTTGCATCTTGTTGGGTTGTGTCAGTAGGGCAGTGCATTTGTTCTCTAAAAATGTAATATTTTAGATTATTGAACGTTTAGTGCAGTTGTAAAGCCGGAAGGCCAAAAGTGAAGTTTGGTGCGGTTTAGGTGACAATTTTTGGATTATCAAAAAGTTTTTAAGATGACGAAAATATCATGAAGCCAACGAAAAAGGGGAAACGCTTTTGGCAAGTTGGTAGAAGGGTCACCAACTTTCTGAAATATTTTTGCTAATATTTTCGTTTCTCGACGAAATATGCAGGTGAGTGAATAATATTGTAAATTGTATCCTATGTATGAGATCTTTTTTTTGGAAAATTGATGGTATAGCGTCCAATCCAGATCCAAAAAATTTCCGCTTCATCGGCTGTGACGTTAGACATTGTATGACCAATCCAGATCATTATCCAGAGCAGCTTTCCTGGTAGTGCATTTCAACCAAAAAAAATTCTAACGTTTAGCTAAATAGTGACGCCCGCATCCAATTCACACAAAGCGGATGTTCCAAAGTGCCCCATAATGGCCACAAGGCCTGCACAGTATAATTTCTCCGTCTGTTTCGGTCCATGGCAACTGGACTCCAGTTCCGCGGGCACCCAGTGCTCGTCAGATCCCGCTCCACCTGGTCTTGCCACCTCGCTCACTGTACCCCTTTCGTCTTGTTCCTACCGGATTTGAAGTGATTTGCAGGATAGTTGTCCGGCATTCTAGCAACATGTCCTGCCCAACATATCCGTCCAGCTTCAACCACTTTCTGAATACTTGGTTCGCCGTAGAGACGCGCGAGCTCGTGGTTCATTCTTCGCCAACCATACACCGTTCTCTTGCACTACGCCAAAGATGGTTCTTAGCACCCGCCGTTCGAAAACTCCGAGTGCTCGTAGGTCCTGTTCTAGCAGTGTCTACGTTTCGTGCCCGTAGAGGACAACCGGTCTAATTAGCGTTTTGTGCAGTATGCACTTTGTACGGGGGCTCAGATTGTTCGACCGCAAGTATTTGTGGAGCCCCTGGTAGGCCCGACTTCCGCTGATAATACGCCTTTTATTCTCACGGCTGGTATTGTAGTCCTCTATTGCCAGTGAGCCAAGGTATACGAACTCGTCGACTACCTCGAACTCATCCCCGTCGATTACCATGGTACTGCCCAAGCGGGCCCTGTCACGCTCGGTCCCGCCCGCCAGCATATACTACGTTTTAAACGTATTTATCTTCAAACCAATCTTCTCTGCTTCGCACTTTAGTCTGGTGAACTGATCTTCCACCGCCTCAAATATTCTACCGACAGCATCCACGTCATCAGCAAAGCAGATAAATTGATTGGATTTATTGAAAATCGTGCCCCGCATTTTGATCGCCGCTCGTCTTATAACACCTTCAAACACAATGTTGAATAACAGGCAGGAAAGGCCATCTCCTTGTCGACGTCCCCTGCGAGATTCGAATGGGTCCGACAATCCACCCGAGATTCTCACACAGCACTGGATCCCATCCGTCGTAGCCATGATAAATCTAGTAAGCTTACCCGGAAAGCTGTTTTGGTCCAAAATTTTCCATAGCTCTTGTCGGTTTACACTATCATATGCGGCTTTGAAATCGATAAACAGGAGGTGCGTGGGGACTCACAATTCGCCGCACTTCTGGAGGATCTGCCGCAGGGTGAAGATTTGGTCTGTTGTAGACCGACCCTCCATGAAGCCGGCCTGGTAACTTCCCACAAATCTATTGGCTATTGGCGATAGTCGATGAAAGAGGACTTGGGATAGCACTTTGTAGGCGGCATAGTGATTGCTCGGTAGTTCTCACAATTTAGCTTATCGTCTTTCTTGTAGATAGGGCAGATAACCCCGTCTTTCCACTCCTCCGGTAGTCGTTCCGTATCCAATGCTATCCTTTCCGGCTGCTTTGTTGTTCTTCAGTCGCTGGATAGCCTCTTTAACTTCCCTTATCGATGGGGGTGGCACATCTTCATTGCTTGCTACACCAATGTGGTCACTTCCCCCGCTGTCATGGTCTTCCGCCTGCACGCCATTCAGGTGTACATCGTAGTGCTGCTTCCACCTTTCGATCGCCGCACGTTCGTCAGTCAGTCTTTATCTCTGCACATTTTGGCCCGCGGCACAAAGCCTTTGCGAGATTTGTTGAGTCTCTGATAGAACTTCCGTATGTCGTGAAAGCTGTTCGAGTTCTTCGTACTCCTTCTCCTCTTGGTGGCCCTTGTTCTCCTTGAAGAGTCGGGTTTGCTGTCTCCGCTTCTGTTTGTATCGCTCCATATTGTGCCGGGTAGCTCTACACAACATTTGAACCTGCGCTGCGTTCTTCTCAGCCAATATCTGCTGGCATTCCTAGTCAAACCAGTCGTTACGTCGATTCGGTGCCACACGAACCTAGGACGTTCTCCGCTACGCTGTTAATGGCTATTTTTACGGCATTCCAACGGTGCTCAAGATGGGCTTCATCTAGCTCACCCTCTTCCGGCAGCGCGGTTTCGAGAGATAACGCGTAGCTTTCAGAGACATCCGGTTGCTCCAGTCCTGCTAGATTATACCGTGGCGGGCGCCGGTATCGTTGTTCTTCACAACAGATAGTTTTTGACGAATCCTTACCATCACTAGGTAGTGATCCGAATGGATGTTAGCGCCCGGATAAGTTCTGACGTCAATAATGCCTGAAAAGTGCCGACCATCTATCAGAACGTGGTCGATTTGTGATTCTGTCAAATCACAAACAATGTCCAGCGTCGCACGAATCAGCGTAACTAGTTTCGTCGGAAAACCATCTTCTAGCATTATCTGCCACAGCTCATTTCGTTTAACTGAATCGTACGCCGCTTTTCCACTTATCCGCTTATCCACTTATATCCTGACAATGATCCGGAGGATTGCTTCGGGCAGCCGCTCGCTCCCCGCTATTAGTAGTTCAGCCGGGATACCGTCCTTCCCAGCAGCCTTACCGCTTAAAAGTCCTATCCTTCCCCTGCTGACCTCCGCATTTACCTTCCCCCTGGCTGCTACCGCCGTTTTGTTGGTAAGCAGGTTGCCAGCACTATCATTGCACATCACAGGCATGGCAAAATTCCTGCATCTCACCGTTTTATAGAACCTCCGTGTATCGTTGCTGGCGTATCGTTCCTCTGCGCCGGCGAGTACGTGCTCCTCGTTCTCGCGTTTCTTTAGACGATAGATTCTTTTTTCCGCAGCTCTAGTCTCTCTGTACTTCTCTCTTTTTTGACGCGTTGCCGTAGTGATCATGCGACTCCTGGCCTGGTTCTTTTCATGTGTCACTCTCTGGCATTGGACTTCAAACCAGCTGTTACGCTGTCTTCCACGCGTCGTACCTACCACCTCTCTCAGAGCTGTTTCGATGGCACCATGGATGTTCCTCCATAGCCCATTTATGCTACAGATGGCCATTCCTCTGGCCGCGGCAAAATTTATGAGCCTCAGACCGTTATCATTGGTCGACAGATGAAGGTTATGTTCCCAATGACTGAACGGAAGAACGGAATTCTCCTTCTCCGGAATTTGGCCACCGAACTTCCTGAATAGCAGCGATCTCCACTCCGAGTTGATGCAGCTCTCGAGCAAGCAAGCCTGCCCGTGCCGGTTCATGGAGAGTTCGGACATTCCAGGTACCAAGTTTCCAATCATTATCCCTTTTTTTCTCCTCTGTTGGGTACTCTTACCACTGCGTCCATTATTTTGAACTATTGTGGTATGCCCCGTTTTATTGTTTTACTGTACGCTTCAAGCTTACCTATCACTTATTGAGGAAGAGACAGGCTGGTAGCTGGAGCGAGACATGTGCCAATCAGGGATGACTAGGTTTATGAACCCAGTACCCTGATCGGCGACGCCAACCAGATCTCCCCTTTTTGAGATACTGCAGTCTGCGTACTTTTTGTGCTCCACGATTGCAAGAGTTCCGAGGTTAAATATCATCTTGTACGAAACTGAGATTCCGAAGATGATATTTACTCGGACAATATCCTGTTGCAAGACCGGTAAGCTTGCTGAGATCTCTCTTATTGAGACTCAGCAACTTTTGAGTAACCTAGGGGTGGATACTCGACGTTATATATTTATTTAGATTATTTGAACGATTGTACAGCCATCCTATTGGCCATAACTGTTCGGCTCTCCTTTTGTTTCAGCCGACCCTCCAGCACACAGTCAGAGATCAGACAGAGTGAATCTCGACCCGTGAGTAGAATGTTTTGGAGCCACAGCTTCGTTTGTCGACTCACAACGAGTCGGCGTGTTGAGAATAGACGAGGATCAGGACTGAACCTCTGCTAGCGCATCGTTCAAGTCCTGCTCCTCCCCTACTCTCCTCTCCACCTCATTCGTTTCTTTGTTTTTCAACAGAGAGAGCTTGCACGGTAAGAAATCGTCCACTGCATCAGTGACCGGCTTGATGCAGCAAAGGCAAATTGCTGTGAAGGGCGCCCTGGTACTCCACAGGCTCCGTTGCGGCGAGAGAATTTATAGAACCCCCTCCACCATTCATTCCTCGGCACGGGTCGCGTCACACCTTGGATTAAGAGTTTATCCATTCAAGTTTTTACATAATAGCCATGGATAACAGCTATTACAACCATCTCCTTCGGAGGCTTTGGACCCTCTACTTTGGTTCCTGGGAGTCAAGAGAAGAGCCCTGCAGGAGGAGAGTTTACACTTCAGCCTTCGCATGAGTGCCCCCTTCTCTGTCCGCATACGACCCTAGTTTCCACCGGTTGTCCGATTTCCACTAAGGAACGTATCCCGGATGGTACCACGAGGAGGTCGAGATAGGAGTTGCTGAATAAAAGGCTGTGGAACCTCATGGTGGTTCTGGAGTGCATTATTCAACCATTTACCATCCATCATTATTCCTTAATCGTTTCCTTCTCCCTTGCCATGTCCTTTCTTCGTACCTCACCGGGGTCGCGATATCTACATCCCGCTGATGGGTCTGCCATCTTAGGTATAGCTTGCGGGATACAGCATTTCATATTCAGCCACCCGTTTCGAGACAGACGCTGTGTGAGCCGCCCCTCGCCTGAAGAACAGGCGCTCTAGTTCGCACCTCCTCGCTTAGCTGCTTCAGTAAGTACATGAAGCATTTCCGGGTAAGGCCATCGACCGTCATCATTTGATTTAGATCTGCGTGAAGGCGCTAGATAGGAGCTTGAGAGAGCCAGAGCTATGTTTGACGCTCCTTCCAGGTAACTCTCTCCGTTTCATACCCAACTAAAACACTACCCTATACTAAAACCGGACAAAAAAATCCACTCCTACGAACGAGAAGGAACGCTCATTATGCCAGTCTAGCGGCTGAAAGAGCGGCTCACGTCAATTATCACCGACTTATGGTTATCATGGTGCCTTACGATGATAGTGATCCAGGAGCAATCAATCAATGTGTGATTTAGGCAAGATAATCAGAAATTTGACATTTGATTCTATGTTTTTACGGCTCTGATCCGTCCGTCCTACCCCCAAACTCCACACTCATCGATGTGTGGACACCGTTTGTAGATTGGTGAAGACTTTTCACGGTTTTTTCGCCCGAACGATGACCTCGTTCAGGAAAGACTCTTCCTGCAAGTGGTACCAGAGAATATTTTTTTCGAGTTCAAGGGCGATAGGTCTCGTTTCTTTTCTGTTCTGGAAGTCCGGACCACGAAACCACTCCCATAACGATGATAAGCAATGTGCTTGACCCCACTTCGTTGCTACGTGCGCACTGTTCATTTTCCTAGGCAATCGCTGCATTCCGACATTGTGAGAAGTTCACCGATGTGGCACGCTGTCAGTATTTATGGACGTCCGATCGCATCCAAGCCAGGACGGTGCTAGAATCTGACCAGAGAATTCTTCATTGTATACCTCCACGAATACGTGCAACCCGGCGGAATGCTATACTATAGAAACCGTTCGAACAATATAACAACAAGGAATGAGAATGGCTTTCCTTATCCTACTCCGTGTCCGAACTCCACATCGACTGAATCAAAACCTTTCCACACGTACACAGCCAACAATCCGAGGGGCTCAAATAATGATATGATTTACACCGAAGGACTTGGCGCTTGATTATTGGCATTGTTGATAAACGTAGCTGTATCGTTTCTCATTAGAGTTGAAAACCCCAAAACATTATCTGTGGGAAGCCATCGCATACCAATAACTCTTGCTAATACATAGCTTTTGCCCAAGTTCAAGTTATCAGATACCGGAACCTCACTTCCGCCCAAATGGGTAAGTACTTGCGAGGAGTTTGAACTCCAGCCAGGTATCTCGAAGCCGCCCTTTTCGTGGAATATTTTTACTTCTGGTGCAACTCTTTTAGCTTCCATTTTACTGCCCTAGCTATCCAAATGGTCGTCCACTTAGTGCTACCTAACTATCGTCTCTGCTGCCCTGGGATATTTTACGAAAAATTCCTCTGCATTCTGGTTCTTAATGATAGTGCACACTGCACGGTGAACAGCTGGAGCCAAAGATGCCTGCGTCCATTAAATGCACTTCTGGATTCTGATTTGGAATTTTTCGCATGAGGAAGCATTGAGCGGAGCGGTTTACACGTCCTATATAGAACTGGTGAAACATTTCACGTATATCGCCGATTGTTCCTATCTGCTTAACCCGGAAATGGCAAGGAATTTCTGCTAAGCAGGTTGGCAAATCAACCACTTTCTGGTTGAATCTCTAAAATCCAACCCATTTAGATTTCGCTTCGTTTCCTGCATGCGACGATCATATGATCATTTCTGGACGACAATAGGCCGTATGAATAAAAGAGTTTGCTCTACTTGTCCCACAAGATTTACACGAGAAAAGCAAAGCAAACTGATTTATTCATGCTGTCTAATGTATACAGTTTTATCTACGTTGCGAAAATTTTACAGAAATTCTGTAGTAAAACTGTCAAACTCCATTATAACCAAAACCGTACGCATTGTGTTTCAGCTTTTGGATCGAACACCACACGTCTCCTTCATTTGGAAAAATTATGCGGACGCTGTCACATTCGTGATAAAGGTTTTCTATAACTGTAAACCACGTAAAAATCGCTATCGTACGGTAATCACAGTAGAAACCCTTCCTAATATACCATCTGTGAGTTCTATTGCGCCGGCGCACTAAGTGAGTGTTGTTCCTGCGAGAAATTTCGGCACGCACACTGCTTGCCCTTCGTCGTTCGCTATAGAGAAGCTGGCAACGCGACGCTATCAGCTACATATCAGGCTCCTCATCGAAGAATGCGAGTTTTTCATCCAACACACATCCATAGCATGACTGTCGTGTTGTATTGGGGAGCCGTTAGCGACAGTCTGGTGACGAAGGAAAGTGAAATGTACCTACACGAGAGCCCCCTTTCTGTTCTATCAAATCGGTAAGCAGCAGCAGCAGCAACAGCAGAGTAGTGATAGACGTTTGTTATCAAAAATAAGATTGCCGAAACCAACGCGATGCTGTCGAACCTTTTGGGACTGATTAATTATTGACACGAATTGTGTAGTGCGTGCGTCCTTTTCCGGTGTTTTTCTAGTTTTAGTTCGTTCGTTTTTCTAGTCTTACTATTGATAGGTGTTAAATGTTAAGATAAAATACTGCCACCGCCGCAGTCAGGGTTAAGTAATCGGACACGACGCAGTCGGAGAGGTCGCAAGGGGTATGCAGAACACGGGGGAAGTCTCCCATACTGCTTGTGTGATTTTGTTTTGATTACTCATAACCATCGTGTGACCGTCCAACAACGGGGAGCCATATAATCAGAATCAGCGTGCCGTTCGATGAGTGATAAAACAACAAACGAGAAGGACCTGGATATTGTGAATATAAATAGTAGTTTGATAGTGCAGTGTTTTGGGCGGCTGGATGTGATGAAATAAATTGCGTTCGCAGTTAATAGTAAAAGGTAAGAGATCCGAAGGCTGCTCGTATTTTGGTTTGAAGGTCAAAACAAAAAAAGTTCTATAAAAATCTGTGCAACTGTATCCATTGCATTAGTTTCACCATATTTTAATGATATGTAAAAAGATACATTACTGTTGGATTTTTGAAAGGTAACTACTGAATAAGATTAATTAAAATCAGGTAAATAACACTGCTAATAATAAACCGCCATTCCTCTGCACTCAACTTTCAGTATTATGAAAGTTAAATAAACTTATTAACTCTTTTTGTGCTGAAATTCGATTAGTCTCGCTGACATGAATAAGCAAAACCTAAATATTGTTAGTGGCGTTTGTTGATAAATTAGCCCTTAGCAACGCAGCCACTTTTTTAACGGAGAATTTTTAGCTTCTCACGTGGAAAAAGCAAACCACTTTTAGTCGTATGCGGCCTGCAGGCTCAATAGAGCCGCAAATCAACCGTACTGTAACGATAAGACACGTGTTCCGTCGGGTAACAGATGCTTATTAAAATTCATGAGCAGTAAACTGGCACAATCTCTTGTATATTTGTTTACGTTTCCAATATGTTTCGGTTTTCAACATGCAGGTTGAAATAAATGGTTTAATATTGTTTGAATCTGTATGTTCTATCCGCCAAGTGTACATAATGGACTGAATACTGTAAGATAACGGCTCCAAAAATCGCCACTTTTGTAAACAGAAAATGAGAAAACCTAAATTTTTTGTCATCAAACAAACACAAACAGTTTGGCTGCGATATCACGTATAAAAATTATGACTAAATATTTTAAAAAATCATTATAAATGTAAAATTTGTAATGCATGTTGAGGTATCAATTTTCGACCCCCAAGATCCAGTTTTCACCGCCCTTAAAAGCATCGTTTGCATCTTGTTCTAGTCTGAAAATTTGTTTATATTTATATGCCAAATTTGGTTCCATTTGCTTGATTAGTTCTAGAGTTATGAGGCAATTTATATTTCATTTGTATGGGAGCCCCTCTTCTAAAGAGGGGAGGGCTTCTGATTCATCACAGAAAAAAATATTGCTTCAAAAAACCACCACATGTCAAATTTGGTCCCATTTGGTTGATTAGTTCTCGAGTTATGCAGAAATTTATGTTTCATTTGTGTGGGAGCCCCCCTCTTAGGGAAGGGGCTAATTCTGGAAAGATTTTCGTTCAGCCAACATCAATTTCGTCCAGTAAGGTAGCCTAATATAGGGACGAAAGATGCTCCCCAAGTGCATCAAAATTAATACGATGATACCTTAGAAGAGCAACTCCGAAACTAACAGCTGGATCTTCACTGTACTCCATCCTATTCAATAAACCAAGAAATTTGCGGTCACCGCAAATGAGAATTCTTTCGTTTGAAGACTCTTTGTCACGTAAAAAGATATGCTCGTCGATAAAGTTGATAACCTTACTTCTGTCAGGTGGTTTGTGAACTGCAGCAAGCAAATACTTGATTCCTTTGATGATAGCAGAAACACAGATTTATTCGAGACAATTGCCATGTCTTGAATCGACCAGTGAACTAGGGAACTGTTGAGCAAAGGCAATCAATACGCCACCTAACCTATTTTTGTTACTATTCTTCGAGCTACTATCACAACGATACACGTTGAAGGCGGATCCAAACAGCTGGAGGGAATCGATGCATCATAATTAGCAGATAGTCATTAGATGCTAGGAATAGGTCGTGTACTTTAGTCCTCACCCAACAAACGTGGAACAAGTGTTCGATAAGCTATTATACAACAAAAATGTTACTTGGATAAACCTCGCACATTCTGATAGCATGCACAAATACTATCCGCGTCATTGTCGTGAAAGCTCCAAAACAGAACTCCCTACGCGTGGAGATCTCAAGCTGGAAGCGGGAAATACATCAACGGAAGGAATCTTCGGATTACAAATGCATTTGCCTGCATAACTAGGTTGGAAGACCCTGTAACCACACCAGCACACAGGGCAGGGATGAGTGCTGGTCGCTGGCAGAAATTGCAAGACTACAGCGGAGGGCTTCCATAATACCAACCGCGTGGCCTTCACGTCGACAAGGACAAACTAGTTGAGATGAGCTGGAAGCTGCTTGTTCTGACGGAGGTACAGAGGTGCCGAATGGCAAAAAGAATTGAGTGATAAATGCGTAATTTTTCTAGAGAGGTAGGGGATGTTGCTGCTTCGTCGTAATTGCCCATTCCCGTCCTATCCAACACAAATTATTAAAAATAGCAGCATGTTTATGACACACAATGCAAAACTAGTTATTCCCCAATATTTTAGTTTGTTGTCTATCATACGCGATCAATCAAAGTGAGCTGAGATCTATTTAAATGCTTTTTATCATTAAAAAAGTCCTACCATCCAAATTTCCTACGTTTTTTCATGCGAAGAAGAAGAAAATGTCGACTAATCGTTTTAATTTTCGTCATTCATAAATGAAAATAACTCACGCAAGGCATTGTCGTTATTATACAACCAAAAAAAAAATCAGAGGGGTTGCATACAAGACACGACCGCATATATAGGTGACGCAGGACTACGTAAGTCTCTTTGTAGTGAAAGTAGCATGTATTCATGCTTGTAATCATTCGATTCTTCATGTATACATGCTATATGCAACATATATACATGCTACATGCGTTGTATGTAACATTTATCAAAGTAGTAACATTGCATACGTTCAAAAGATTGTGCATTTGAAAACAATTGAACAAAATCAAGAACACAAACTATTACTTTCCTGCTACCTTACTGAAATTAAAGATTGTTTTTATTATCCATGGTTTCCCACGTTGAAAGGATTTTACCAATTCAATCCTATTTTATCAACAGCACATATTTTCACTACACTTCTAATGAAACGGCAAGCATGCGTATTCATACACAACCGTATTATAACTTAACAGCTGTAGCACATTTTTCCAACACAGATATCAAATTCGCCGAGGTTTAATCGTCACGCAGTAAAGAATTTGCGATCTATTGGGACAACGAGCTTGTGTCATTTTTTCTGGCACACTTCCCTAACACAGACATCAGATTGGACTAGGTTTAATCGCGTTCGTAAGAAATCTGTTGGCACGAGGGGGCTTTGTTACTCTTTCTGGCGTACTTCCCAAGCAAGGACATCAAAATGGTCTACACACTTAAATTTTTTTTACCGAACTCTGAGCAGCCGAACGTTCGGTAAAATTCGATGGTGCCAATCGACGTTTACGGATCATTAATAATGTTTGGCATCATAAAAATTTTTTTCCGAACGTTTTGCTGCTTAGAGTTCGGTAAAATTTACGATATTTTACCGAACTCGGTACTTTTTTTTAAGTGTGTAGGTTGAACCGCGGTGTTAAGAAATCTTGTTGAAATGAGGAAACTTTGTCACTTGTTTTGGCTTACTTCCCAAGCACAGATATCAAATTGGTATAGGTTTAGATCATCGTACAGAATCTTCCAACCAATCACGAAGCGAGAATTCTGGTAAAACATAGGTTCATTATTTTCAATTTTTCAATAGTTCAACATCAAGAATCCATACTTTTCTTCATTTGTGTCAATTCTTAGAAGATTTTCCGATCGATTGGTTTAAGAATATTGAAAATCGATCGGAAAACCGCTGAGCCATTAGCGCTCAAAACCTTTCATTTTTCGTGACGCTCGCATTTTTCGATTTTTTGGAATGACACCCTATCTCAAAACTTGCCGTAAGACGTAGTCCTACGTCAAAACTTGCCTGACCTGCAGAAATTTTGCAGAATAACATTTGTCATGCCGTCCTACACAAATACATGCGCGTTAGCTTCGTAAACATTGTTGTGATTTTTAGTTCGGACGATGAAAAATTTTGATGGACGGATTTCAAAACGATACGACAAATTTAAGAAATGAAGTCAGTTGCGTAATTTCAATAATATGCTTTAATAATCGCTTTTCGGTGATTTCAAAGTTCACGGATCGGAAGGTAAGTGTGGTTTAGTCAAATCAGCACAAGAACTTTTGGAGTATTCATTAAATCCATCCAACAAATGATGAAAATTAGAATGGCTTTACTTATTGTGACGGGAATTAGAAATAAACCCTATCTGGAAAAAATTATTGATAAAATCGTACTTTTCCACTATCAGTGTGACCGTGTTACCCCCTTCTAGGGTGATACAAACTTTTGTATTTTTGAATGCATCCAAACAATTTTTTTCTCTGCACAATAACTTGACAACTTAATAAGAACACAACCCACACTTTCTTTCAAATGTTCAACAAAGTTATACAGTCAAAATACACATTTTCTTTGAAGACTGTTTATTGCTAGGATCCATACTTAATCTATCTTCTATCTATTTTAATAATCTATTTATATAAGAGGCTTATGTCTGTACCGAAAACCAGGTATCTGACAGGACGTCATAAGAGGCTTATCGGTAATTGAAACAGGTCCCTGACAGGACGTCATGCTTTCGTAGCAATGGGTTGTATTCTCAGTCACCTCACTGGTCGACTGCTGGACTGCTCGATTGTTCAACTGGTTGACTAGACTGCTCGACTGGACTGGTCGATTAGACTGCTCGATTTGATTGCTCGACTGGACTGCTTAACTGAACTGTTCAATTCGACTGCTCGACTCAACTGCTTGATTGGACAGATCGACTTGACTGCTTCACTGAACAGCTCGATTTAACTGCTCGAGTGGACTACTCGACTTAACTACTCGATTCGACTGCATGACACATTTGCTTGACGTACTACTCGACCTGACTGCGCGACTTAATTGCACGATTGAACTGGTCGACTGGACTGCTCGACTGGACCGCTTGATTGGACAGCATGATTAATCTGCTCGACTAGACTGCTCGACTCAACTGTTCGATTCGACGCTCGACTCAACTGCTCGATTCAACTGCTTGACTCTACTGCTTGACTGCACTACTCGACTCAATTATTCGACTCGACTGCTCGAATGAACTACTTGACTCAACTACTCGATTGGACTATTCGAATCGGCTGCTCGACTCAACTGCTCAACCCGATTGCTCGATTCAGCTGCTCGACTAGACTACTCGACTTAACTGCTCGACTGGACTGCTCGGTTCAACTCCCCAACTCGACTGCTCGACTCAACTGCTCGGCTGGACTGCTTGACTGAAAAGCTTGTTTTAACTGCTCGACTAGACTGCTCGACTCAACTGCTTGACTTCTGTTTGATTCGACAGCTCGACTTAACTGCTCGACTGGACTACTCGACTCAGCTGCTCGACTCGACTGCTCGACTCGACTGCTCGACTCAGCTGCTTAACTGGACTACTTGACTCAACTGCAGCCTGCTTGAAACTATTCTGATTCTCTGGGAAGAGCTTTTGAATAAAATGATACTGTCAGGCGAGTAATTCAGGGTCAAAATTAGGGTATTTTGATAGTAAAAGTTCTACAGTTCCTAAACAAGCAAAGATAGAGGTATATTACATTCAGCAATGTTGTGTATTTTTACTATTTGTACAATTTTGTAGAACGGAAAAAAGTCATACAACAACTACAAAAGCAGCTAAAATCGAAAAACTGATTTGATGATTTCTCATTTATGAGAAATCGGATGTTTCTGTAAAACTTTGCAGAACACAGCAATGCGTTATATTGAAACTGAAGAAAAATACATATTTTATTGCACTTTTAGGGGGATTAATCAAAATTTAAATTCTGCTGAACGATAGAACTTTTAATTTTTAGAAACTCTTCCAAAGGTTCCATAGACCTAAAACCAAGTTTCCCTGCTCAAAGCTAATATGCGTACTAATAAAGATTCTGGACCAGCATGCTGTGCCCGGTTGATTGAGCTTTCGGTTGACCAATTGGGGGTTAAAATTTAATTTTCAATGGAAATCTTTGATATTGCAAGGCTTAAGTCTTGAATTTTCAAAATATTTTCGATATTTCGAAAAAAAAATTTCCCGATTTTGTTAGTTTCCCCCTTTTGTCAGCCCAAAATTTAACATGGGGCTGACAAAATCGGAACATTACTGTATAAGAATTCAAAGAACTAATACAAAGATTAAACATTTTCGCAAACACTGGCCAATGGAATGTATCCGCAGTTTTCTGAAATCTGAAATTTATATTTTCCGGATCGTAAGATTTGGGCTCAACTAGTGTGTTAAAGAATATTAAAACTAATCACGCTGTTCTAATTTTTTTTATCTATTTGGAGTCTGTTTGGATAAAATAAACAACTTTTAGAGGAAAGTAACTTCTATAGTTTGTCTATATAAAATAAAAACTTTTATCAACTGCACTCCGAAGGAACCCCAAAAGTTAATTAAAACATAGGGTATGTTGCTACTTCGTCGTAATTGCCTATTCCCGTCCTATCTAACACAAATTATTAAAAATATCAGCATTTTTATGACATGCATAATGCAAAACTAGTTATTCCCTAATATTTTAGTTTGTTGTCTATCATACGCGATCAATCAAAGTGAGCTGAGATCTATTTAAATGCTCTTTATCATTAAAGAAGTCCTACCAGCTGAATTTCCGACGTTTTTTCGTGCGACGAAGAAGACAATGTCGACTAATCGTTTTAATTTTCGTCATTCATGAATGAAAATAACTCACGCAAGGCATTGTCGTTATTCTACAGACAGGAAAACTTGCCTCACCTGCAGAAATTTTGTAGAATAACATTTGTTATGCCGTCCTACACAATAACATGCGCGTTTGCTTCGTAAACATTGTTGTGATTTTTAGTTCGGACGATTAAAAATTTGGATGGCCCAATTTTAAAACGGTACGACGAATTTTAGAAATAAAGTCAGTTGCGTAATTTCAATATTTGCTTCAGATACTCTAGATTCCAAAAAATTTCAGATATTTGAGCCCTGGATAGTCGGATAATGATCTGGATAATCAAGTCTTTGAATAATCGATACCGAACTATATGTGCTGTTTAACACTATTTACAATGTGAATAATGACTTATGATTCCAACTTATTGCCTGATAAGAAAATAAGGGGAAAGTTTTCCCGAATCGAATGGCGCTTGCAAGGTCGGCTCATGACTCTGTTGTTTAAAATGAAACACGCAGTCGTTTTATGAATTACAGCATGATTCACATTTTTGACAGGTCCCGTACAAGTACCTACGGATTGCTGCTCAGTTTCAGCAAATGATAACGAACAAACGCAGATAGTGAGAGCTGTCAAGGTTTTTGTTGGCTAAACACGTTCGATCATCGACCTTTTTGCTTCTTTGATAGTTTGTGGAGAAACTAGTTGTACAAACAAACCAAGTCCCAAGCTAGTTGATTTAGTTTTTTGTTAAAATTGAGATTTTAATCGAATTAAATATTTTATTACGGCAAACAATGCCTGTTGATTTACTCTGTAGACTCGCCCGGAATGGTAGTTTACTATTACTATACAGTTTCACCATGAATTTGAAGCTATTTTCGTTTCATCGGTTTGACACTGACACCCAGATAAGATAACGCTCCTTTCACTGTGTAAATGTGTTAATTTTCTTCCGCTAGTGTTTAACCATCAGTAGCAGCATTCTTTTGAGCACGCATTTCGGATGGGACCAACAATTTAACCCATTATAGCCCACTGTTGCCTTACTCAAATTGAACCTTCTTACTGGTTTGATAAATCATAAAGTTTGTACCGTGTAAATTTTTCATTCCAAAAATGATTGATTTGCTTCAAATTGTCATTTCATTAAAAAGTCCTCTAATGGGTTAATTCCTAATCATCTTCGAAAGCTCGGAAAGCTTAATCGCGGGCGAAAATGACGGCGCCGGCGGCAACGACGACGACACACGCATCGTCTCCGTTCGACTTCTTATCAATCATGATGGTTGGTAACCCCGCCGTAGCTCGGTTCGGGCAGGAAAAAGAACGACATTCTCGTAGATGCTCTCTCGCACCTACTGGACTGGACTGAGAGTCCATCCAACACGAGGTGTAGAAACTCGACGTGGTTACATATAGCACGAACGAACTTCCACACTCCGCCCAAACGGTAGTCGTCGTGACTGCTGCAACGCTTTGCAGGTCGTAGTGTTTACTTAAGGCCCTGCCGATGGCCATCAGCCCCGCAGCCTAAAATAATAGTAGTATCGTGCTGACTTGGCTTTGTTTATCCCAACCGCGTGCAAACAGAATCTTCGTAGTGATAAACAGCGCGTGAGTGATCGGTGTTTTGCTCTAATGTGGTGTGGTGTGTAGAAGAATTCCGTTTGTAGACGAGGTGAGAGAGCCTAGCGACGATATCAGAGAAAGAAAAAGAAGTAAGTCAAACATTCAGATTGTCTGATAAAGCTAGAGATGCTGCTGCTGCGTTGCACCGGGTACAACACTTTACGTTGAAATTATTTATTGTACGCGGTTGTGGAGTAGCGAGCAGAGGAGGTGAAGTCAGACTCGAGGGTCGAGATTTTTATTTTGTACATGTGACGATTGCATTATATTTCATCCGACAGTCAACAACAGTCGTGAAAGAAATTGTTGAACAAACAAACGAACGGAAAGATGACAATGTAGTGAACTGCACTGCTGCTGCTCTTCCGATTCCGAAATCTCTTCAGGGTTCATTCTGGTAGCGATGGTCACCAGTGTCATAACGGTTGTTTCAGCGTTCGCCTCCCGTGCAGGTGCTTCCGGTGGATACAGTGAACTAGAACTAGAACTGGGTCCGGTAACTCGTGACGACGATCGGCGACGGTCGTCAGTGCTGAAGAACTGGTTCAGACGGGAAACGAACGGTGCTGTGACGACGCAGCCGGCGAGCTTGGCTGCTGGAACCGTGTCCAAGGTACCGTGAACAAACAGTCAGTGTGTGACGCAGTGTCGTGATTAGAACGTTATCTCGATTTGGTTTCAATTGAGAAGAACTCATCACAGTTGAGTCTATTCTTATTTTATTATTTTCGACAAAGTTTATAAAAGTGCTTTAGAATTCTGCTTAGTTCGTCGATTGAGCACTCGTTAAGTTCGAATGGGAATGTTTACAATACTAAGCAAATATTTTGCCAACTGATGTGAACACAGTTCAGCGAAATGCACCACCAGGTTCTTCTGAATTCTTAGCAAATATGTTAATATAAACAATTACGTTAGTCCGCAGACAAACGGAAATGACATGTTAATTTAGTTTCACAAATGTGTCCTTATTATAATATTTACGAGATCTCTCAGTGTCTGAATAAAATAATTTGGTCAATTTTAAAAGTAGATAATCGAAAGCAATGAAACTAGCAAAATTCATTCTGCAAGGTTTCACAGCTTTACTTTTTAGAGATTTTAAAAATTTACTCTGAATCAATCTTGTTGATCACTTTTTATTCTACAAAAGAATAGAAATAGAAAGAATACCCAACAAACATTTTATTTGAAGAGCAGTTTATTCAACCATTATACAGCTAATATCCAGTAAACAAGCGCTTGCTAAGCTGTTATTCAACAAAAATGTTTGTTGGGTAGCTATCTCTAGCAAAATAGACAATATTTTAACAGATCGAAACAGATCGTTCGAAACCGGTAGCAATTGTGTGTCGGTCCAAAGTTCCCTATTTTTAGTGGGGCGCAGCTCCGGGTTGCGCGTTGAATCTTTTCTTTTCCGGTAAAGAGTTTTATTAACCTGGGAGCTGCTTGAAATGCGTCTTAGCATAATTTGCATCGTCCATTATAACGCAATCAAATTTGGTCAAATATATCGTGTACAACTTACGCGTTTATACTTTGGTCGTGGTGTTTTGTTTGTCATCTCGATTGGGTTTTACTGTAATCTTGTAAATATTTTGATAGTCTGGCTCGATCGTTGCAGAGGCCAGAAGACCTATTTTCAGCCAGCTAAGTGGCAGCCTGAATAATGCTCATACAATATGATGTAACTTTAATTATTTAATGCAAATTTTTATACCAATTCCTTCGATAACGTTTAGTGAATATCTGAGTGTATTTCGATATCAATAAAATGTTCCTCAATTTGAGTTTTAAACCCGATAAATGAGTAGCTTAGGGCAATCATTTTAAGCCTGTCGAATCTATTTTCAGCAGGGCTGTCCTGCTCCTGCTGTGAACCGATTCCACTTATTTTACTGTACCACCTCAACCAACCGAAGAAAGAGGCACAATTTGACGGAGGAAGAGGCACAATTTGTGTTTAAAAATAACTTGACCTGCCAGTGTTAGTGTAGTTGTAAGTACGTCACAAACTTAATAAGGGGGTTGTGGAGTCTCTTTTTTATCCAGTGTAGTTCAAAGGCTCACCAACCAAACCGTATCACTACCAAACTTCGTATTGCCACAAATTAAATTGTGTTGTACATAAATCGTGAATCTCGGATGACCTTTGTCGCAATCTCGAGTTTTGCAAGTTTCTGGGGAGTTCATGGGTGTTTTAATATACAAATTTTCCTCACAGTAAAGTAGAAAACAACTTCCCTCGTTGCTTAGCCTGATAAGGCCAATGCAAATCATTTTGAAAGTTTTTGTCACCCCCCCTCCTTGGAAATTGGCTTGAAAAATAGGGGGCAAAAAATAATTTGTAGGATATGAGCTAATTTTTTTTATAAAATCAATTGTCTGTGGGCTCTACAGCCTGAAAAACTTGAAAAATGAGTGTACGAGTTGAGTTAACGCTTCTAGCATGGAATAGAAATGGAAATTCAAACAGCGGAATTTCTGAAAATCGGCCAAAAAAAATTATCTTACATTTTTGTCTTTTTTTCGTAGATTATTGCATGGAAATTAACAACGTATATATTAAAATCCATATTTTTTTTGCTCGATTAAAAAACTCTCTTTGTTTTTTTTTTGTTCCCCCCTTCAGTCTAAAATAAAGCGGATAGCATTTAAATATTCGCCATCATTACAAACCATTTCGCCGAATACCATTTTGCGGAACACCAATAATCGATTGACCATAACAAGGAATATAGAGTTTCGCAGAATACCATTTCGCGAAAAACCTTACGCGGGATTAGTGATGGGCAATCCGCTCCTGATCCATGTAAAAGATCCGGATCCGTAAAAAGAATGACTGATCCGTGAATCTTCTCTTTTAAGACACGGATCTTGCCCGTGCGACTTTTAGTTTGCAGCGGTTTTCATTAGGTTTGATTTCGCTGATGACAGTTGTACCTAAAATTTCATTCTATGTCTTACCTAGTAGTTCTTCGTTCTCTTCACTCTATTTCAGGTTGCTGTCATGAAGGCAGACTACTGACAAGGCAGGATAAAACGAGATCAGAGACAATAGGCCGTATGAATAAAACAGTTAGAGCAAATGCTCCCATACGTTTTAAACGGGATAAGCAAAGCAAACTGTTTTATTCATACGGCCTAATGGCTCAATTCTTCGTGCGCTTTAATAATAAATTCAAATTTGGGTTTGAATGGAAATGTCTCCGTAGCCATACAGCATTTTAACAAAATGAGAGAAAACCAGATCCCTGTCACGACAGTTGTCAGCTAAAGCCGCCTCCGATAGTGGTGGTAATAGAGCTAGACATCAAATTTTTAAACAAAATTTATACGAGACAACGCATGTATTTAATGCTGCGCAGTATGACGAATGCAGCGTGTTGTTTCCCCTCATTCATTTATCGTAAAAAATAAGACTATCGAAAGTCAGAATTGTTCCTTTCTTACGTTGCCGATAACAGAAAAAACGAACATGTTTCATTATCTACATCCCACATGCAACAAATTTTCTGAAGCATAAAACCGTATGATTGCGTAATTCTTACAGCTGCTGTCAAATTTGACGTACGTAAAATCGAGCCGAAACATGTATGAGAATGACGTTCGTGCAGGGATGAGGAAACCCGTTTAAAAGTACTAGCTTGTACGAGAAACGTGCGCACGTAAAGCATGCGTGGCCATAATCTCCGTAGAATTTTCTTCAGAGTTATGTCTTTCTCTCTATGGAGTAACATTGACTCTTTTTCTAAAATTTTGCCTGAAGAGTAGGGAAAACCCCAGTGTAACTAAACATGTTCTGTGTAACTAAAGATCCGATGAACCGTTTCGAAGATCCGGATCCTTGACTAAATGAACCGGCTCTGATCCGATCAGTCTAGTGATCCGTTTTGCCCATCACTACGCGGGATGTACCATCTCACGGAAAGTCTTTTCGTAGAAAGTATCATTTTGCAGGGGTGACCCAACTGAATGAAAGTGATAGAAGCCAGAAGATCTAGGAAAATAAATAAACCTAGATAGAGGCGATCTCTACGGGGGGCTGCTCCCCCGCAGTGGCCGGCAACACTCGCGACCTGTGGTCGTCTCGCGCTGAATCATCTAATGTTACTATTGATAGTTTTTGGTGGTCTTGTTATTGACTAATGTTTTATGATAGAGTCTAAAATTTCTCGAGTTCGATTAGTTTTTGAGTACGCAAAAATTTCTGTTTTATTTGTATGAGCGTCCTTATCCCCCTACTACAGGGGTGAGGGGTCTCAAACCATCATTAAAAAAATCCTGCCTCCAAAACTGTACACAAATATTCAACTGTATTCAACTGTACACAAATATGGCGCACAGCATTCTTCCTCTACGCGGACTATGTAAACTACAAACAAGTTTGTTCATATACGATGCAATAAAAACCCCAAATATTCATCATAACATCGTTTTGTCTATAACAAACCATGATCATTACACCCGGTATGCGAGCAACCTTGTTCGGTCCAGAGCTTCTATTAATATGGGTCGAGTTCGGATCTCGTTTTATGGTCCATCGGTGTATAATGAACTACCTGAACGACTGAAAATTTTAAATAACCGTGTACTTTTTAAATCCCGTTTGAAGCAGCACTACAAATCATATATCAGTCAGTTTTTGCTATGATTTTGCATCAGCTAGAAACAGCTACACTTAACCAAATTCATTAGAATCATTAACCTGTAGTACTCTAGGGATACCCTTCAAAGGAACTTAGTTCCACTGGGTACATCCCACGACTACTTCATGATATTACTTTTTATATAGCTCATCGCACACACCTTTAAATTATTGCATTATATTTAGTTTCTGTTTTTTCGTTTAGTTTTCGTATTAAGATTTTTATTGCCAAATGAGAAGTCCATTACCAGGGGACTCTATGTTCTTTGGTGTGGGGGTGTGTTGGTGGGCCTCCTTAAATAAAAATAAAAAAAAAACTTCCTACATGCCAAATTTGGTTCCATTTGCTTGATTACTTCTCGAGTTATGAGAAAATTTGAATTTCATTTGTATAGGAGCCCCCCCCTCCTAAAGTAGGAAGGGTTCTCAATTCACCATAGAAAAAATTCTTGCCTCCAAAAACACACACATGTAAAATTTTGTTCCATTTGCTTGATTAGTTCTCGAGTTATGCAGAAATTTGTGTTTCATTTGCATGGGAGCTCCCCCTCTTAGTGGGGGGAGGGGTCTCTAACCATCATAAGAACCTTCCCTAGCCCAAAAACCCCTATATGCAAATTTTCACGCCGCTCCGTTCAGTAGTCTTCGATTCTATAAGGAACATTCGGGCAGACAGACAGAAATCCATTTTCATAGGCACAGATTTGTATGGGAGCCCCCCCTCTTAGGCGGGGAGGGGTCTCTAACCATCATAAAAACCTTCCCTGGTACCAAAAACCCCTACATGCAAATTTTCACGCCGATCGGTTCAGCAGTTTTCGATTCTATAAGGAATGTACGGACAGACAGACAAACGGTACGAAGCTTGACTTAAAATTAGGACTGGAATTTTTCGTCTTATTCTCTCACACGTTTTACCTCTTGTCCGGTCCAGTTTTTTTCACCCTTTGCTTCGTTTTTTCTCTTTTTCTGAATCGTACTTTTATGGGTTTTGCTCTCACTTTCTTTCTTTTCCTTCCGATTTTCCTCTTTTTCTATGGTTTGTTTGGTGTATCGTATTTCGTCTCATATTATTTTATTTTCAATCCTATTTTTGCTTTTGGTTTTCACTCGTTTTTTTTGTTATTTTCTTTCCCGTTTTCCGTCATTTTCGTTTCCAGTTTTTGTCTTTTTCTAACTGTTTTTATCTGCTTTGTTTCTCGTTGTTCGTCTTCGTTTGTTTCGTTCTTCCTCTTTTAAACCCTGTGTATCCTTCTTTTCTGTAACTAATATTCTGTTTTTGGTTCCCTTATTTCTTTGCACTCCGATTCTTTTGTTTTTTTCTCTTTTTCACTCCCGTTTTTCTTATTCTTTGATTCTTTGGAAAATTACTGTTCTTTTCTCTACTTTTTCTGTCCCATTTTCTCGTTTTTTGTCCCATTTTCTACCTTTATATCCAGTTTGACCTCGTTTTCCTGTTTTCCTCGTTTCCTCTATCAGGTTTTTTTCTTCTCTCGCTGTTCTTTTCTCTTTTGGTTTCACTTGTTTTCTGTTTCATTTTCCCTATCTTGTATCATTTTGCTTTTTTTTCTCTACCGTTTTCCAACGTTTTCTGTCACATTTTCTCTGTACCGTCTGTCTTCTGATTGTCCCGTTTCTCCTTCCTTTTTCTGTTTTTTTCTCTTTTCCTTTTTTTTTGTCATTTTCATTCTTTCGTCCTTTTCTATTTTTTCGTTTTCGTATATTCTTCCTCTTATTATGTCCTTTGTCATTTTCTGTCTTTTCCATACCCCTTTGCTTTTCTCTCAATTTTCTTCTTTTTCTATTCTCTTTTCTCCTGCTCCCGTAATTTATCTTTTGCTTTTCCCGCTTTCTTAACCTGTTCTCCATTTCTGTCTATTTTCTCTCGTTTTCTATATTGTTTTTGTGTTTTGTCATATTTTTCTTTTTTTCTATTCTTTTTCTTCTTCAGCTTAGAGCCGGGGTGGCTCGTGCTGTTTCAAGCACTCGTCTCCATTCAACTCGATCTTGGGCCACTCGTCGTCTCAGAAGTCGCAAATCGCTTTCGACCTGGTCGAGCCATCGTGCCCCCCTGTTCCTAGTGCCGGTGGGGTTGTTGAAGAGGACTATTTTCGTCGCACTTTCGTCCGGCATCCTTACGACGTGTCCGGCCCATCGTAGCCTGCTAACTTTCGCTAGATATACGATGGGAGTCTCCCCAAGCAGTGTCTGTAGCTCGTGATTCATACGCCTCCGCCACTCTCCGCTTTCAGTTTGTACTCCGCCAAATATCGTCCGCAGCACTTTCCGCTCAAACACGGCAAGGGCGCGTATGTCCTCCGTAAGCAGCGTCAAGTCCATAAAGAACTACCGGTCTAATAATGGTTTTGTACATTGTTAGCTTCGTTCGGCGGCGTATGCTTCCTGATCGTAGCGTTTTACGAAGGGCAAAGTAGGCCCGATTTCCCGCTTGGATGCGCCGCATGAATTCCTTACTAGTGTTGTTGTCCGCGGTCATCAGCGATCCCAAATACACGAACTCCTCTACCACTTCTAGTTCGTCACCGTTAACGGTTACCGTCCGTGGGAGACGCGCATTTGTTTCCTTTGAGCTTCTTCCTTTCATGTATTTGGTCTTCGACGCATTAATTTTAGCCCAATTCTCCTAGACTCCGCTTTCAGTCTGGCGTAGATTGCTTCCGCCGTCGCAAAGTTCCTGGCTATGATACCGAAGTTATCTGCAAAGCCTAGAAGTTGGCTACCCTTGCTAAAAATCGTGACTCTCGTTTCGATGCCCGCTCGTCGGATCACCCCCTCAAGAGCGATGTTGAACAGCATGCACGATAAACCGTCACCTTGTCTCAACCCTCGCTGCGTCTCGAAGGGCCTCGAGAGTGTCCCAGAGATGCGTACGAAACACATCACTCGATCCAATGTAGCTCTGATCAGTCGCGTCAGTTTGTCCGGAAAACCGTGTTCGTGAATTATCTTCCATAGCTTGTCTCGATCGACTGTACCGTATGCTGCTTTAAAATCAATATAGATTTGATGCGTGGGCACGTTGTACTCCCGACATTTCTGCAAGATCTGTCGGATAGTAAAAATTTGGACCGTAGTTGCGCGAGCCCCCATGAAACCCGCCTGACAATTCTATTCAGTCTCAGTTCTATTCTTTTTCTATTCAGTCTCCTCTGTTTTCCCTTTCTTTTCTTTCCAATTATTTTTTCTACTTTTTTATGTCCCGCTTGAACTCCAGTTCCAGTATTTTTTCTTTTTTCTCTCCTCTTTCCTCTTTTTCTATAACGTTTGTCTAGTTTTTGACACGCTTTTCTTCGTGTTTTCTATCATATCATATCATATAGCATAAATCGTATCATATCATATAGGGTAGATGATCCATTAGTTGCGCCACTAAGCACAATATAACTTCATTTTGCTTGTTTATTGAGGTATATGCTTCAATTAATGCTTGTGGGATATAAATTTATCAAATATAAGGTATTTGTCACAAGGCAAGACAATTGCTTTCGTTGTACGAGAAGCTTTATAAGGAAAAAATGAATTTTCCGATTCAATTATATTGTACCAACAGTTGCGCTAATGTTTCCTTAATTAAGTAGTTGTGCGCTCCAACTGCGCGTTAGATTTTGGAAAATTGGCATTTTAGCAAATAATGCTTTAATTTTATATACACCAACTACCAATACTTCTAAAAACCTGTTTTATATAATGAATGTAATTGTTTTATCTAAAATGCTACGGTGACGAAAATATGCATTAATAATGAATAGTAGCGCAACTATTGGTACTACCACAACTATTGGATCAACTACCCTAGTATCATATCATATATCAAAATGAATGAAATTGGTAATTGGACTTTTAATTGAACTTGGAAAGATTTCAAATTGGACATGAAATAGAATTTGAAATTGTACTAAAAGTTGAATCTAAAATCTAAGCTAAAATTGGACTTGAAGTTAGATTTGGTGATGGACATGAATTTAGACGTGTAATTGAACTTAAAGTAGGTACTAAAATTGGACTTGCAATTCGATATAAATTGGATTCAAATTGCACTTGAAATTGTATTTCGAATTTCTAGTCGAACTAGTCTTAAAATTGGACTGGAAATCAGTGTTGACATTGGGCATGAAGGATTGAATTAAGATTGAATTTCCCTATATTTCCCAGATATTGCGCCATCCGATTATTACTTGTTCCGTTCGATGGCACATAGTAAGCGCTTATACTCATATAAAGATATCAAACAATGACTCGATTCGTGAATAACCTCAAAAGACGTAGAGTTTTACCATAACTATTCGAGCTCTGCTCTGCGATTGGCCACTAACCCTTTAACGGGCAACATCGTTAAAATGCGATCATGCTAACGACTATTGATCATGAAAGTACACTCAATAGAAGCTAAATTACTTACGCACTTACAGTTCATCCGTTAGAAGGTTAAGTAACTAAGTAGCATTTATATTCTTTGATCAACCGATTGTTTCTTAAAAACAATATATTCTTGCGGCAACAATCGGGGTCAACTAAACAACGCAATAATGCCGACTCGAAACGGTCGGTAATCAGACTCATTCATAAAAATAGAATATACAAATCCCGAATGCGATTATGTACACGTTTCTCTATATTACCCTACAGGGTGTTCAATATTATCAAACAAAAAAGTATTAAACATCCGGAAGATTACAAGCATCAGAACGTTTGATTCTGTAGCGACTGTGTGAGATAACAAACGCGCCCTGTCCTGTGATGCACCGCGCACCGGCATCGCAGGCGGATCTGCGTCACTTCACATCCTCACGACGCGCCGCGCCAGCAAGGAATCTCGTTCTCTCTCGGTCAAAATACACAAACCAATCGCACTCATTTGATTATTAATGAGGTTCGGAAGACAGTTCATGCGGCGGGGCGAGCTGAAGGCAACAAATTACCACTGATAAGCGGCTTAGGGAAAAAAATGTCCGCCCGAAATAATCGTACTCGTTTCGCTTGGAAGCGGTTCGGTCGGTTCGTTCGGTTCATTCGGTTGCTTTGGTCATTTTACGGAAACCTGTACTTACGAAGGAACGTATTTTCATTGGCTTCCCGGTTTGGCTTTCCAACCTTCATGCTATCTTGTCGAATCACCGAGGCACAAATGAAATGGAAATATGCATTGCATCGATAGGTACTAGAAACCGCGCGTCTTGGTAATGCGTGTTCCGAACGAGGCTGAGAAACTGTAACCCGGAGACACACTGTTTACGCTTGATCCGTTCCGCACCGCACCGGTTGGCTGGCTGTTGTATCGTTTACCAAGCAAGACGACGAAATGCCAATCCAGACCGGAGTATAGGAGGATATCGCATTTCCTTTCCGTTCCAGTAGAGCTCAAGGTGCGCGCTTCTAGCCGGTAGAAAGGAAACATGCACGCTGACTTGAATCTAGGCCTACATGCAGGAAGAACTTGTTTGTTTTCTTTTTGTCGCTATTACTTGATGGAGCGGTTCTGAACATTCCTTAGCCGCGTTGAGGAGCTTACATTAAAAATGGTAGGATACCTACATGTTAACGTGGATAATTAAAAAAGCGTCCAAAAGTAACCTGGCAGTAATATTACTCACATAATCAAAATTTAGTGATGGTAAAACCCAAAAAGAAAATAATATCTATTGTAGTATGTCAACACTTTACAGCAAACGCTTTTCATGTATTTTGGTTCTCGTTTACTTGAAAATGGTGCAATTTATCTATTTCATTTTAATTACTTACTTTAGCTATTTATTTTTGGTGTAATTTAAAATATACAACCTGCATTTTTTCCAATTAGATATATAAATAACATAATCCAATTTTTGCCTTCTATCACTTTTTATGCGGTTTGATAGCAAAACCCCGGGTAAAAAAGGATCCAGTGTACAGTCCATTATCAACAGAACTTTAATACAAAGTATCATGAGATAAGCCGAGGTATACGATTAACCTTTTCAGACTGCTGGTTGCAGATTCCAAACCCAGCTTGGCGACATCAGTGCAGCTGCATTATTGCATCACTGATCATCTGTGTTTGTGAGTAAATTTGCACTCTGCTAGACGTACATAAATAGTACATAAGTCATTTGAAAGCAAAAAAAATCCTTTTCTGCTGAGATAATGAACAAATATTAACAGAAGTAAGACAATGGTTTTCTGTCATTGTAGCTAAACAATTCAACGTTTACGCCATTGCCGTGATTTTTTGGTTTCTATCAACACTTCACATAAATCTTTCGAAAACTGGAAAAAGAATCCAAAATGTAAATTTGAATATGAAATAGCGCAACTTGCTATATTTATGGAGATGTAGAGATTTTGCTGCAAATATGCAGATTTTGTACGAAAACCACACTGTTGATTCCGAGTCTCGCATTTTGTTAAGTGACGAAAGTGAACCTGAACAAAACCTTCGGAACCGTTCCCGCCGTAATTGTAAAAATTACCGTTATAAAAACCCAATTATTAAATGCCTGACCTTATTTCAAGGTCAAGATAAAAACAATGAGGTTGGTCTGAACGTAACTGTTGATGGCGACCGCTGCAGTTCCATGGTCATCAACTGATTTGTACCACTATTGCGTGCCCTCCATATGAAGTAGCTGTGGTTTCAGGAAGACGGCGCAACATGCCTCGCCGCGTGTGCCCGAATTAATATCTGTATGGGAAGTACTGTTTGGCGAACGAATAATTTCGGTCAATGAAATCATGAATTTGAATCTGAATTTTTGTGTTAATTTTCTGATTTGTTACAAACCGCAGATGCTTTAAAAAAATAACATTCGCCACGGTATAACTAATGTTACGGCAATGGATTGTTGCAAAAAGTGATCCAATATTGCGCTCTCTGATAGTCAGCTGAAATCATTTTCAGGTAGAAAAGATAAGGCATTATCTTTTGAATAAAGCTAAATTTTGAAGTTGCATAAAAATATCCTTTGTTTTGGCTTGCACACTATTCACATTGCCAAAAAAAATTTCAACCCTGTTCGGAATCCCATCAGGAAATGCTGGTAAGCCGCTATGATTTTCGCTTATCTGCCTATGATGCGTATCCTTAAAAAAATAAGAATATTAGACCAGAGTCATACCTTGAAGCTGCAAGATGCAGAATATGCAATAAAAATATGAGTTTTAATGCATTCTTCTTAGAGAATTCTTTGCAGTGCAATTAGCAGGAATCCAGCATAATAACACAGACAAAAGTACATAACACTCACTTCCCATTCTCCGCACGTGCTGTAACAGTCATTTTAAATTTAGTTTAGGTGGAGAATGTCTCCGTACCGTATTCGTCAAAGTTACATTTTTTTAACGAAACGTGAAAAATCAGATGGTTTGTATACAGTACACGACCTCATAGGTGACACAGGATTACGTAAGTCTCTTTATAGTGATAGTAGCATGTAATTATGCGATTTTCATGTATACCTGCGGCATGTGTTGTTGTATTTAATATTTATCAATGTAGTCATTTTATATAGATGATTTCAGAGTTATTTCTATGTGCATTTGGAAACAAAACCAAGAACACAATCTATTGCTTTCCTGCTATCTTACAGAAATTAAAGATTAATTTTAAACCAATGCTTCCCCCACGTTGAAGCGTTTTTGCCAATTTAATCCCATTTTATCAACATGAGTATATAAACAAAAAAAAGAATAATCATCTTTTCACTACACTCCCAATGAAATGGCAAACATGGGTATTTAAACAGAATCGTATTATAACCGTACACTACAGCCGTAGCGCACTTTTCCAACACAGATATCAAATGCGCCTAGGTTTAATCGTCTCATCGTAAAGAATTGGTGATCTGTTAGGACAAGGAACTTTTGTCTTTTTTTTCTGGCACACCTCCCTAACACAGACACCAAATTGGACTAGGTTCAATCGCGTTCGTAACAAATTTGTTGGCACGAGGGGACTTTATCACCATTTCTGGCGTACTTCCCCAGCAAAGCAAAGCTTGGGTGTTAATTCCGTTATCGAAATTTGACCTTCTGTTTTAATACGACTTATACGACTTTGCAACCAGCTGTTAGAATACAGGACAGTGCGGGGTCAGTGCTACGATCCTATTGATAGCCTCTCCCAGCCGGGATTCGAACATACGACGACTGGCTTATTAGACCAGCGTCTTACCTCGAGGCCAACTGGGAGACATTTCCCCAGCAAGAACATCAAAATGGTCTAGGTTTAATCAACGTGTTAAAAAAATCCGAGGGGTTGTGTACAACACACGACCGCATATATAGGTGACGCAGGACCACGTAAGTCTCTTTGTAGTGATAGTAGCATGTATTCATGCTTGTAATCATTCGATTCTTTATGTATACATGCTATATGCAACATATATACATGCTACATGCGTTGTATGTAACATTTATCAAAGTAGTAACATTGCATACGTTCAATTCTCAAAAGATTGTGCATTTGAAAACAATTTAACAAAATCAAGAACACAAACTATTGCTTGCCTGCTACCTTACTGAAATTAAAGATTGTTTTTATTACCCATGGTTCCCCACGTAGAAGGGATTTTACCAATTCAATCCTATTTTATCAACAGCACATCAGCAATGAAACGGTAAGCATGCGTATTCACGGGAAACTAGCAGTCATTGACTTTTCGTCGGAAAGCCCAAAAGCGGGATTGTGTTTATAAAAATTTATATACTGCATTCTTCTTGCCAATCTGAACACAGCGAATATATTTTCATAAACCGAATTTTTGTTTTAAACAAAAAAACTGCTTTTGAAATAGGCAGAATCGATGATGACTAATTTCACCTTCATACAGATTCGTATTATAACCGAACAGTACAGTGTTGGAAAAATGTGCTACTTCCAACACAGATATCAAATTCGCCTAGGTTTAATCGTCTCGCAGTAAAGAATTTGCGATCTGTTGGGACAATGAACTTGTGTCACTTTTTCTGGCACACTTCCCTAACACAGACATCAAATTGGACTAGGTTTAATCGCGTTCGTAAGAAATCTGTTGGCAAGAGGAGGCTTTGTCACTCTTTCTGGCGTACTTCCCAAGCAAGGACATCAAAATGGTCTAGGTTAAACCGCGGTGTTGAGAAATCTTGTTGAAATGAGGAAACTTTGTCACTTGTTTTGGCTTACTTCCCAAGCACAGATATCAAATTGGTATAGGTCTAGATCATCGTAAAGAATCTTCTAACCAATCACGAAGCGAGAATTCTGGTAAAACATAGGTTCATTATTTTCAATTTTTCAATAGTTCAACATCAAGAATCCATACTTTTCTTCATTTGGGTCAATTCTTAGAAGATTTTCCGATCGATTGGTGTAAGAATATTGAAAATCGATCGGAAAACCGCTGAGCCATTAGCGCTCAAAACCTTTCATTTTTCGTAACGATCGCCTTTTTCGATTTTTTGGAATGACACCCTATCTCAAAACTTGCCGTAAGACGTAGTCCTACGTCAAAAGCTTTGATCCAGCAGAAAGACTTGTAATGCCTCTGTAGTTCCTTACGTTCCGCTTTCCTTCCTTCTTGAATATGGGAAACATATAAGACTGTTTCCACTGCGTAGGGCACTTCAGCTGATGTTAAAAATCCGACTGAAGGGTAGGGCAAGAGTAGTAGCGCAGCGACAGAGAATAATAGCTGGAATAGCATCGGGACCCGGTGAGTAGGAGCTCTTCAATTTCTTGGCACCAGCAATAACTATATCTGGAGTGATGTCAAAAACATCCAGATCAACTGCACCATCAGGGACATCCGACGCAGCTATTTCAGCATCAGATTGTGTAGTTCAGCTACTCGCGAACGCAGAAGAAAAATGATGGCATCTTTGAAAGCGCGTTTATTTAGCGGTGTTCGTTGCTTACGAAGTAGTCTCTGTTTGGTGTTACGATGCCGTTTCAATCTGCGCAGCTCACTATTACTCCAAGCAGGTTTTAAAGGAGGGTTAACTCTAGATACATTTCCATTCAGCCAAGTGTCGACAGCATTGCAAAACTGCAATGCCATATCAACCACGTCCATCTCGCCCAATAATACAGCCCAGTCCAGAGAAGAAAGGTATTCATCAAATGCCTCAAAGTTTATACGACGATAATTTAGAGGTGCCATTCCGACATTGATAGCAGGAGCGTCAACGGGATCTACCACTGTGGGCAAAAATAAATCCAGTGAAGGATGGTGAGGATCGACTGGAAACAGCGGAGATATTGCGCAAATCACTAAGATATCTTGATCAGGAAGGCAGTACACGAGGTCGAGTGTTCGTCCAAGGTAATTACTCAGTGGATTTACTTGTTTTAAATTTAGGAATTCGAATCCATCAACCACAGCAGCACTAGCAGCAGGAAGCATGAGGGAATTGTCGTATTGTACTCCATCCTCCCCATTAAACCAGGAAATTTGCGGTTGGTTGTAATCACAGAAAATCAAAATTCTGTGGTCAGAAACCTCTTTCTCACGTAGCTCACGAATCGAGAGGATATGCTCGTCTATGAACCTGACTACCTTGCTTCTATCGGGAGGGATGTAAACTGCTACAAGCGAAAACTTCGTGCCTCTAATAACAGCAGAAACGCAGACTTGTTCGAGACAACTTCCATGGTTTAGATCGACCATCGAACTAGGAAACTGTTGGGCAACGGCAATCAATACGCCACCAAAAGAGCTTTTGTGACTATTCTTTGAGCTACGATCACATCGATAAACGTTGAAGGCGGATCCAAACAGCTGAAGGGAATTGATGCAGCCATCTAATCCGGTTTCAGTTAACATGATTAGATTAGGGATAGTTCGTCTGCAAGTTCATTCCCCTCTTTATCGCAATGACCAGGAGCCCAGTACAAATTTACCGAGTTCACTTGGCTTAGTTGCCGTAAGAAGCAAATGTAATCCCAGACGATTTTTGAGGAACTTTCAGTGCCGCTTGGCTCTCAAAAAAAAATGCAGATATTAGCATGTCTGTATTTCCTTTTAAGACAGACGTTTATACATTCTATTATAGACCAACCTCGAGTTTTTTTAGTATTGACCTTGAGCAATAAAAATTTTTTGGGAATGGAGCGGAAAGAGAGGAGAGGTAAGGGGGGTGAGGGGGGTAATTGGTAGCTACGCTTAACAAGTTATCGTTGTGACTCCTACCTTTTGTCCAAAAATGTTTTCAAAAAATATTAGTTCATTCTATTATAGCTGTTATTTCTGGCTTTTGATCAGTCTCCCATAGCTACAGATATTCTTGTTCTGGGGCCGTACATTCCAGCACCCGTTTTGACTCCCATTTATGACCCGTCGGTATAGAACTTGATTGAACCACTGCCCCCTCCCATACCGAACGTGAGAGTTCGTTTAACTTGTATGGGATGGTTCTAGCTTCCATCCAATCACTGTTCATTTCCGCACTTGGACCAACAGGTAGAAGATTCAGGATACTCAGGTGACCGGTTTTATCCCCGTCGAGTATTGTCTTCAATCGTTTTAGTGTTATGGTCCTTTTCTTAGCTTCTAAGTGAACATGTTCATTCAGGGGTAGCAGGTGGAGGATAGCATTTGAAGTTGTGCTTTTCATTGTTCCAATTATGGCCATACATGCTAATCGTTGAAGCTTGTTCAGCTTTTTAATAGCTGTGGCTTCCTTAGTTTTTGGTCACCATACCAACGAGGAATAAATATTCAACAAAAAGGTAGCTCAAAATGTTCAAAATGTTTACAGAAAGCATTGTGCAGAAGCTGAAATTATATGCAAATCAATAATTAATCATCATCAGCAATTCATAAATATCTTACCCATAAAGTTTATCGGTAACAGGTAACACTGAGTTACTCTATTACAAAACTTTTGCAAAAACATATTGAATTGCATCGATTTTTCTCCGTTGCGCCGGTTGCCATTCCGCGGAGTTCGGTTTCACCGACCTGGCGTCTCCACTGATTGCAACGAGTTGCTTGCATATGCACGTACCTAGATAGGTACGTCTTGTCGCGCACATTTAGCTCTGCCATCAAACCGCACCGAACCGCCGCCCGAGCATTGATTAATGAAATGAATCGAAACGAGGCGGCGGCGGCGGTTGGTTTTCATTCTTGCATTGACATTTACCGCAAAACATCCCGCAATCACTGCTCTGCGCCAGCGAAAAAAAAGGATCAACTTTCCGTCCGAAGCCGTGTTGTTGCATTGCTAATTTTCCGGCAACCGCCGGTACCTACCCGGCCAAATGAAGCGAACGAGCGATCGCACGCATGGCAGAACCGGTGGATTTTGCTCTGTCCCTGTCGTCACTCATCGTCGAGGACGTTTCACTTCTCATCACTAGTAGAGTGGCCCCGGCTAATTTGCAGTTGATAGCGCGGGCAGAGCACGCTTAAAAAAAAGCATAATTGCTGTCCACACCATATTATTTCGGTCGGAAGGACGATGCACTGCATTGTCCCGAGCGCATGTACGGAACTGTGTTTTCGTGAAGTCCGTAGGTCATACGCTGACGTTGAAATTTAATACGTTTTTGGCTTGCGTTAGAAGTTAAAAGCATACAATGTAACAGAGGTTTAACCTCCGGAATTCAGATGCGATAACCTTTGATTAGAATTTTAGCACAAAAAAGCAATAACAACGTACAATTCGGAACTCATTACAAAATTACGATTAGTTGGATTGTCAGACAACACCATCACCAGTGTATGAGTACGACATTTTCCAAAGTACTTGTTTCTTGCTCGCTCGACTTAGCCGGGCGGTTGGTTAGGTCGTTCGGGAAATTCGATACCTTCGGCCGGTCGGTGCATCGGTGAACGGTGGGTGTGTGGGGCATCAAAGCGGGCACCAGACTGGTTCTCGGCGTTTGTTTTTCGCAACTTAGAATGAGATACGTTATTTTTATTATTCTTGACTTATTTTTGCGGTACCCCGACCAGCTTCGAGTAAAGGCCCGCCTCTCGGTGTGACGGCGCGCGGTTGTATGGGTGATTTATGTAACGACTTAGACGACGGCAGGGCAGACGGTGACTTCGGTTAGCCACTGCCGGAGTAATCAAATTAGATTCTCTACGGGTGTGCAGTATCAGTCATCAGTGAGCCACAAAAAACCGAGCCGACTGTACCGTGCCGTGTCGTGCCGTACCGTACCAGTGCTGGTTACTTCCTTGTGGTATTGACTATATTGAGAGCAAAACAAAAACATTGCTAAACGCGAGCTCGCAGTGTTTTCTGGCATTCGAGACAGACGGTCGGTTGCTCGGTGTGTGAAAGCGTTAGCGTCGTCGGCCATCCGCCATCATTAACCTGGAGGATGGAATCTGAGGACAGTCCGGTGGAGCTTACGGTGGAATCCCTATCGGCAACGGCTTCCGATATTGGGTCTATGTCCGATTCTCCGGTCCGTGCCCAGCCGAGACAAAAGAAAAAGAAGAGCGGGTTGTCCTTCAAGAAGATAAGAAGTAATGCGCAAAAGTTTATTCCAGGACGAAAGAGAAGCGATGATGCGGCGGGATACAGTGGGGAAGGTCTACCTCCTTCTCCTCCATCCACACCGGCCATGGACGAGATGAAATCGACCGAAAGTCTGCCGGCCATCAACGAGGAACAATCGGCACTGCAAAGTATCGCTAAATCCAGCGATGAAATTTCCGGTGAAAAGAAGAGCAAAAAGCTTCTCAAAACCAATCGGGCAGCCAGTTTTGTGAAAAAACTTGCCGGCCGAAAAGGTAAGGTGGCTCCCAATCCTACCGGTGTCCCCATCGAGGACGACGTGTCGGGGTCGACAGCCGAAACTCCACTCAGTATCAAGCGGCGAACCCCGGAAGGAGCCAACCTAAGCGTCTCCGAGACCAGTTTGAACGAGGGCGATAAACCCAGCGACACCTTCAAGATCGAACAGCTCGACAGTGAACCGAAAGTAATTCGAACAATTACGCCTAAAAAGACAGAAATGAAAATCACGTTGGTCAACAAACAGCCACTGGTTGTCGGAAGCGAAGGGAGTTCTAGGGCTTCTTCCGCTGCCACCGGTGTTCAGTTACCCGAGATGTCGGTTGCAGTCGTTAAATCGTCGTCCCAGTCGTCGGTGTTGCCTTCGTCATCATCGACAAGCGCCGGTGATAGCATGAAACCCGGTTCAGTCGCCAGTGTTGGTGAGTCGAAGACGGTCGCACTCAGTTCTACCGCTCCGAGTTCGAGTTCTAAGCCAATTAGTCGTCCCGTTCCTGTCCGTTCGCCGCGTGTATTAACGACGGCCATTGAGGGCAACATTGCCATTTCTTCCAACAAGCAGATTATCGAACCTAATAAAATCAAAATTAAAAGTGTCGAACCACCACCGGAAGCGACGGAATCCGACAACGTCGTAGAAACGTTAGAAATTCATGACAACGTCGTTAAAGCTCAATCTACGCTAGACACTAAAGCCGCGGATAAATTCAAAAACTTTTTTATGAAGAAGGAAGCCCAGAAAAAATCCACCGCCGCCACCACCACCGCCTCGGCCGCCGCAAACCCGGAAGTCCCATCATCATCATCAAAACCCGTCGAACCGAAAGTCACCGTTCGAACGCAGGAAGCGGCAAAGCCCTACCAGTTGGGGAACAACCTAAAAAACCCTAATCTATCCGGCTTCAAGGCAAGTGAAGCGGAAGAAAAGTCACCCACAACAACAACAACAAGAACCTCGCCAACAAACTCCCCACCAGGTGCCGCCGGCGGAGGCGGAGGTGGCAGCGGCAGCAATCAGGATGCAATAGTGTTCAACATCGGCAGCAAGGTTCGACCGGATCGTACGTCCAGTGCCGCGAAGCAGCAGCACTCGGCAGCCCTTCTCGCTCCGGTGGTTTCGATCGATTCTGTCCCCGGTACTAGTGCGGGCTACCCGACCGGCTACGGTGCCAGTCAGCACAAGTCGCTCGAGGAGTACAACTCGCTGGAAGGACGCGGCTCACTGGACGACAGTCAGTTGAGCGAGAACTCACGCCGCCGAATCGCGTACGTTGCGCATCCGACGCTGTTCACGCCGGAAGAGGAGGAACTGGTCAGCGGGCGACCATCGCTGCTGCAGTCCGGTGAATACTCGCTGGAATCGGCCGATTATCTCGACTGCAAAATGCCACCGCACGGCGATCTGCTGCTGGAGAAGAACGACAACAACGGGGTGAGTGAGTGTGCAGTGCGGCTGTGATAAGGCGGGATGAGTTGTGGTCGGGTGTTTAGTGTTTTGATTTTAGTTTTTTTATTTCGGTAATTAAGTGAATTGACTGTTTACTCTAAAGGGCTGTAGCAACTACTGACCAATATTACGTCAGTTCTGTTACAGATTTCGAAAAGGAGCAATATTCTAAAAAAATTATTACAGAAAGTTCGGATGCTGCAAATAAGTTTGACAATTTGTAAATAGGTATATTTTCCGATTCCGTTTTTCCGATTTTTTGTCGGAATTTTCCGCTGCTGTGGAAAATTATGTGAAATCTTTTTTTTTAAATGATATTGCTGTATTGCTGAGATTGCTGATGAGATTGCATTACTAATGCAATGCAAAAACAATGCAAAAAGTGTCACCTTAGTTTGAGTCATCATGCTACCCAAAAACCAGTTTAATAAAATATACGGCTACTTTACTGCTAATCCTCTTAAAATGCTAACAATGCTTATTTACATCGGATCATTGACATGAAAAATTTGAATAGAATATAGGATGCCAATTTACGGCCAAGCATCCAAGTCAAGCATTCCTGAAATATGAACTTTGAAGTTGATAAAAGTTCGGCAAAATCGAGCTTTTCAACCATAACGCAGGAACAAAAAGAAAGTTTTCGTGAAATTTTATCACTAAAAAACTTTTAATTGCCAAAATACTTTGAAAATATTCTATTAGCAATTGGTTTTTACCGGCTTTTCATTGGAGTTTCTCGCAGCTGCTTAAAGTTTTATGAAAACTCTTTTCCAAATAATATTTATTCTAAATTACTAAGACAATTTACTTACATTTCCATAAACAACATTGTTTTACAACAGTTGGTTAAAGAATTATACATTTTCTGAATAACCATTGTCTGAAAAAATCATAAATATTCCAAAGAAGTTTTTTTTTGCGAAATTCGGTAATCTCAAATTTTGTAGGGGAATGTCGTCATGGTTGGGCCACCTTTTGGCGTTTGTCCATAACTTCCGTTTCAAAATGAATTTCGGAGATCTAAATACATCGTTGCAAAGGTCTAAGACTAAGGTAGATTTTTGGAAAAGTTCTGAACTGATTGCTTGAAAGAATAATAAAGTACATTTTTGCAGAAATTTTGGTGATCTTATAAAATCAATACTACTACAATCCCCTTTTCCAAAGTGTGCTACTACAATGAAAAAACAATCTAGGTTTTTATCGTATTAATTTTGCTTTATTTCATCACATTTCACGTGACTGACGTTCTCTTGCGAATATTGTACTTCTGCGTTTAAAATTATGGTGGCCCAACCATGACTACACAAGTGGCCCGGCCTTCACAATAAGCGCTTTTGTAGCATTTCGCCCAAAAACGCCCAAAAGTTCACTGCGCCTGGAAAATTTTTTTTTAAGACTCAATCACTAAATTCAGTAGGCGAATAGACGATTGAAACTCACAATATTATGAAAAGTTAGCTGTCACAGTAAGAAGTAATGCCTGTACAAAGATATCACAAGTTACTAAAATGATAAAATCATGGTGACCCGGCCATAATAGTGGCCCGACGCACTATGAGGCAGAACCCGAAAAAGCTCGGACAAAACCTCAAAATTTTTATTTGAGATATTCTATCAAACTTAATATTTTACGTATAGTAGACACATAATCTATAAGAAATATACATAAATTGTTTTAATAAATAGGTTTTCAATAGACATTAAAGAAGGTGAAACACAATGTAAAAAAATTTTGGAAAATGAAAAAATAAATATCATTTAATCTTTTAGTATCTGGGTCCCATGCTGCTTAAAATTCTATACTTTTAAAGGACAATTCACATTAAAGGGATTATAAACTAATAGTTTAGGTGATATTAAGACAGATTTTTTTCTAGTAGGCTTTGTTCTGACGAAGTGTTTTAGAACAAAATATTTGTTATTTTTGTCAATTTTCAATAGTGTGTAGAAAAAGATTTCCGCTCTGACACTACCATAAAATCAACATTCAGGGTGTTAACTAGTAATAAGCAAAAAATTAGCTGCTACTAGTTGCGATGTTCGGAGATGTTAAAGTTTTCCGAATGCATGTTTTCCGGCATTTTAGGCTACAAATTAGTAAATGCGCGCGCCAGTGCGAAGTTCATTCCTACACTCTTAAATGATTCTACCTGTAAATAGGTCGGATTTAATTAAAGCTAGGTTGAAACTACTCAAAATGCTCTTAAAGTGTACAAACTCAAACTTTGGGTAAAAATTTCAACCAATTTTGGCTACTTGTTACCGATAATTGAATTATTCTCTATGACAAATAACGTACTTTAAAGTTCCTACTACCAATTTTTTGGTTGAAAAACTACTCAAAATCTGAGTTTGTACACTTTAAGGGCATTTTGAGTAGTTTCAACCTAGCTTTAACTAAATCCGACCTATTTACAGGTAGAACGATTTAAGAGTGTACTGTACGTTAAACAGTCATGCTTGTGTATGTAAGACATAGCATTATTATCGTTATGAGATACATCGGAGTCGATAACGCGAATTCAGGACATTGTAAAGGCGACCACTTAACAGCTTTTTCCCAATTAGCTCTGTTTCAAGTCAAACTGGCAATAGAATATGTTCGGTTGGACTTTCAGCTCGATTGAACTAGCCTCCGTTTTGTTTATTTAGAGTCGAACATGTTGATACGTGTTTGCAGGATAAACAGATTGCTATACTCTGTCAGTTACTCGTTATTTTTTGTGCCTTCTGCCAGGATTTGGCTGAGGCCGTAACAGCCTATCTCGCCACTCGTATCCTTTTACTGCGTATGGCCAAGCTTATGAATTAAAAAATTTGCATGAATGCACATAAGAAGGGCTCCATATAAAGTAACGGCCAAAATTGCCGAATGTAAAATTTCACATTTTAGCACATGCTTAAACGCGGTTTTGTAGTAAATTGTCTATATTTTTATGATTCGTGAATAAAATTTTGAAAGAAAAAAAATGTCATGTAGAAATAAGCCGTCAAAGTTGCCCATTTCAAAAGTTTGAAAAATGAGTCATTTTGAAAAAGTCAAAAAATTAACTAGTTATCGCGGATGTAAATATTATTGTTATATATCATTTTAAAACTGATATTTTAGCCTATTAAAAAATGAAATGAAAACAAATTTAAACTCAATGTGGTGCGCCATAGGCTACTTATAATAAAAATGAAATTTTCACAAACTTTAATCAAAAAAACAACTCTTGTTGCCTCTTGTCGCCGCAGTTTCTAACAGTGCGTCTGAAAGCTCGAAGTATGTTGTATCAAAACATGAATTGAAAGTTTGCTATAATTTGACGTTTTCCGAAAAAAAATAATTTTAAAATTGTCATATTTTTAGCAAGTCTTTGAAATTTTAAGTACTCTTTCAACAAATTTGATTATCTTTGTTACTAAATTTATTTAGTATCTGAAGAGAGTTTTAATGACAAAATGGGAGAATCCCCGCGAGAAAGAAAATTTTGTTTTGTCAGGCAAATATTTATATCGGTAACATTTGATCATTTTTCCCCAAATCACCCTAAATATGAGTTCTTATATGTTTAAATCATTTCTTTTGTTACAAATATAATCTAGAATCAATTTGAAACTAAAAAATAATTTTGGCCAAAAATCGCAATTTTCCGACTATTGTGGAATGCACTAAAGCAGATAGTAGGGTAAGTTAACCTATATAGTAAACCCTCTACCTGTAATGGTCCCTCGGATACAATTTCGGTATTTATTAGCTTATACTTCTTATTTCTGAGGATATATGACATGAAACAGAACGTACTAGACATAGCACACATTTGAGTTAATAAAATTTTAGCTGCATTTCATTATTAATGCTTTAAAATTGACGTTTTCAACAAGTGGGTTATTCTATTGTAAACCACAAGGGTCCATAAAAGGAAAATGGACATTCCAATCTGTTTTAAAAAATCTGTAAAATATAGAGATTTGGAGCAGAAATTGATATATTTAGGCTTAATCGAAAGTTACTAATATTGTAAGTACCATTGGCTGGGTATTTAGCGTAACGAGTTCAAAATAATGTATAGAAAGGTCCACAAATGGTTGATTTACCCTATACAGGATAATAATACTAACTTACTCTTGATATACAGATTGTGATAATTTGTATAGGAGGTCGTCAGACTACCAATTTCGACTATATACTTAAAAAAATGTGTTTGAGTGTTTAAAATATTTATAACTTGATTCCCGTAAGTCCTACAATTTTGATATGTTCAGTAACTTTACGTAGCTTTACAGGACAAACAACTTTTCTGAAAACACAATATTTCTAAAGTCAGTATTAAAAAAGTTAGATCTCAACGCCATCTAAATAAAATAAAAATAAAATAAAAATACAACTACATAAAATTTACAGAAAGATGCGAAATTTTATAACAAACAATGTTGCTGAAGACAATAAAGCTCTACGAAGCATATGAAAGAAGTTATGAGGTTTTGTCCGAGCGCCGGGTCAATCTGCCCCACTGTGCGACGCCAACGACATTACCCTAATTGTTTTCGTTCATAAACCTAGTTACTATGTCCGTGTATAAAATGTAATAAAATTCTTTGGGCCAAACCTGTACAAAAAAAAAGCAAAGCCATGGGTTTATACCGTCTTTAGACATTACCCTTCTTTATCGACAGACTTCGCAGCCGGCTGTTAGAGTACAGGAAAATTACGGGGCCAGTGCAACAATCCTACTGACTCTAACTAGCAAGCACCGCCTAGCCGAGATTCGAACATACGACGATTGGCTTGTTAGACCAGCATCGTACCTCGAAGCTAGCTGGGCGGTTAACTTGTACAATATTTTTTAAAAATGCCCATGTACTGTGCGAATTTATACATACAGAGGCCGAAGTATAGCCGGTGAGTCTCCTAACCTGTTACGTTAAAAGTTAGATACATATATTTTTTTGTTAGATTATAGTCACTTTAACCAGCTTGGGTCATTCGTGACTTCGGTGCGGTTGGGATTTGAACCCGGATCACACATCCGTCACATGAGATAGTGAAGCCGGTCTCGCCGGTACTTTGATAACTAGACCCATAAAACTAGAGTCCTAGAAGGAGTCGCACGCAGCGGGTAGATGCCGGCGGCAAATAATCCGAATATCCTGCGACATTCAGAAAATGCTCGCTTGTTGTGTGACTGTGAATCGAATGAGGAACGTAATAAATGGTAGTCGGATTGTGTCAAATGTGGCGAGCCTGGCAGATGATGTAAAGCTTCCCGATCACCATTCCTCATGCATTTTTTGACTGTATAGCAGCATGTGGGCGAGCATTGTAATGAAGGAAAATCACAATCTCGCTTAAAATTGTTCCGGCCGTTTTGTTCTTGCGCTATAATCGGTACAAATGATTAAATTATAAAGTTGATAAAGCATTCTTATAACTTGACGTGTGCTCTCGACAGTTTATAATGGAGAGCATTACCACTTCTATTGATGTTCGGTTTAGTCATAAACCTTTTGGTTTTGTGAAATCCGAAAAAATAGGCAGATTTCAATTAAAGCATGATTTTGACACCAAAGGATTCGTTTTTGGTCACACAAAATATTTCACTCCTAAGAATATGCTTAACCTTCTAATATATAGGGCTATCTAAGAAATTTGGTATTACTTCATAACCACTACTTTCCGAATATTTTAGTATGTGGTCGAGCAAAGTCATGATGTAGAATTAGTAACTCGCCCATAATTGCGCGTTTTCTCGTGCTGCACTCTGAATTAATCAAATCTGATTTCAACATAACGAACAGTATTATAATGAATTATAACTTATAATGAAGAGTATCACTCCCATCGCACCACACGAAAAGAACTTTACTTTTATTGATTCGAAATTGCATTTGACGTTCTGTCGAGCCATGAACTTCAAAATCTTAATGGATACTGGGGAAATTTTTACTAGCTTTTGTTGGATTTCGGTAAATTGTTTCTCTCACACATGTATTTCCATGTTTCTAGCCTAGTCTTCTAGTCTATGTCTTCTAGTCCATGTTTGCCATAGAAAATAAGCTAACCATCTCCTGTGAAATGCTGTTAAATCGTTATTCTTCGAGATAAAAAGTTCGAGTTAAAGTAAAATTTAATATGATCTGCAACAGCAGCGTGCGTCTGGTTAACATTCGCTTGCTTCCTTGCTAGTTCAGCATGTTGGATAGACAAAAAGTAATAAATCAGGGAAATTTTAACAATGAGAATGTTATACTACTCCCAAGCAGCAGTAGTCATTTGTTTCGTATTGCATTTGTGCTGGTTCGGCCTTTCATGACGTGCAGTTGCGATTTTTTTCTTGTTTGGACTCATCCCTGCGACCAGTACTGTTGATCTATTGTGATATCGCCCGGGTGTTTGCTGTAACCTGCACTGCATTTCTTTTGCTAATATCGCTATTGAGTCAGCGAAAAAGCATATGAATTTTGATCCGTGCTTGCGTGTATTGCGTATTCTTCAATGCTAACTCTACTTTACCTACCTTGCTCCTTCATGACAGTACTGTCTTCAATTATATCATTTACCTCGAATGGCCTGCCCAGTACACCACAAATCGTATATTGTAACCTTCGTTTACATATTTTTTATAAAATTAACTCTGCCAATTTAACATGCTTTTTTTAATCTGCTCATAATTCCCAATCCAAATTTCCTAAGTCCATCTCTGAGCAAGCTGTCGACTGTGTGATTGATAGCGCTCCAAACCTTCGGGTGGAGCGGTCACTCACACGGGTAAGCTTGTTCGGGCATATCTAAAACAACCTGAGTAAGCTGTCTACTGAGTGGGTGATAACCCTCCAAGTCTCTCGCTTTGCGAGGGGCGGACGGGTCACTCACTTAGGAAAGCTCTCTCGGGCATAGTTCAACAGGTTTGAGTTAGCAGTCAACGACGTGAGCGATATCCCTCCAAGTCTGTCGCAGTGCGACCGGGACGGACGGATCGCTCACTTCGGATAGCTCTCTCAATTATCTACCAGAGAAACGGTGATGCGATCGACTGGGTGAGTTATATCCCTCCACGTCTGGCGTCTCTCGTCTGGGACGGAGCGGTAACTCACTCGGGAAGGCCTTTTCAAATACAACCAGAAGATTCCTCTGTAAGTGGGATAACCCTCCACGTCCCCGATAGACGGAGGGGTCCCCCCCCCCCACAGGGTTGCCCACAGATACCATGAGAAACACAACCAAGGTATTCAGAGCCATAGGGTATTATACAGTAAATAATGGTTGCCAGGACAAAAGATTGTTAAAAATTGAAAAACTTTTAAAGATTCAATTTTTAACTGACCGAACTTATAAAAGGGTTCAGGCTCGATGAACATATCATTTGATGTTTGGAAAAGTAAACGACAATAGTGCGCGAGAATCGTTTTGTCCGTTACTATTTTAAAAATATATTTAAATCGATTTGATTATTGTCGGTGAGATAAAAAGGAAGATTTTGTCGTGTGTTGTGTAAAGTTAAAAGGACTAAACTAGGTAATTGTCAAGTGGTTAAAAAAAAAGTGTATTGTGGAAAGTAAAAAGTCTATTGTAAAATCTATTGTTTATTCTAGTGTTAAGCTATAAAAACACAGAAAGAGCTAAAAGCGAACAATTTACAAACACGTAACGAAGAAACAAACGTGGATAAAAAGAATTATAAAAGTAATAGTGCCGATATACAAGGAAGAAAAAAGGTAAAAATAGTTTTAAGCAAATTATAAAATGTGCAAAAGTAAACTAAGGCTGGTGTAGGAAAAACTAAGGCTGGTGTGTGAAAAAGGCTAATATCCCTCGAAAAGGTCCTCGAGGGACCTTTTTATTCTTGGACTATTTCACAGGCGCAGAACATCAGCGCTAGCAACTGTACCCAGTGAGCCTGCGTGCCCGTCAGCATTCGGCGCAGAGCGAGTTAATCGGTGTTCTTGGCCGTTGGATCGTTTGGTACAGGCCGAGTCGCAATACCATCCGGTGTCTACTGCTGACCGTACCCGCCGCAAAAGCCTCGCTGCGGCTAATTCAACATATCTGCAATTCGAACACCCTTGCTTTTGGTAACGTAGCTGTTGATACACTCATTGCGGGACGAGAACAATACCCCGTACCATCAAGCTACGGTGGCCGAGGCCACTTTGACCACATTAACATCTAAATTGCCGTGTGTGGAAAAACCGTCGTCGGTGTTGAGAGGAGAAGGTCGTTCCACCAGCCTTAGATAAGCAAGTAACCTAGATTTAAGCCAAAATTGTCGGGAGAGGGCAAATAAACCTGTAAATTGTATATATAATCTAGAGTTTTACCAACAGCGTCACCGTCCTCTAATTTTATCTTCACCTTGATTGTAAATTTCGTTTGCGAGCTCGAAAGGAGTTTCAGTCCTGGTCGTTTATTTTTCTCCTGAGGTGTGACCCGAATATAAACTCGATCATTGTGTTTCTGGTAGCATTATTCATCGTGATATTATCCTAATTGTTGGTTGATTTCCATCGGTTTCTGTTTGCGACGGAAACACTTATTGTATTGAGGAATAGCCGTGACGCACAACCGTTTCTATCCGTTTTAGCACCATTACCCTTCCCTTCCCTTCCCGCTGAGCAGTTTGGAGGGCTACAAATTGGCGCCCAACACAAAAAACCTACGAATATATTAATTACTACATCTGATTTCAGCTTCTAAAACCTCGGTAAGGGGAGTAGAAAACAGGGCCCTGTTTTGTGAACTTGGTTTCGTCCTCCAAACGAAAGTTAATAGTTTAGATTACCAATTTTTCATTCAATGCATACCCGTGGAGGTTTCATGCCACACAAATGCATAATATGCCTACGCAGGAAATGCGGCGTTTTGATTCGCCGGAGAACGTATCCAAGCAAACGATCGCCGAAGGTGATCCGGTAGAAAATTTAGGAAAAGAATCATGTAGGTTAGGTAGGATCTCAAGTTCACAGATAAAATTCTTGCACAACATTAAATCATTGTCTGCCGAGACCGTGTCGGCATGGTCGTCGGGAAAGTCGCGTTTGAATCCACGAAAATGTACCCGTACGCAAAACTCGAGACATCGCAAACGTGTATTAAGTCCCAAAGCCGGAACACTAAGGCCAGTACCCGAGTGGAAGCTCATTACGATGGGTCTAATGGCCAATCCCTGATGAAATTCTAAAGAGAAGACGATTTTTACGCGCTGTCTGAGAAGGCATCGGATAGCGAATTGTTCCGTTAACGGCGCGGCAAAAACATGGCAGGTTTTGAAAACGAGGATTTCGGATCGTGGCACAAACGAAAAAACATACTTCAGATGCGCAGGACCGCACTTATTGACGCGTGTTCTGTGCTTATATTTTACCAAAGTTGTCTAAAAGATAACACAATTAAACAAAGTCTAGCAATAATTACGAAATTTTTAAATCCATCAATGGTGGTGGATGGTACGCGAAAGTAGTACCCGGATTTTAAGATGAACTAGTAAACCAATTGAAACTTTCGCATTGTAAAGAAAGTTGGAAAAAATACTTTTCCCGTACTAATTTATTCACAAGATTGTTGCTTATCGTGGACAGGTACCTCCCGAGTTAGCGAAAAACAATACTTGTGAAGGGTATAATGCTGGAACGCATTATACTCAGAAAACGTCTAACATTTTATTCACAAAATTGTTGCATCTGCTGGAATATTGATTCCAGAGATAGCGAAAAAGAAAACAATGTTTGTGAAGGGCACGAGTGTATGATACATCGTGCTCCGAAGGAAAACTTTAAAATCCTCTGGTTGAGGTAGCCAGGGAATTTAGGAGAGTATCATACTTACCTGGCTGACAAACTGCAATTTATACTTACCTGTAATCGTATTTAGTCCAAATGTAACACTTATATGCGCGGCATAACTAATAAAGATTCTTTAGGAATCTCGGTTCCGAAACTAGTCGGTTCCCGAACGTCACGCTATTTTTCCCAGATTTTAAAATCACTGTTGACAAAATACAGATTTACCGAACGACAAACGCGAGCATCCGTTCCTACGTACAACAAAATCGAAAAATCCGGGACACCCGAGTGCCCGCGAGTCTTTAAAGGCTTATTACACTCTCACGCGCGCGACCGGTTATTCGTCTTCCAGGATTTTTCGGGCATGAAAAAATTGCTAACGCAGAAAAACCGAAAAACAGACAGTGGATAGGAATGAGGAGAAAGGGTAAAGAGGAAAGGATAGATAGATGCAGGTTCGTTCTATAATTTCTGCACCTAGTTACTCCATAGGCAAATGAAAAAAAATTCCATCCAGCTTCCTCGGCAGAGGCATACAATGCCAAGAAGATGCAAACGATGTCCTCGGCTGAGTTCTAGCTCGTATTAACTCGCTAATAAAAACGATTAATCCATGGGTATGTTCTCCGGAGCAAACCTAACACTGGGAAATTAAGAAAGATAAAATAATAGTTGAAAGTCCAAAGGAAATATGTAAATACTTACCGTTGCAAAGTCCGGAATCTAGGGAGAGATATTTAATTTTGGCTCGCTGAAAGTAGAGAAAGATAGGGTAAATAATATATGTGTGTTTGTAATTTTTTATATATATATCGATTATCGAAAACACACTCCTTCCTAATAATTTTTCGCTTATGCAAACTGATTAAAACCGCCAAATGTAACGTTAACCGATTAGGGTACATACGACCCAGCTTGCATTAACGGTGCACCACAAAAACTGTTAGGAAAGACCGGTTTTCAATCCATTTTTTTAGAAAATTTTATGAAATACTTACCCGAGAAAATTTTAAGTCCATGATGCTTGCTTGTTTGCTTCTCTTTAATAGAAATGGCACACATTCACTGTTGGCAACTAACGGTACTGTTAGATACACTTAAGTATTGGGGTGAGCTCTTTTGCTTCTGCCAGTGAGTGCAGAAGCAAAGTGAGAACACAGAGATGGAACAGGAACGTATTAAGGGGAGTTGGAAATGATTTGGGTCGCGAACAAATCAATCTCCATGCTCATACATAAACAAAAAAAAGTCCATACAACAGGAAAGTAAAAAATGCTAGTAAAATAAGAGGAAGAGAGGGTTGATAGGGCATTGTAACCTTCGTTTACATATTTTTTATAAAATTAACTCTGCCAATTTAACATGCTTTTTTTAATCTGCTCATAATTCCCAATCCAAATTTCCTAAGTCCATCTCTGAGCAAGCTGTCGACTGTGTGATTGATAGCGCTCCAAACCTTCGGGTGGAGCGGTCACTCACACGGGTAAGCTTGTTCGGGCATATCTAAAACAACCTGAGTAAGCTGTCTACTGAGTGGGTGATAACCCTCCAAGTCTCTCGCTTTGCGAGGGGCGGACGGGTCACTCACTTAGGAAAGCTCTCTCGGGCATAGTTCAACAGGTTTGAGTTAGCAGTCAACGACGTGAGCGATATCCCTCCAAGTCTGTCGCAGTGCGACCGGGACGGACGGATCGCTCACTTCGGATAGCTCTCTCAATTATCTACCAGAGAAACGGTGATGCGATCGACTGGGTGAGTTATATCCCTCCACGTCTGGCGTCTCTCGTCTGGGACGGAGCGGTAACTCACTCGGGAAGGCCTTTTCAAATACAACCAGAAGATTCCTCTGTAAGTGGGATAACCCTCCACGTCCCCGATAGACGGAGGGGTCCCCCCCCCACAGGGTTGCCCACAGATACCATGAGAAACACAACCAAGGTATTCAGAGCCATAGGGTATTATACAGTAAATAATGGTTGCCAGGACAAAAGATTGTTAAAAATTGAAAAACTTTTAAAGATTCAATTTTTAACTGACCGAACTTATAAAAGGGTTCAGGCTCGATGAACATATCATTTGATGTTTGGAAAAGTAAACGACAATAGTGCGCGAGAATCGTTTTGTCCGTTACTATTTTAAAAATATATTTAAATCGATTTGATTATTGTCGGTGAGATAAAAAGGAAGATTTTGTCGTGTGTTGTGTAAAGTTAAAAGGACTAAACTAGGTAATTGTCAAGTGGTTAAAAAAAAAGTGTATTGTGGAAAGTAAAAAGTCTATTGTAAAATCTATTGTTTATTCTAGTGTTAAGCTATAAAAACACAGAAAGAGCTAAAAGCGAACAATTTACAAACACGTAACGAAGAAACAAACGTGGATAAAAAGAATTATAAAAGTAATAGTGCCGATATACAAGGAAGAAAAAAGGTAAAAATAGTTTTAAGCAAATTATAAAATGTGCAAAAGTAAACTAAGGCTGGTGTAGGAAAAACTAAGGCTGGTGTGTGAAAAAGGCTAATATCCCTCGAAAAGGTCCTCGAGGGACCTTTTTATTCTTGGACTATTTCACAGGCGCAGAACATCAGCGCTAGCAACTGTACCCAGTGAGCCTGCGTGCCCGTCAGCATTCGGCGCAGAGCGAGTTAATCGGTGTTCTTGGCCGTTGGATCGTTTGGTACAGGCCGAGTCGCAATACCATCCGGTGTCTACTGCTGACCGTACCCGCCGCAAAAGCCTCGCTGCGGCTAATTCAACATATCTGCAATTCGAACACCCTTGCTTTTGGTAACGTAGCTGTTGATACACTCATTGCGGGACGAGAACAATACCCCGTACCATCAAGCTACGGTGGCCGAGGCCACTTTGACCACATTAACATCTAAATTGCCGTGTGTGGAAAAACCGTCGTCGGTGTTGAGAGGAGAAGGTCGTTCCACCAGCCTTAGATAAGCAAGTAACCTAGATTTAAGCCAAAATTGTCGGGAGAGGGCAAATAAACCTGTAAATTGTATATATAATCTAGAGTTTTACCAACAGCGTCACCGTCCTCTAATTTTATCTTCACCTTGATTGTAAATTTCGTTTGCGAGCTCGAAAGGAGTTTCAGTCCTGGTCGTTTATTTTTCTCCTGAGGTGTGACCCGAATATAAACTCGATCATTGTGTTTCTGGTAGCATTATTCATCGTGATATTATCCTAATTGTTGGTTGATTTCCATCGGTTTCTGTTTGCGACGGAAACACTTATTGTATTGAGGAATAGCCGTGACGCACAACCGTTTCTATCCGTTTTAGCACCATTACCCTTCCCTTCCCTTCCCGCTGAGCAGTTTGGAGGGCTACAATATCAATGTATGAAAATCATTTTAAATATCTCTAAACAAAATCGAAGTCGTACACAAAGCTTATTAAATCGCACCCTAGATTATATTCAATCGTGCAAAATGATGACGACTGATTCACATACGATTTTCATCAAAGAATTGTATAGCATTATGGAGCTAATCATGTTAAGTTGGATCTCGTCGTATACAAATACTTATGAATGTCAATTGTTTACGCATAATCTGCAGTACGTATATTGCCTCCAAAATAGTACGCATATGCTGGTTTCGTGCAATTAATGCGATTTTTCTAGATATATATCAGCACATATTTCTCATATGTTACTTTGATATACGTACGAAAATGTTGGCTGGGTGGTACTGCTAGATTCGAAACCGCAATCATTCGCATATCAAAGCCAACTCGGCAATCTTGCGGCTACAGAGCCCCCAGCGCAATTATGGTAGACAGACCAGACTTCCCGGATTTTGTGGGACATTCCCGGATTCTGATGACTTGTACTGGATAACCGAGTGAGCCGAATTGTCTGGTTTTTCCTGCCAGTTGAGTATTAAAACGTTCAGAGGAATGCTACAGATGCTATAGTATTTTTTTGAAAATTGCAAAGGGTATCACGTCTAACTTTGTTTTGGTTTTTTCACGTGGAATGACCCATATGCTGTCATATTCTGATTATTAAATAACGCAACATAATCTCACAAAACTGTTTTTTTTTTGTTTGCCTAACTCTCTAAGAATTTTTCCTCCTTTGACCATTACAACCTTTGTCTAAACCCAAGTAAAAATTCTAAAGCCGCTTGGTTTTATTTGAATTTTATAAAGGTTTTATAGCGGTATTAATTATTATCTAGTTTTATCATGGTGTTGCGCAGTACAAATATGGCACAATTCAAAACTGCTTATATCAAATTATAAAACCATAGTAATAAATAATAAAGCAAATTTATTGTGGTTGGCTGTAACATATCGCTTATATACTTACTATAAGTGGGGCGTAGCAATGCAATATAGCGCATCAATTAAAGTTAATCTTATTGCGGTTGTTTGTTAAACCGCAATAAACCTGTTAGTTTTTTGGTGTTACTAAAATGGTAACACCTTGACCAAACAGATTTATTACTGTTATTATGAAGAAAAACAGATAACACTGCAATCGAGGCCATATTGCCGTTTTCTAATATTCTTTGTTTCTATCGAACAACAGTTCATCAAGGCAAAATGTAAGTTACAGAAAGCAAGTTATTACTAATCGACTTTCATGTCAAAATGCAACTAGACTTTGCTAGAAACTAAAATTGACTGATCGAATATACTCATTTTGCAATGCAAATTTTTGAATTTTGATTAATTGCAAAACTTTGATGGCGCGTTAATTTTAGCCACTTATCATTCCAATATGCACGATAAATTTTAATACGCTTATGCTGCACAACTATGGAAACTGTCGAAAATTTACTATTGATTCTTTCGGAAATATTATTATGGTAGCTATAAATCAAGTCGTTCAGGATAATTTGGCAGTAAAATTTCAACTTACCTACTTACGGATATATATTTTCAAGTAAATTAAACTGTCTGCATGGCTTAACTTTTTACGCAGCAAACTAAATGCTTTATAGCTTATTAGCACAAGCTTCATTAAATTAAATCGGTTTTATTGCTGCTTCCAGCAAAATGTAATATATCTACTTGAGTTTATGGCCTGATTCTAAAAGAGATTATAAAAATCTTCTAAAAAATGGAGCTCTTGGTCGAAAGACAATTTCATAGCGGTCACTAGAAGGCTCTAGTGGAGCCCATAGTTTTATTAGCGGTTTTATGAAATCGGTCATAAAAACCACTAAAGGAACATGACAAAACTTAAAATGCTGCTTGGGAAGTCAGTAACTCCTCAGCTGCCTCTTTTACAATTCATTTATTCGCGCGACAACCATAAACTACGACCAACATTAGTTTCATGAGAATGTATCCTTCTTACTCTTCGTGCGCGGTTAAAGTGCAAGAACGGTCGCGCCTTGATTCCGGGAGTTATAACATCAAAGCACCAGATAGCTCCCCAACTAACCGTGAGACTCGCATGATCATGCAGCCAGCTGATATTTTTTGAAACGATGGTTCTACAATTGATGAAGGGACGGTAATAGCTACCTATTACTCCAACCCTTGCCTTTCCACTCTTTTCACTGCATTCCCAACAAATCCTTCTTCATTACTTTTCCTTACCGTCCCTTCATCAATTGTAGAACCATCGTTTCAAAAAATATTAAATGCCTGACCGCATTTTAAGGTCATGACTAAAATCACGAGGTTTGGTCGATTTTCACAGGAACGGAGCCTTCCCCCGAAACCCCACGCTGAGAACCGCGGCTAACACGCTGGCAGACGAACGGCGTTCATACGCAGTACCTTGTAAGCCACAAGGGCCTGCATAGTGTCGTTGTCCCGCCAGTAAACACAAAGTTATATCAAACTTCTCGGTCGGTGGTTTCTACAGTAGGTGGAGGAAGAGGCACAAATTGTGTCTAAAAATAGCCTAACCCATGTCGCTACATTAATAAGGGGGGTTGTGCAGACTCCTTTTGTCCAACGCCTCTGTGGTTCATAGGAACACGGGTACCAGCGAGCCACATGCCCTGGCGGGTGTTGTGGGTTCGAATCGGGTTATAATCTCAGATTATAGCTTGGTTCGACCCATGCACCTTCCAGCATTGGACAAAAGGTAGGAGTCACAACGACAACTTGTTCAGCGTAGCTTCCTATTATCCCGCACACCCCCTTCCTTTCCACTCTTTCCCCTCCATTCCCAACAAATCCTTCTTCATTACTTTCCCTTACCGTCCTTTCATCAATTGTAGAACCATCGATTCAAAAAATATTAGTATATGCCTGACCGCATTTCAAGGTCATAACTAAACTAAAATCACGAGGTTTGGTCGAGCTAGCTGATAAAAATGAGAGATTCTCTTTACAAAAAATTGGCTGGGAGAGGCTGTTAGAGTCAATAGGATCGTAGCACTGACCCCGCATTGTCCTGTATTCTAACAGCTGCACAGTGATCCAATCAGCGAAATACGTGATCGTTTGATATAGCGCCGAAACGTGAAGTTTTTTGCATATAGTTTCTTTAGGAACATTTCTTGGTATAACAAGCCGCTTCTTGTGAGAGAAATCTTTGGGTGATTAATTCCCTTAAAAGTGAGATACGAAATTTATTTTCTCGTACATTCGAGATACAAGTTTGGTACTTTCGGCAAGATTGTAGTAAATATCAACGTAAACAACTTTGTTAAAGACACCATACTTATATCTCTTCATGGAAATGGCGTTATTCGTGGACAAACCCTTTAAAACAGTTTTTAAACCCTGACTTATTCAGGTAAACTTTAACGTGTTCATAGTGTTCTAGAAAGTTGTTTATCTTACTAAAATCAATGTATTGTAAAACATTATTATACGCAATTTTCTGCCGTTTCGGAGATTTCGAGCATTTTTGAAAAATAGTACTACTTTGAGCTTAAATATTTCCAAATGGTGGCAAATGGTGGCAGATCAAACAACTCGTACTTAAAAGTACAACAAAAAACCTTTAAAAGCAAGTGTCAATTGTCTGTATCTGTTTGAATCCTCAAAAGTTATAGTTGCTTTAAAATTCCATCTCAGCCATGTTTGTTATGTGTTCGAATTTCAAAAAAAGGATGGGTTTGACGAGATAATTTAATATACTTTCATGTCGTTTTGGATAAGCCCCCAAGCGCCAATCCATGGTACCGCAATTCATGTTTTTTTCGAATGATCATGTTCAAGGAGCCGTAGGGGAGGGAGGGAAGAGGTTCCCATATGTAAACAAAATTGTAAATATTAGTACAAAATACAATGTTTACAATGCAAAAACCCGAATCGATTCGCCTTTCGCGTTATCAAGAAAAAAAAATAAAAAAAAATAATAAAAAATAAGGCCTAAAATATGGCGTAAAAAGTACTATGCCCCCTTAAGTTACCAGCAGTTTTTTCGCCTATTTTAAAGAAATATCAAAGAAAGCCTATCAGAGAAAAGCTTCCAAATAACTAACTTAAGTCTATTTTGTTCAATACCTTCGATTGGTGTCTTTTCAATGAGATCACACTCATAATCGGCTGAAATCCAAATGGCCGAAACACAAATGGTCGAATCACGAATGGCTGAAATCCAAATGGCCGAATTTCAACAAAAGTCACAGAAGGCCGTATTTTCTCGGAATAACTAAATAACTATTCAATTAGAAAACACGAATTCACAAACAGTTAACAATTAACTTTTCTCAAACAAAAAATAAAATAAGCAACACATCTTTTTGTTGTACTTTTAAGTACGAGTTGTTTGATCTGCCACCATTTGCCACCTTGGGAAATATTTAAGCTCAAAGAAGTCCTATTTTTCATCAAAAAAGCTCAAAATCTCCGAAACTTCAGAAAATCACGTATAATAATGTTCTGAAAAAACGTTGATTTTAGCAAGATACACAACTTTCTAGAACATTATGAACACGTAAAAGTTGACCAGAATAAGTCAGGGTTTAAAAACTGTTTTAAAGGGTATGTCCACAAATAACGCATTATAGATAATTTCCATGAAGAGATATAAGTATGGTGTCTTTGACAAAGTTGTATGCATTGATATTTACTACAACTTTGCCGAAAGTACTAAACCTGTATCTCGAATGTACGAGAAAATAAATTTCGTATCTCACTTTTAAGGGAATTAATCACCCAAAGATTTCTCTCACAAGAAGGGGTTTGTTATACCATGAATTTAGGAGCATTTCTATATGCCTATATAGAACACTATATGCGAAAAACTTCACGTTTTGGCGCGCAATTTTACACGATCAAGTATTTCGCTGATTGGACCACTGTGAGCTGGTTGCGAAGTCTGTCGTATAAAACAGAAGGTCAAATTTCGATAACGGAATTAGCACCCAGGCTTTGCTTTGCTTCTTTTCAAAAAATTTATATCAAAAATAAAAATTGCGTACCCAGTAGAGTGTCACAAAATAGCACTATGTCAGAAAACCCGGGGACTCACCCTTCTAATGATAGCTTAGGGTGTCACAACAGAACTTTTATATGACGTCAACATTGGTTGACGCGATTCAGGGGTCGCACATTTGAGTTTTATGAGAAAATGGCATTTTACAGGAGTAAATTCAAAAAAATATTTTTAGAAATGTTAAAGTAGGTGAAACAAGGTACTTTACTATTTTTTCACAATCATTGAGATCTTCATTGCGATTGAGATCATTGAGATACATTCATAAAAAAGTTATGGTGGCATGTCTGGAGTCATATTTGGTTACAAAAATTTATTGAATTCGGCAAAATTTAAAATTTTCGAAATTTCATTTAAATAAATGTCAAAACAGGGTATCGAACAGTATCTCAGAGTAACGTATTGTATAAATGGGAAATTTTTAATATAGATAGCCGTGTTTTTAATTGTGTATAGTATCCAAACAGAGTGTGTTAAGGCGTGAAGCGGAAAGTTAGATAAGGAAGAGGTTCAAATCCAGATACGATTGGCTCCCATTATGGCTTGATACAAACTTAGTAAGCGTTGATTCAATTACCCTTACCTAATTTCCGCTTCACGTCTTGTCACGCTCTGGAGATACGATTAATACCTTTATTTCATTACTTTCTTCTGATGTTCCCCCCGTCTATTGTAAAAAGGCTACTGTTATTAAAAAAAATAGTTCTTTTAGTTTTATTTATTTTTTCAATGGCTTTCTTAGGCCAAGAGAAAGTTTGCAGGTAGGGAAATAAAGAGAGAAATTATCACTGCCACTGATGAATTTCAACTCTGGTCTCTCTTCAAATGTCGAATAAACTGATGAATCTCTCTTTAGATTTTCTGAATATGGCAAAATATTTCAAAAGTGGTTATAAAACCACTTAATAAGAAGATTGCCTCAACGTATTTTTCGATACATGATCGACTTTAATTTTTCAGTCTTGGGCAACACCCCCGCACTTCACATTGCAGCAACCTATTTATGACTGGAATTAGTTATGTATCGGTTGCCGCCACTATTTTTTAACAACTGTGCTAGTAGGGTCAATAATCCACCAAAATGGAATATTCCTACTAATTTCCGATATTTTTCTAAAACAAATGACAAAAACAACGTTAGACATTAACTCTTTTGTGTCCGTTTTGATTTCAGGCAAATATGTCCTCGGCACCGTCCGAAAAGCGGGAGCACCTGTACAAAATCCTTGTCATTGGTGAGCTGGGCACCGGAAAAACGTCCTTCATCAAGCGGTACGTGCATCAGTTCTTCAGCCAAAACTACCGCGCCACGATCGGTGTCGATTTCGCGCTAAAAGTACTCAACTGGGACCAGAACACCATCATCCGGCTGCAGCTGTGGGACATTGCTGGTAGGTTTAATTGCTTTCATTCTGTTTTTGGTTTTCTTAGATTAATTAAAAATAAATGGTTATTCTTTCGTAGGTCAGGAACGATTCGGCAACATGACTCGCGTGTACTACAAGGAAGCCGTTGGCGCCTTCATCGTGTTCGATGTGACGCGGAGTGCCACCTTCGATGCGGTCATCAAGTGGAAGCAGGATCTAGACTCGAAAGTTCAACTACCCGACGGAAAGCCGATTCCGTGTATATTGTTGGCGAATAAGGTGGGTCTCCCAGCGTGGTTCCGCGTGAGGGTTTCAATTTTTATTTCTTTGACAGAGTGATCAACAGAAGCAAGGTATTGTTACGACACCGGCCAAACTGGATGAGTACGTGCAGGAGAACGGCTTTGCCGGTTGGTTCGAAACATCCGCTAAGGAAAACGTCAATATTGAAGAAGCTGCCAAATCTTTAGTCAATAAGGTTTGTTTGAATACGTAGACCAGTTGCAATGTTTTTTTTTAATGTGGAAACAATTTTTAGATCCTGACGAATGACAAGCAGATCAACACGGGAGATATCGTGGATTCGGAACGGTTCGCCCTGGCCGGCGGCCGAACAGATTCCAGTCCAAAGAAAAATTGTGCCTGCTGACCCGTATGCCGCCCCATATGTCTCAGTACTCGATATTTTATGTTATTGATTATTTTTTATGTCTATATAATATATACAGCAAACTGCATTAGAGGAAAAACCGCGAATGTAAACAAGAAGCTGCAAAACAAGTAGGTATATATACATATAGATATATTTCGTTAAACGTTTTACGTGGTGTCGTCGCGCGAGTGTAATCAAAATACCAAAAAAAAAAAACAAGTTACAACCTTCGCAATCACAAAAAGAGGGTGTTGTCAGATGCCAGCATGTATTCTAAAGTTTAAAAAAAACCCGATCAATCTGTCCAATGATACTTAACCGTCTGAGCTACTGCTTTTTTACTGGTAATTGTTGCTAAAGAAAATGTCTGTACAATAAAAAGAATAGGTATGTTGGAATGTTGTTGTAGAGTAAATTTTTAGACTTTATTGAAATCCAAATTTCTTTTAACACTAATTAACTCCCCCTACGGGGGCCAAATCGATGAAATTTTTTCTCCCACCGAACGCAGACGCTTCCCGAATCCCGAATCGAATCAGCACAACACCCAACAGCGAATTAGTGTTGTAACCCCTTTTCCAGGAAACGTTCAATTGCTGTAAGTTGCGCCCAGTTATGTTTCGGCGTTTAGAAGACCGACCCGTGAGCCCAACCCAAGTTGTTGGGTGCGTAAAGCAATGAATGAATGAATGAATAAGTGAACAACAGTTTGGCAAATAATAATATGCAAAACCTGACTGACTGACTGCACAGGCACAGGCAGCTCGGCAACGCACCGGATCTGGTCGATGATCGCCCCGATGGTTTCGCAATTTTCCATCGTCAATAAACTCGCCTGGCATATTTTACAGCTTCAATCTAAAAGCTCCAGTTCGCGGCTAATTACCCTCAAGTACAGTGCACTTCCGGTTCCGTGCGCGCGCAGATAAGCAGCCGTTTTTCCTAAAGTTATGAGAGTATTAACAAGCAATTATAACATACTTAGAGCTTACGGTAGTCGTCCGAATTGCCGAGCTGAGCTCGGCTGGGCTGGGCTAGGCTGGACCGGGTTTGTGGGGTCTTGAACCGGGACGGGAAACGATTGTATGTCGGCAGGCAGGGCGGAGTGAAGAGCGCACACAAGTGAGGAGCAGGAGATTCCAGCAGAAACACTAGTTAATTTCCCCTCGTTGGGAGATCGATCGATTTCTTTTGCTGGCTCAGCTGCTGCTGCTGCTGCTGCTGCTAGAAGGGTATTTATAAATTTTAACTAATTCCCGTTTTCCGCGGAAAAACATAAATCGGTGCTGCTTTTTTTGAACGCGGAATTACGCCCGTTTTTGCACCAGCATCCAGCCAAGAATCGGAGCCCTCTGTTTCGGCGAAACCGAGAGAACCAGCAGTACGTGCGTACGTACGTACGTTCGATTCAAACATATGTAACGTAAATCCCCGAAGGCTCGCTTCGCTAGGAGTGAAAAACTACTTTGCATCCTCATCATCGCCATTATCATCGTATCGTATCGCATCGATACTGATCTGCGATTTGCGCCAACCAGCCAGCCATCCAGTAAGCCAGTGGCTTCTTTTCGGGTCTCTTTTCTCTAATAAAGTAGCACAGTTTAACGTACAATTAATCGATCGAGCACGATACGCGGACGGACCCGAATAGGTGCCAGCTGCGAGGAGCTGGACGAAAATTATACGGTTTTATTATAATGCTGGCTGAATGTTTAATAACATAACATCCGACAATACGTGTGTGTATGTCTGTTTAATAGCGCAATGCTAGGTGTATTATATATTACTTTACCTTAGTCGATATAGTCTTCGAGTTCGTCAATGGGTACGATCGTACGGGGTCCGATTGATGAATGGCCGTAGATTTTTTTTGCCAAGTTCGCAACCAACGTTGTTGGTTCGCGGATGGGATGCGAGGATAGAGATCGCAGTTAAATTTGTGGGCTTGGACCTTCTTATGAATGAAATATTTTTGGGCTTTGAGCAATTGCGTAGTAATCTGATCGTCCGATCCAAACAGGTCAGATCGGTCAATGCAAGTTGCATGTTTCGACGTTACCATCTTTACGTTTGTTTCTTTGAAGTTTACCTTAAGGTTCACAGGTTTATGTTGAAACTGGAAATTTTGCGGTAAATTTTTTTAACATAATCCACCAACGTCTCCATGCGTTCCAAAACGCGTTAGTTGCTCGGTTTAAAATTTAAGGTTTTTTACCAGCTGCAACAGTTGCTGGACTCTTTTTTTAGTAATAAGCTAAGTCAGTTAGTCAGCTTTGTTAACTTGAAAATACATCCATAAGCAGAAAAGTGTAAGTTTTACGTCAGATCTGCCGATTTGGTTTATGCTGACCATAATAATTTACCCCATAAAATAAATCATAAATTTTTAGCAGTCTCCGTTGTTGTGCAGCATATGCGCATTAAATTTTGTCGTGCACATTGGTATGACTTGCCGCATTAAACTAGACTTTTGCTATTAAACTGGTATGCTTGATGACAAAGCACAAATCATGCTGAAACTTTCTTGAGTGACGGCAAATGATGTACATGATACAGAAACTCCTTGTTCCCTCGGCTGTCCAAACTGGAATGAGTTTAAATTTACACTTACAGTTGGTTGTACGAATTGTTTGTGGTCATCATCATTATCGCTACGACAAAGCAGCAATGCATATTCCGACCAATCACAAAGCAAGGACAATGCCTAATATTTATGTTCCCTATTGATTGTTTTCGTTGCCATTTGACGGCTTTTTCCGGGTCTCCTCCTTCCCAAGTAACATTTTGGGTTTTATTGCACTCTTATGATAGCATTCAAGACCAAAATTAGTCTTGAAGACCGCTATAAGAGTACAATAAAACTCACATTGTTACTTGGGTTCTCATTTTCCATTTTTCCTCTGTTAGATGCACTATTTTAGATTTAGATTTTGGTTTTCGTTGGTCGTCGGTTTTCTCCACCCGTCGACGGTAATTATTTTTATATGATTGCTCTTTCTGCTACTACTTTCTGCTACGCTGAGAAGACAGAATATTATCGACTGCGTACAAATGGTTAGACTGGAATGATCGAAACTGGATGTAAGATTATCTAATATAGGGTGTCGTGTACTGATACTTTAATTGTCAAAACTTGGGCGCAAACCGAGAGAGTGTGGGTTACTCGAGTCCCACTCAGTAATTGAACTACGCAATATATTTTTGGCCTCACATCGAAGTTTCACAATATCATCCAGTATTGCATGAAAGTTAGGATAATAACCCCTATGTCGCTATCTTAACAAGCGGGTTGCGCAGTCTTCTGTTGTCCAGCACCTCTGTGGTTCAAAGGTACACGGGTACCAGCGAGCCACATTCCCCCGCGGGTGTTGTGGGTTCGAATCCGGTTATAATCTCAGATTATAGCTTGGTTCGACTCATGCACCTTCCAGCATTGGACAAAAGGTAGGAGTCACAACGACTACTTGTTAAGCGTAGCTACCAATAAGCCCCCCCCACACCCCTCACCTTCCCGCTCTTCCTCCTCCATTCCAAAAATTTTCATTACTTTCCCCTACCGTTCCTCCATCAATCGTAGAACCACGGCACAGTGGGCAGAATCTACCGAAAAAACGAAACTTTTGTTGCCGCTGTTTTTAAGGGGTAAAAAGTAGTTTTTCGTATGTAAAAAATCACGAGAAATCGATTGGCGATGGTCTCAATGTGCAGAAATGACGGGAAGCAGCCCATTTTGCCCCATTCACCCATATTTTCTAAAAGTTTTGAAGGAATCATACACAAATTTTATCTAATTTAAGATTCTATGGTTAGAAAAGAAAAAGAATGTTAGGAAAAAGGTAATGAACAACTTTATTTTAATGCAAGATAGTCTAATGGTCTGTTTTGCCCTATTTTACTCAAGGTTTTTGTACCACAGGCAAAATGCCAATTCGGTACTTTTACCAGAGATTTTCCAGAAGGCATCCTTGTTGGGAAGGTTGAAAAAGTCAGATTAGGCCATTACAAATATATAAAAAAGTTTTTGTCCGTCCGGTGTTGGCTGAACTGCAGGGAAGGAGGGGGGAGCGAAAAAAAACAGACAGTTTTTTAATCGAGCAAAAACTACTGCGTTTTTGGCATTTTTACTTAAAGTTTAAACGTGAAAACTAAAACTATTCTTGCTTTTTATATAGCCGTTATTATTTTCCATGCTTAAAATATGAAAAGAAAGACAAAATCTAATGAAAATTTTTTTGCCCATAATCGTAAATTCCGTGTTTTGAAATTTCCATTTCTGTTTCGTGGTTAGAAGCGTTAATACTCATTGTTCGAGTTTTTTAGGCTGTTTAGCCAATTGATTGCATAAAAATATTTTGACTTATATCCGACAAATTATTTTTTTGCCCCCCGATTTTTCATGCCAATTTCAAAGGGGACGGTGAGGGGGTGACAAAAATAATTTGCAATAAATAGCCTTATTGAACAATGATCAAACTTTTCACAAAAATGCCGTGTAAGGGAATGTTTTGCCTTGTTTTACCCTACAACTTTTACTGAAATATGAGAATGTATTAATAGGAAAAGGAGCAAATGTGAAAGTGCACCGATTTCGTTCAAATTTGGAGTGTTTCTACCTAGTTAAAAAAATGTTTTTTTTTCCATGTGTGGACTCATTACTGCGACCAGTATAATTGATCTATTGTAATATCGCCCGGGTGTTTGCTGTATGACCTGCACTGCATTTCTTTTTGCTATAATCGCTATTGAGTGAGCGATATGCTTATTTAATTTATGCGTGCTTGTGTGTATTGGGATTTACCCTTCCTTCAAAGCTTGATCTCCTTTACCCACTTATTCCTCGCTACCAGCACTATCCCATATTATAGCCGTCCCTGGCGAGGACTCATTCGTACCTCTGACCAGTACACTTAACTATAGAAGGGACATTTGCACTGTTAGGAGGCTTCAGTGGGTAAATATATAGAATTCAGCATGAAGGAAGGGTATATGGAGGGGCCTGAGAATAAACCCATGCTAAAGTCACTTGACATCGAATGGCTTGATTCTACTAAGATTCGAACCCACGACCACTCGCTTGTCAAAGCAGACTCGGTAACCTTGCGGCTACGGAGCCCCCCTAAAAAAATGTTAGACTCATATTTTTTTTTATTCGACGCTTAGGGTACCCCTTTCTGAGTTAGCTTAGCCACAAAAATTGTCATGCTCTCCGATTTTATTTCATCCAAAACTTCATAAATTTTGAGGCACTTCATAATATTCATAAATTTTGAACCACTGAACCGATTTTAATGATTTTGGTTCTAAATAAGATATTTCAATCAACTTTTCAGAAAATATATTCAACTGGTAGCTAAAAGCATTCCGGACTGCGAAAACTTTGAAATTTGTATGATAGAAAGAAAGGCAAACATGATGATTTTTGAAGCCACACTAACTCAGAAAGGGTCAACCTAAGCGTCCAGTGAAAAAATATGGGTCTAAAATTTTTCGACTAGGAACAATCACATCAAATTTCAACGAAATCGGAGCACTTTCACATTTGCTCCTTTTCCTATTAATACATTCTCATATTTCAGTAAAAGTTGTAGCGTAAAACAAGGCCAAACATCCCCTCACACAACATTTTTGTGAAAAGTTTGATCATCGTTGGATCTTCTAACTTTTTCAACCTTCCCAACAAGCATAACTTCTTGAAAATCTCTGGTAAAAGTATCAAATTGGCATTTTGCCTGTGGTGCAAAAACCTTGAGGAAAATAGGGCAAAACAGGACATTACTCTATCTTGCATTAAAATTAAATTATTCATATACTTTTTTCCTAACATTCTTCTTCTTTTCTAACCATAGAATCTCAAATTAGAAAAATTTTGTGTATGATTCTTTCAAAACTATTAGAAAATAGGGCTGAATGGGGCAAAATGGGCTACTTCCTGCCACTTTTTTATTTTTCAGTCTTTCGGGACTGACTTCTGCCGCTCGAACCGAATCCTGGATTAGAAATCTTGTCTAATAATCGGTCAGAAAACATCCTTACAGTACGTGCCGTCAGCAAATTGTCGTAGAGCAAAGCTTTTTCGAGCATTTTGTCGCCACTAGATTTTGCTTCGCGTTACGGTCCGCTAACTACAACTTGTGCCTTTGAACTTCTTAAATCAGACCTCTTCTTTGCAGACATATGATTACGATAATCCTGCCATTTTTACTGCGTTTCTTGATGACAATTTCGAATTTCGTTTGAAAAAAGTTTGGTATCAGCTGCTTTTAAGACATTCCAGCGTTAAGGGACACAATTAGCATCATTTTTACAGTGCGAATTGGTTTCTGTTTCACCTAATATCTTGCAAAATAAGTAATTAAAGAAGACCATATTTTCCAGTCAGGGATTTGGTGAAATAGGAACTGATATGTGTAGTAGGGATGGAGTCTCGCAACGCTGGATTGTGGCCTTTGTATCACTGCCACTTACGAATTTTCTTTCGATGGTTACACGTTCTCCAAATTGTCGTTTCAGGACATCACACACAGAATATTTACGTAATTCAAAAATTCATATCTCATGAACCAAACAGAACTTAGTACCAACAAACAGTTTCTTATGAAAGTGTAAATAAATTTTCTTAGCATATTCACAGATGGATTACCGAGTCCGACTCTTGCTGCTGGTGGCAGAAAAAACAGAATAGAGCAAGGGGGAAAACGTGATAAAAAAATGGACAAACGAAGCGAAATAGAAGAACAGCTAGCAATAACAAAAGAAAAACGAAACAAATATCGTGACGGAATGGGACGGAAAACGGGACGTAAAAAGAGAAAGGAGTGGCAAAGAAAACAAACGGGAGAAAAAAGGGAAAACGATGCAAAAAAGAGGAGACTGAACATAAAATGAGAAAGAACGGAAGAAAAAAGTATAAAAATGAGTAAAATGAAGGAAAAACAATACACAAAACGATGAAAACTTGCAAATGCATGGTATTGGTAGCTACGCCTAACAAGTAGTCGTTTAGACTCCTACCTTTTGTCCCTTCTGGAAGGTGCATGAGTCGAACGAATCTATAATCTGAGATTATTTGTTTATTTGTTTAATTAGAATTCAACTAACAAAAATGTCTTATTGAATATTCTAAGCCATGTTCATAAAAATCTTACACTATTTAATTTTTGTACAAACTTATACGACGGTTCGTTGAACTCAAAAAGGCTTTCAACGGCGGAGAAAGTTCCCATGCAGGCCGTTATTGGTTCGTAAGATCCAAAGGTTGTCCGGTGGAATCGCGGCTGCAGTAATCCGGTCGATCGAAGTGAGCGTTGCGACGCACGAAAGTTTAAGACACTTAAGCTGTTAAGTTTAAGAACTTCATCAACTCTAGTGAGTACATGCTCATTTATTTGATAATTGTAGATGATTGGATTGGCAATGCGGTCATTACTTGACATTTCGGGATGCTGATCACAAGCCAGTTTTTCCTGCACCAGTCTACAAACAAATCTAAAAGCCTCTGCAGCCGGACACAGTCATCTATAGAAAGAATAACCGAATATAATTTCAGATCATCTGCGTACATCAGTTTACATCCCACTCCAAGCAGCGTCGCAATATCGTTGAAAAACAACACAAACAGGAGAGGTCTCTTGTTGCTGCCTTGAGGAACACCCGAGCAGTTGGTGAACTGAGAAGAGAAACAGGAGTCGAGCTGCGCACGTAGAATTCTACCGCACAAATAGGAACTGAGCCGAGCGGAATAGGAAATTCCGAGATGCGCCAAGCCGTGAAATTTTCTGCAGCAGTATTTTATGGTCAATACGATCGACCGCGGCTTTCAGATCAGTATAAATCACGTCAATATGCGATTTTTGTTCCATGTAGGTTATACAGGTGGACGTGAAATGCATTAGGTTCGTGCTTACGGACCGACCAGGCATAAATCCGTGTTGGTCGGTAGAGATATAGCATTTTGTTCTAGCGAGGATGAAGTTACTCACTACTATTTCAAACAGCTTGGATGCATCAGACAGGCTAGTAATACCATGATAGTTCCGTACATTCCGACGATCGCCAGTTTTGAACACAGGAAACATGAATGACTCCTTCGAGATATCCGGAAATTTTCCATGCTTGAAGGATTTATTGAAGATAAGCCACAAAGGCTCCACTAGCGCCACTGCGCAACGGGCAAAAACTGCAGCTGGAATACCATTAGGTCCAGGACAGCACGAACGTTTGAGTTTTTAGCAGCTGACAAAATCATAACTGAAGTTATCTCGAACGAACTTATGTCTACTAAATCAACAGGAACACCAGCAGAAGCGATCACAGCCTCAGAATCAGATGCGTATTTCGGATAATCGGATTCGAACCCACTACACCCGCCAGGGCATGCGGTTCGCTGGTACTTGTAGCTTTGAACTATAGAGGCGCTGGACAAAAGGAGACTGCAAAACCCACTTATCAAGATAGCGACGCGTCTAGTTGGGTTATAGACACAAATTGTGCCTCTTCCTCCGACTGTTATAGATAACCACCGATCGAGAAGTTTAAATCTAACTTGTTTTTACTTGCAGGACGACGACACTATGCAGGCCCTTACGACTTGCAAGGCACTACACGTGACGTTGTTCGTCTGTCAGCGTGTTAGCCGCGATTCTCAGCACGGGTTTTCGGCGGAAGGCCCATTTCTAGCACATTTCTAGCAGCATTTCAGCACATTTCTAGCAGCATTGCAGGTTAGGATCGGCTCACAATAGCGTCTGATTCTTAGTGGGTGGTTCAGCTTTACCAGAGCCGTTGCAGCTTTACCACAAACTGTGAACGGACTTTGTAGTGTTGGGCAGAAAGCTGCATCGCGTGATAGATTGGAAGGTGCCCAATGGGAGGACGTTTCTTGAATTTCTACACGAAGGTAGACCCGACAATGAGAAGGAAACGTTCCACGCGCGCGCCTTTGGAGGCTACCTACGACAGCTGCTTGCCATGCGACATCAATTATGGCTGGTTCTTCTCTACGCGGTGCAAATATCGACTCTGACCATCACCTAGTAGCAGTATATTTGCGCTCAAAACTGTCAACCGTATACCAGGTACGTAAAAGTCATCCTCCTCTGTTGAGTATTAGGCAGCTAGATGATCTAAAAGCTGCCAAGAACTACGCGCGAATACTGGGGATCACGTATATCTCGAGGACAATTGGCCAAAATGCGCTGCGCTCGCATGACATATTTAATGACTTCAAAGCAGCATATGATCCAGTCGTTTAAGACCAAATATGACAGATAATGCAAGGACAAACGCGAGTCTCCCACGGACGGTAACCGTTGACGGCGACGATCTGTATAATGCCCGGGGCTGAAAAAAAATCGCTTCTAACGATCAAGATCATAGGAGCGGTCAGATTCGAATTCATTGACTTCACTACTTGTAAACGATAAATACTTTGTCGTGGTCTGTACAGATTATGATAAACTTCATGTCAGATCATGTTCGTTGAATGATTGCGTTGAGAAACATATCAGATACAGACGATCGGTTGTGTGCATCGTATGAATGACAATACGAACAACAAGAGTGACCTTTTTCTCGCGGTTAGGTAAGATGTAACACTGTTGTCGACTGCTGAGACTGTTGTTGATCTTGTGATCAATGCTAAAAACTCACTGCTTGTCATGATCTGTACGGTTCGTGATCTGTGCGCGTGGCGATAACTCACAGATTTGGTTAAAATCACCGATTTTCCATGCCTGATATTACCTATGGCTATTTCGTTATACTAAAGGTATGGACCAAGATAGAACTACTAACAAAGTGGTTAGAAGGTATCATATGCCCTATCTATAAAAAAAAGAACCGTCGGCACTAACTGATTTTACGACTGGTCCTCGATAAATTCCGAGAATTCAACTTGCAGACTCACTATTTGTTCATAGACTTAGAGGCGGCATACGATTCAGTTAAGCCGCTTGAACATGGTTTTTCAAACCAAACTTATTAGGCAGATATGTGCTACGCTTGAAACGCTATCAAACTATAAATTTTCTCAACCTTTTAAGTTTAGTTTTTATTTTGGAAAGTTTAAGATTAATTTCGATACACTCCTTAGTTGATTGCAATTGTTAATCGAAATTCGCTTTGCTAAAGTATTCAAAAATAAATTGCGATTATTTTTAATTCATCGTTTTCAATTTTTAATACCTTGTTTCGAACCTCCAGGCCAACAGGGAAGCCAAAAAAATAGACAAAATAATTAGAAAATGAGGTTAACAATAAGAATGTTATCATATTATATTAATGTTATATTATACTAGGTCGTGTCGCGTCGCAGGTCGCTTTTACTTTGGCGGTTCCCTAAGACTAATCCAAATATATGTATTACCCAACCGTTCAAAGTCGCTTGATACATCTTCTTGCGCACTTAGGAGTTACTAGCTAGCGAAGTGAACCAATCCAAAGAAAAATCAATACTGAATTAGCCTCTGATTACGCGAACAATATTTTGGTTCGATTCGGCTGCTGGGATCTTTTGTTCGATCAGTAACAGCAGTACTATACTATGAACGAACCGCCATTAACTAAAACCATGAAGCAAGTCATGCGCTTTTCTGGGCCAGAGAGGGAACGCTAACGCACGGCGAGTGCAACGACGGGGCGGGGGTGAGCTTTTTATCTTCATCCCAGGCCTTCGTGGCTGGTCTGGTACCTCGATTTTCAGACTATAATTGTTCGTATTTCTCTTATATCGATAATTGTTTTCTCGTTTGATGCCAGCGCAATTTTGGCCGAAAATGCTGTATGAGACGACGAGTGGCCACTATTGCGCTGCAGCATGCAGCATCCAACAAAACCGCTGTTGATTTTGCATGTTGATGGTTGATCTATCGACGCTTTAAAGGTGGACATGCCCACAAAGTGTCCGAAGTAACTCATACTTACTTGCTGGTGCGCGCGATATTGTGCCATCATCGAAGGTGAGATTGGTTCATTTGAGTAATAATAATTACGGGTACTATGACGCATGATGCGCTACAAATTTGAGCCGATTTGCTTCAAACTCACCACTTCCACTGTTATTTCAGATTCGTTTTTGGCACTTCGTCTATTTCCCCTTCAGGTTTCCAACCACTTCTTGCGGCTAAAACTTGCAAATTGATCTTTTTCATTTTAAGAAGCTTCTGGCTTGTTTTTTCAATCATGGTTTTATTTTTTCAAATCTAAACGTAAAACAAAATGCAATTGTGTTACCTGAAAAACGGGAATCCTTTGTTCAATCGATTAGTTTTGCCTAGTCTAAGCATAAGTAGTACGTCCGGTAGGATAAAACAGAGGCCCTTTGTTTCGCCGGTTCGGCTGCGCTAGTAGAAGCCCACTCTTCGAACGAACCTTCGCAGGCTCAGAAAGGCGATAAAATGCACGAACAAAATCTCGACCACCATCAGCAGATAGTTCACGTAGACGGCCTCCAGCGTGGTCCGGTAGCCTGAGTCCTCGAGGACGGCTTGACCGTTCGGCAGACAGGTAGTGCTGTTTCGTCCTGACTCCGGACAGGTGATGCTACCGACCGACCGCCAGTAGTACACCGAAATGCCCTCCGAGGCGAAGAAGAAGAACGAAACGAACTTGCTGACGGGGAACGCTCGAACGTTTAGATACAACCCGCCGAGCAGGGCGTACAGTAAGAAGATTATGTTGGCATACTCGATTGAGAGTTCCACCGAACCGCAGATGCACGAGAACAGGTAGCCTGCCAATGCCAAAAGAAAAAAAAAATTAAAATGAGGAGGACTCGAAACGAAAATGTTTGGTTTAATGTGGTTTTGTCTTATGTTATGTTTTTGTTTCATTTAATACTTTCCCATTCGCATGAAAATCGGATGGACAAATGCGTTGCTGCTAATGCACTGGCTAATGGATGAATTCCGTTTTCAAATGCAGCTTTGGAAAAACCTACCGTATAATTCACCTGACTGGCCTGTGCCGTTTTTACTCGTGCAAAACTAGGATACCGGAGTGATAAAAAAAGCAAAGCAAGCAGCCACGTTTTTGTGAGAACAGGATCAATGATACTTTTTTCTAGCCCCTCTAAAGCCTATGTCACTGTTATGCACCGCGAAATTGCTAAAACGGTTTTTTTTGTTAACCAATATTTTCTCACAGAATTTGAAAAACTTCCCGAAAAACTGTTCTATATTAAAATTCCTAAGACTTGTGTTCATATGGCACTTGATTCCGGAGTAATTTGATGTTTCTTGGGAACCGCAGCATAGCTTTTCCAGCTATAATCATTCGTCAGAAATTCTGAGGTAGCGTCCGTGTCCAAAATTGATGTTATTTGATGTGTCATATCATATACATATGTTTATTTCATTTCTGAACCAAGCCCGCAGTGGATTTTAATACGTCGTTATAGGGGTCAGTCCCGGCGTAGTGGTAAGCATTCACGCCTCTCACCCGGGTTCAAATCCCAACCCCGCACAAGTCACGAATGACCCAAAGCTGGTTAAAACTTTCAACTTTGGCCAAACTTCCAATGGCATCAATGCCTAAGATAAAAAACCTAAGGCTTTCGTACTCAAATCCCAAACAAATATTTTTTTATTACTTTGCACGCGGCCGGTAAGCAGAGAACCAAGACAGCTTGTGTTATTTCAGTTAAATCTACATTTCTAGATCGCCCTGAGTCTCGTCGTCAATTTTTCAAACGACACAACAGTCATTAAAGTTACTTTTTCTGAACGAGCTACGCTAGCGTGTGGCTCTTCTTGTTCCTGGCCGTTTTTGGGGGAGGAAAAAACAGTTTTCACCGCACTACTGTCCGACATCCTCTTGACGTCTCCGATCTTTCTGAGATAACAGAAGCGTACCCGTTTTGGTGAAATGGATGTGTCATAAATACATTACTAATACCTCCAGCAGAGATGCTCCATCATCTTTTTCCTGCTGCTTGTGAGTATTTTGCTACGCGAAAATAGCACATAACGATGGGGTCAGTATGTCTAGCCTGACCGTCAAGGACCTGCTGGTCCTTGGGATCGACCGATTCAATATCTACAGAAATTTGGCCAGCTGGTTAGAGATGCCGTGTATGTAACATTTGTAGAACTGAGTCTAATCCATAACCTTTCTGAAAAGAGTACTACACTGTTTTTTTTTATTTTAGCTGTTAAAAGTCAGTAAATTTAATTATTGATAAATGAACGTTCGTCTTCCAATTAAAAACTTACACCATTCTACTTCGTAAATACAACAAATAAAACAGCACTCTATTCAGAAAGATAGTAGATTATACCCAACCGAATAAATGTTACAGACATGACTTCTACAGATTTTGCTTCTATGAGGCAGTACAGTCCAATGAGCGTACCTTGGTCCTGACCCCTGCAGTTCACAGTGGTCCAAAAGGGCGAAAAGCGGAACTTTTTTCCTAGTGTCTTTTGCTTTCATTTTATCATTTATGGTCTTCAACACTTTTGTTCGTATGAATATCCCCCTTAATCTAAAAGTTCGTCATTGCTTACTATAATGAAAATAAAAAAATAACTTTTTTGTTTTGGGAAATATAGACATAATTTCTTCGGCAAAGTTGTAAATATTATGAAAACAAACAACTTTGCTGAAGAAATAAAATTATTATCTTTATCCAGTGCTCAACTATAGAGCATATTCTTTAAAACATCTTTAAAAATACTTAGTTTAGTACATACTTAGTTTCAAATCTCTCGGACCTTTATTTGCTGAGTTATCGCATATTCAAGCTTTAAATTTCCATAGCTTCACGAGCCCATGAGGTAAAATGGGGCAAGCGAATTTATGAAATCAGCGCTTCATCTTAAAGCTTAAGTCGAGTACTATAAATTTGTATGGGTTACGCTTGTCCCCAACCGCCGAAATGAGAGTACGGCAAGCATTCGTTGTATGTGTTTCGCGCTCGCTAAAGGCTCGATACACGTCCATTTTTTTGTGTTTGCTAAAGAAAACAACTTTGCTAAAGAAATGACATTTTTATTCCTATCGAGTGCAGAGCTATAGAGCATTTTCCTTGGAAATTATTTAAAAATTAGTTTTTCATACCTAGCTTATGTTGGTTGTATTTTACAGCTTAGGGAAAACTAGGATCTTTCCTTGCAAATTTATCGCTTTTGGCTCGTGAAATTAAAAATAATGCTTAAATAAGCGATAACTTTGTAAGAAAGTTCCCAGAGATTTGCAATCTTCTGCAAAAATGTGTATTTTGAGTCCTACAATAATCGCCCAGAACCATGCATTCTTGTAAAATGCAACCAACATAAGCTAAGTATCGAAAACGAATTTTTAAAGAATTTTCAAAGAAAATGCTCTATAGCTCTGCACTCGATAGGAATAGAAATGTCATTTTGTTAGCAATGTTTTTTACCTTTATATTTTCCATAACTTTGCCGAAGAAACCATGTGTCCATCTACTAACACAAAAAAATGGACGTGTCGAGCCTTTAGCGAGTGTGAAACACATAAAACGTATGCTTATCGTACTATCATTTGGGTGGTTGAAGACAACCGGAACCAATACAAGTTTATAATATTCGACTTAAGCTTCAAGATGAAGCGCTGATTTCATTAATCCGCCTGCCCCATTTTGCCCCATGGGCTCGTGAAGCTATGGAAATTTAAAGCTTGAATATGCGATAACTTAGCAAGTACATGTCCAAGAGATTTGCGGTCTTCTGCAAAAATGTGTATTTTAAGAGCTTCGATTATTGCCTAGAACATTGTATTCTTATAAAATGCAACTAACAAATGCTAAGTATGAAAAACCAATTTTAAAAGAAATTGTAAAGAATATGCCCTATAGCTCAGCATTGGATGAAGATTGAAATTTAATTTCTTCAGCAATGTTGCTTGTTTTCACAATATTTACATCTTTGCCGAAAAAACTATTTCTATATTTCCCAACACAAAAAAGTTATTTTTTTATTTTCTTTATACTAAGCGATGACTAACTTTTGACAGTTTTAGATTAAGGGGGATACTCATACGAACAAAAGTGCTGAAGACCATAAATGATAAAATGAAAACAAGAGACACTAGGAAAAAAGATCCACTTTTTGCCCTTTTGGACTACTGTGCAGTGGCCAGCTTTCATATGCGAGTCTGTATATGCTCTCGATGCTGTACGCAATTGGTTATTAGGTTATTTCGAATTCCTGGATGGGGTTAAAGAAATCTCCAAGTGAAGTGTCGAGTTTTCTTATGCTGCTCAAAAGTTCACTTTATAAACACCAGATCCTAAACTGTTCCTCCTTTAATTCAAGATTCCGCCGCAGTGTGGTATGCTGGTTCTTTTTATCTATATAAGCTAATCGCCATCTAAATTCCTAATAAACGTCATCGTGATCCATATATCTTCATCCCCGCTCCTGTATATTTTATCTAAATCTATTGGAATGTAAATTTTCAATGCAATTTACTGATGCTGAAATTCATATCGATTTCGACAGGAAATATATTTATCTTCGACAACTTTGAAATGCATCATAAACATTACTCAATGGATGTATCATGTATGCACATACAAAGCTCCAGTGCTATGTCATTGATATTTAATGGCCCTTTGAAAAAAAATTGTTACCAACCTAGTGTTTTTGTCTAGACTCATTATAAATGAGGTCAAATATTGAATTTATTTCTTATTTTTTACGGTATTTTTAACGGAGGGGACGATAGAAGAAAGTAATAAAACAAAGGTGTTCATAGTATCTAAACTAAATGGGACAAGGCGTTAAGGGAAGGGAATTAGGGAAAGCGAAAAATTAAGTAAGGGAAGGTCATTGAAGCAACGCTTAATGACTCCTCCCCATTAGGTATGTGTATCGTTCCTCTTTATCCATTCGATCAGCGGATCCACCAGCTTGGCTAAAGAGGAACGATACACTTACCTAATGGAGGGTCATTAAGCGAAGGTCCAATGACCGTCCCTTGCCTAACTTTCTGCTCTTTCGCCTTCACGTCTTATCCCATTCTGTTTGGATACTATAAGCACCTTTGTTTCATTACATTCTTCTACCGTCCCCTCAGTCAATTAAATAAACTACCGTTTTAAAAGTTAAGTTTATTACTGTACATTGGTTCAAAATAAGTCATGTTTGATAACGTTATACATTGCTGTTACCGATTATAGCATCACACTTTTCAGAGCTCATAAAAATCACTGACGTGCACAGATACAAGCAGGAGATGGAGCATTGACCTTTCGACAATTTATTAACTTAAAAACTCCGAGCTTCCACCCCTAGATTTTTTAAATTAAAAGCTATAGGCAATTCGGTGCCACGTGCCACAGCTTGGTCAACTCATCTTACTTACTTTACTTTAACCAATCAGGTATCAGGTATCAGCATCTTTGGCTCGAGTAGCACGTTCCGCACAATCATGTGGAAGATTTGTGCCTTGCCCATCTTGCCCGTGTCATCATTTACCTGATGAGGACGGGAAGGAAAACAGGAGGAATAGGAAGAGGTGGATGAGGAATTTGGACAAACACAAACATATATATACCGAGAGATTTTTGTACCCCCGAGGAGATACTGCAATCCTATCAAAAGTACACCCCCTGGGGGGTATACTCATGATAAATAAGAGCTTATAGCTCAATACCGCTTTCGGTAAGAAACATCAAAATGTATCGTAATTTTAGTTTCCTAAAATCCGATTCATTTAAGACGTAGGATCCAAAGATCCTATGACGCAATTGTGCTACTGCAGGACAGTTGCAAATTACGTGATATGGTGTACCGTAGTCGGACTTTGACCAAACTCGTGTTTTTAGTCTTTGACTTTGAAATGCGGTCAGGCATTAATATCAATATTTTTTTTTTTTTGAAACGATGGTTCTACAATTGATGGAAAGACGGTAGGGGAAAGTAATGAAAATTTTTTGGGAATGGAAGGGAAAGAGTGGAAAGGAAGGGGAGGGGGGCAAATAGGTAGCTACGTTTAACAAGTTGTTGTAACTCCTACCTTTTGTCCAATGCTGGGAGGTCCATTCGACCTATGAACCGTCCAGCATTGGACAAAAGGTAGGAGTTACAAGGGGGGGCCCTTCCTTTCCACTCTTCCCCCCCCCATTCCCAAAAAATTTTCATTACTTTCCCCTACCGCCCCTCCATCAATTGTAGAACCATCGTTTCAAAAAAATATTACTTTACTTTACTTTAATGGCCGACAATCCATATTAGCGGATCCTAGCCGAATTAGTAATTTCCAGAATTCTCGGCTTTGGGCTGCCAGTCTCCAGCCACCTTGCACTCCTGCTGCGCGTACATCTTCCT